>NW_021604687.1:9640786-9650321 GCF_004785775.1 Grammomys surdaster
CTTGCCTGATTTTCTCTTGTATCTTGTAATGATGAAGTAGGAAGCGATGTAAAGGACGGCAAAAAGAAGAAAACATATCTGAAACACAGAAATGTAACGTGTCACCTACATTTTTGCCTGTCATTTTTATAACCAAAAAGAGATATGTCTTTGCTATTTAAAGGAAATGAAGGCTCTATAACTACTGAAAAGGAAAACTTATGGAAAGTTCACAAATGTAACATTTTGATAAAAAGTACTAATACGTGAACCGGTCAATTGTTCTACTTAATACTATTTTGGTGAGAAAGCCAAGTGCAAGGTTTCTTTTCATAACTTGAGAAAATGTTTTTCAAAGTCATGTAGAAGTGTGTAAGGAGCCACACCATCATCGACAATTCTAAAACCTGAAATTACTGGGCCCACTCTGCCCTCCTGAAAAGCAAAGCGTGCTAAGAGCTTCAGTAACATGTGATGGACGTGCTGGCACCACAACTGACAGACTCAGTCACATGGAGCTTTAGCATAAAAGAAGCATCAGAGATCAGTGTTCAGTAAATATGCCACATATTAAAATTCTTTATTCAGCTGTGGCTTAAGTCTCAAAGATAAATCCCACTTTCTTTGTCTAATCAAGACTGTACAGGATTACTCTACGTGACCTGAGGTTTTACTCTCCACGAACGGCAATGCCCTCCCCACTGTACTTGTTAATGGAGGAAGGAGCTGGCCAGCTTATCACTACTGATTAGAACCTACAATATACTCTCAAGGATTTTAACATACAGAGCACTGTTCGTCACCACACCACTAGATCAGCAGGCCTACTAAACTCCCTCTTATGAACTTTGGCATCTATTTGGCCACACATCAGCCCACAGTCCCCTTTCTGGTATACTCTCTATTCTATGAGCTCCAACTGTTTGGTTTTTCTATGTGTAGACTTCACTTGGCAGAATTTCCACAGAGTATCCCTTGATGCCCTACATGGCACAGTTTCCTTAAAGCTGAAAGGCACACATCAGGATCACCACATTCTCTTTACCTGTTTATCTGCTGGCACACACATCAGTTGTCTCTATAACCTGACATGGTGAGCCCTGAGCACAGTGTCTCTCATACACCAATCCATTTCCTTTGAATGTGGATCCATAATAGAAGAGGTAAATCACTTAGCATATCTGCTTTCCATTCTGGAGGATTCATCATACTGTTCTGGTGCCAGTGTTCAAGTGCCATATCTTGAGGATATGGTGCCATATCCTCAAGAGAACTTCGCTCTTGTCCTTTGGAAGCAGCCATTACAACAGATATGCGGCGAGTCTTCCTTTCCATTTCTCCATGAAAAGGGGTGCTAAGTGCATTTTCATGTGACTGTTGTATATTTGTATATCTTCTTTTGAGAAATGTCCACCCAGGTCTACCCATTTTTATTTGGGCCATGTGTGTTGTACACTGTACTTTATTTTTGTCAGAGCTAGGGCAACAAATAGGTAAACAGGGAAGGTCAAGAAACAGGATAGCCACCAAAGACCAAATGCTAAAAATAAAGCCTCACTCAAGCTTATGAAGCATGTTGAAAAAAAACTTGACTTTCAAAGTGCCAAAATCTAGTGAGCACTCTGAGCATGGACCTCTCAGCAGGAGTTGGTGGACATGTAATAAAAAAAGACTTCAGACTTGGGTGGTAGTGACCCCTGTCTATGGCATCCACTTAGAAAACAACACTGGAAGTGGAGAGGCGCACCAAAGACTGAGTGCCAACATCCTCATAAAATACATGTGGGAAACTGATGGAAGAAAATCCTAACATCTGTTCTGGAAGCCTGAAGCTGTGAAGGATGCTGGCCAAGTCAGGTGGTGGTGGTACACACCTTTAATCCCAACATTCGGGGAGGTAGAAGCAGGCAGATCCCTGTGAGTTCAAGGCCAGCTGGTCTACAGAACCAATTCCAAGACAGCCAGTGCTGCACAGAGAAACCCTGTCTGGAAACAAACAAATAACAACAACAACAAAAAAAACTGGCTAACAAGAAGATGTTAGTAGAGTTACAACCTCCTCCTGAAGTTCTCTGGAGCACAGAAAATGGGTCAACAGAAAAGCTAAACGCTGGTGAAGAAACATAATGAAATAGTGGTCTACAAAGCAATGGATGTCAGGCTCCATGAGCAAGCAAAGAGAGTAACTTGGCAGTAAAACAATGAATCCTAAGGTTAAAGTAGGATGTGAGACGGCTAACAGAGGCTTCCTGAGTTGATTCATTTAGTAAATTGTTTGCAGTGGGCTTACTACATCTAAGAACCTATTCTATTCTAACACTGGAGACACTAGTGAGCAAAGGTGTACCCTTAGGACACATTCTAGAGACAGCAGTAGCAATAAATATAAATATGTAACAGACAATTAAATTATGGGGTGTTTGAGAATAGTATGGGCCTAAGAAAATAAGGAGTACCATTAGCACTGGGGGCTCATCTCACCAGGATGTCATCTGAGGAAGAATGGCAGGACAAGAGGAGCAAGACCAGCAGTATGCGATGTAGAGATCATAGTAACGTCAAGGGCCTGAAGCAAGATGGCTCTGGTGTGTTCAAATGAAAGGGAAAAATAATAAATGAAATGTAGGGACTGACAGGAGTCTGAGGCAGAGAAGGCTCTGTTACAGGTGCTAGTACTTGCTTACACATGGTAACTAACAAGTTGTTCTGACCCTGAGGGAGACAGAAATCCATGTTAGAGTCTGAACAGAGAGGTGGCATAATCAGACTCAGGGAAGAACTTACCCCAATTGCTAGGGTCGCACATGTGCACACACACATATTATATGTATGTTTGTATGTATATATGTATCAGGACAGAAGCAGAGACCAGGAAAGAACTGAGCACAAAACACGGCGGGAGAGGCATCACTCAGACCTGTAGAGTAAAACATTAAGAAACGATTGAGTTGTGGGTGTTTTGAAAGCAGGCCTGCTAGAACTTGTAAAGATAAACACAAAGTTCTAGTCCTGAGAAACTGGGAAGACTGAGCTGCAAAGTCCTGAGTCGGGAAAGATTACAAAAAAAAAAAAAAAAAAAAAAAAGCTTCAGAAGAGGAGGAGCAGGCTCTGCTGAGTTTGAGATATACACTCAAAGGTAGAAAGCCGAGTGAGAACAAATCTATACTGTTCAGGAGAAAGGTTAGACGACACATTAAAACACAAAGAACAACCAGCAGATGACACACAATGTCCTCAGGCTGTGGTGTAAAAGCAGGCAGAGAAGATAGATAAGTCTGAAAACAGAGCATAGCTCTCGGGCATTCGGCAGCAGTGCAGAGGCTGCCAGACAAACAGTCACCAAGGGCAGGGCACCTAGGACATCTCCTGACCCACATGGAGGAAAGGGGAATTTACAACAGTGTCAAATACTGCTGACAGGCCAAGCAAGATGAAGACAGAGGATTGACAACTGGATCGCTGGCTTGGAGGTCACTGCAACCTAAACAAGAGTTGGTTTTCTGGAGTAATGGGAGACAAAAGCCTGGCTCAACTGGATTCCCAGAAGAGCTGGAAAGAGAAATGCAAGCAGAGTTCTTCCTTAGTGCTGCCACAAAGCAACGGGGTTGTGAGGAGGAAGTCAAAGTCAAGAAGCTTTTTTTAAAGTGAGAAAAGTTACAGAAGGAAGAATGAAAAATCCAGCAGTCATTATAACAGAAGAGGAAAATGGAGTAATGCTGACATAACTTACGCAGCTGAGGGACTCACAAAAAATCTTTCTGTAAGGGAATCGAGGGGCAGGAAATGAGTGAAGGGGGAGGAGAAGGACCATAGTAAGGTCGGTGGTGCAGTTGACAACTGGCTTAGGTAGCATGAAAGTCATTCCAACTTTAACAAGAGATGTTTTCTGAAGTAGTAGAGACAAAAGCCTGGCTGAAGTAGATTCTTGGACGATGAACAAAAGGTCTTGGGAGCCAGAATGCAAAGAAGAAACCAAGGGGAGGCCATGTAGTTAGGAGTACAAGCAAAGCTACAAATTATAAAACCATTAAGTGCTATTCAAATGGAATAAAAGCTACTGGTCATGAATATAAACCTACATCTGTAAGATACTGGGACAGAAACCAAAGAACTGACTACAGTGTGGTTTCCCAAGGTGGACTGAACGCTGTTCTCCTCCACATGAACACACCTTTTCCTCAATGAGAGCCTTACAGACAAGTGAACTGAATGCAAGCTACCATGGTGCATTCTAATCTCCAGGAACAACAACAACAACAACAAGTCCCTAAGCTAAAAAGGGAGTAAAGCGTTCCAGCAGCTCACCACTAAAAGATGAGACACAGACGACAGTAGATGGGTGAGCTCTGAGGATAATGAGCTTCCCTCTACTGCCAGAAAACAGCAGTCATGCTACCACTCCTCCCAGAGAAGCCCACAGCACTTCTCAGTGACATCCAGCCTGTGGAGAAGGCAATCCAAGCCCTTGGAGCCATTTGCCTTTACTCCTGATTTGAACTGAGGGACCTAGTCCCCAGTGACTCAAATTTAATATATACTATTAAAATTTAATAACCTTAAATTCCAGGTGTAACACTGAACTTAGATTCAAGCTGGTGCATTATAATAAAATTTTACTATTTAGCTTTTTATTTAAGATCTAAAAGTGAAAGATGCCCAGCTGGATCAGAAACATCTCTGCCCACCCTGAGAGCTAGGACCTATTTCTGAGAGGCTCATTGTCTGCACTAGATTTATGTTAATATCATTAATTCAAAATATAGAGGCATAAGTATGATGAAAGGCTACAAACTAACCATCAATTAGAGCAATTTTAAAACATACTTCTTTAAAATTACCCCAATGACAAGGAAAAGTTAGGACCCAGATCAATAAAAGACACAAAGAGCCTTGAAGACACCATATCCTGACCCATCCTAGAGGAACCACTGTACTCAAGAGCAGTGGAAAAGAATCCTCTCCCACAACCCTATGCCCCAGAGCTGCAGCTGGGACCTTGGGGCACTTAGGACCCAACCCTCACCCAAACACATGATGATGATAGAGAACTTTAAGAAGGACATAAATAACTCCCTTAAAGAAATACAAGAGAACACAGGTAACCATGTAGAAGCCCTTAAAGAGGAAACACTAAAATGCCAATCCATTTTCCTTAATATCTCTTAAGGACTCAATTCCCCAATAAAAAGATGTAGATTAACAGACCGGATACATAAACAGGACCCAGCATTTTGCTGCATACAGGAGGCGCACCTCAGTGACAAAGACAGACACTACCTCAAAGTAAAAGTCTGGAAAACAATTTTCCAAGCAAATGGTCCCAAGAAACAAGCTGGAGGAGGGGGGATGGGTTGGGGGTCTCTGCGTTGAGGGGAAATGGGAAAGGGGATAACATCTGAAATGTAAATAAAATAGCCAATAAAATAATAATAAAAAAAGACACAAAGAATCAAATAGTTAATTTAAGAAATATAAAACAGGTACTGGGGAGATTACTCAGTGAGTAATGCTTGCTATAAAAACATGAGAACCTGAGTTCAGATCCCCAGAACACATATAAAAGCAAGGCTCAGCAACATACATCTGTAACCTCAGTGCACAGGAAGCTGAGACAAGCAGATCTTGGGGGTTTACTAGCCAGCTATTCTAACCCACAGTGAGCTCCATGATTTAATGCACCACTGTAGGCTAGAACTTTTCTCAATCTCCTTTAATAAGAGTTCAACCTCCCTCTAGCCCCAACCACTAGTGGTAACTTTCTAGGAACAGTATGTTGAAGCACAGGTTATTAGGATATAGGGGAAGTGGACCTGTTTAGAAATAGTTCTTTGGGGGCAAGTCCAATCTTTGTTGTTCTCAGTCCAGTACACTAGCAAACGCCAAACACAAAACAGCAGCTGCAGAGCAGTACACTTGGCAGACACCACACACAAATCGGCAAGGGCAGTTCAATCTAGAAGAAACCACGAGGCTTGCAAACCAGCCTGAGTTCACCATGGAAATGACAGGAGGCCGCAGGAACTCCATGAGAAGTTCTTTGGTGAGTTTCTATGAAGTCACCACAACAACTCGATGTAAAGTGAACCAATACATGCATGCTCTCGGTGAAGAATGAAACATGAGGCGAAGCGAAAGCAAGCCAACGCTCCAGCTCCCACTGTCCATAGAGTCGCATTTATATTCTTTGTAAACATTATGTATCCTTTCATGTCTATAGAGTCGCATTTATAGTCTTTGTAAACATTATGCATCCTTTCATGTCTATAGAGTCGTATTTATGTTCTTTCTAAACATTATGTATCCTTTCATGTCTATAGAGTCGTATTTATATTCTTTCTAAACATTATGTATCCTTTCATGTCCATAGAGTCGTATTTATGTTCTTTCTAAACATTATGTATCCTTTCATGAGACTCCTCCAGCAAAACATCCTTCCAGCTGTGTCACCTTCAGGAAAACATTATTTCACCTGTCTGCTTTAGCAAGACATCCTTTCACCCGTGTGCCCCAGCAAAACATTTGACATAACTGACTTTCCAAGAAACCAGAAGTTGTCCACTTCACACCACAATTCACAATACAATTCACACCATATACAGACAATTCATACCATACACAGAAAATTCCACTTCACACACATACATGATTAGTAAGATAAATATACAAATATTTCTCTATTGTAGTCCTGGCTATGCTGGAACCTGTTCTACCAGCAAAGCCGGCCTTGATCCCAGAGAGCCACCCGCCTCTGCCTCCTGAGTGCTGGGATTGAGTTTCAATTTTTATTCTCAGATAAGAGTGGAGTTAGGTTAAAATATATGAAGTAAATCAAACGATAGAAATAAGATAAAGTAGACCCTTAAATTATTCTATAAAATAGAAAAGGAAGAGACATTTCCAAAGAAGAACAGTGCCCTTCTTGTGAGATCCCTTTACTCTGTTATTCTTCATGACTGTAAGGCCAGAACCACATAGCCTATGCTGCCAAGTTCTGTTCCCCGCCTAAGATGGAGCCTGGTCCCTCTTTGGATTATATTTGCATAAACTTTCCTTTGTTGCTTATTTCTAGGAACAGATAACTCCATAGACCTTTGTCTTTTACAAGTTGCAGGGTTAGCTGGGTAAGGTCTCACAATAAGGGTACCATTCTCTTTATTCCAGTTCTTCTCTTTCAGCACAAACCTTTACTCCAACATGACACTTCTGGTGGTCTTTTTCTCTTTAAACTCTATGTCTTGTATTTCTTTTTGCACTTTTGGTCTTTTTTCATTGCAGACCTGTTTAAGAGGATCACTAACAACTGTGTAGCAGAGTCGGTGTTAGACTGTTTTGAAATCTCTGCCAATAAAATTAGCTCAAAGCTTTTCCATTTAGCCTTAAGCAACTTTTTAGGACAAGCCCAAAAGCAGTGACATTCTTTGCCTAAATATCGTGAGTGGTCTCTTGCCCAGTTGCTAAAATTGTTCTCCTATGAAACCTCTTGAGATAGAATTCAATTGTCCAAATAGCTCTCAGCAATTATGGCTTCTAAGCTCCTACTACGATAGTCCATGACACCATTCAACTATTTTCCTAGTCCAAAGTCCCAAAGTCTTGCATGTTTCTCCCAAAATAGCATGGTCAGTACTATCACAGCATTAGTCTACTCCCTGGTACCAATTCCTGTCTTGGTTTTCTATTGTTGTGAAGAGGAACCATGACTTCAGTAAGGCTACTTACAGAAGAAACAGTTTGTTGAGAGTTACAGTTTCAGATGGTAAGTCCATAATCATTATGTCAGGGTGCATGGCAGCATTCAGGCATAAGGCTCCAACAGCAGCTGAAAGCTTACAGCCTGATCCACATACGCAAGGCAGAGAGGGTCAGGGAGGGTGCTACCTGGGACCAGCATGGGCTTCTGAGACCTCAAAGTACTCCCCAGCAACACATCTGCTCCGATAAGGCTAAAAAGAGGTCATGGACTATCGTAGTAGGAGCTTAGAAGACATAATTGCTGAGAGCTATTTGGACAATTGAATTCTATCTCTTTATCTGCTCCATAAAGTTCTAATTCCTCCCAAACAATTCCACCAACTAGGTACCAAGCATTCAAATATATGAGCCTATGCATCCACTGTCATTCAAACTACTGCAACAATCAATGAGAAAAGAGGCCATAAATGTGAAAGAGAACAAGAAAGAGTATACTGAAGGACTTGACAGGAGGAAAGGTAAGGTATAAGAGATATAAAAATAGGTAAGGACAAATGTAACCAAAAGTATTAAAGATATCTACAATGAAAACTATATAGCACTCAAAAACCTGAAGAAGACACTAGAAGGTGGAAAGATTTCCAATGTTCATGGACTGAGAGAACTAATACTATTAAAATGGCATTCTACCAAAGCAACCTACAAATCCAATGCACCAAATCAAAATACTAACGTTTTCCACAAAACTATAAAAAGCAACCAAAACATTATTTGGAGTCACAAAGACCCCTTAGTCTTTAAAACAATTCTGAGTAAAATAAAGTATGACTGGAGGTACCACAATCAATTCTTGACTTCAAAATACAATACTGCACCATACTAACAAAATCAGCAGATGTACAAAATAAAAGCAAATATGTAAAGCAATGACTAATGGACCAAAAAATAAACTATATATCTACAACTATATGGTTCTTAACATATGTTCCAAAATAGTGAAGAAAAGGCACTTATCTTATACAAATAGTACTGAGAAACTGAACAGCCACATATAGAAGGTTGAAACTAGATCTCTATCACCTACCCTACACAAACATCAACTGAAAAATAGAGCAAAGATCTTAATGTAAGACTTGAAACTATTAGAGGGAAGCACAGAGGAACCACTACCTGGTAGGACTCCAATAGCTCAAGAAATTAAAGCAAGAACTAACAGATGAAATTATACCAAATTAAAAGGCTTCTGAGGAGCAAACAAAACTACAGTGTGAAGTGTTATCCCACAGAGTTAAAAATCTTTGTCAGCGGGCAGTGGTGGTGCACGCCTTTAATCCCAGCACTTGGGAGGCAGAGGCAGGCGGATTTCTGAATTCGAGGCCAGCCTGGTCTACAGACTGAGTTCCAGGACAGCCAAGGCTACACAGAGAAACCCTGACAAAAAAAAAAATCTTTGTCAGCTATTAATCTGAAAGAGAATTGATAACCAAAATATTTTAACTCCAAATTTAACAGCAAAAGAACAAATAACCCAATCAATAAATGACACATGATCTCAACAGATACTTTAAGTGGAAGGAAGGAAGGAAGGAAGGAAGGAAGGAAGGAAGGAAGGAAGGAAAGAAGGAAGGAAGGACAACATCCTTTGCTATGAAGGAATGGAAACCAAGATTCCATCAGCCAAATGGTTCTTATCCAAAATGCTGCTGAAGATGTGGACAAAAAGGAACCTTTATATACACTGGAAGGTATATGAATCAATACAGCAGTCACTATAGAGGAAGGTATATGAATCAGTACAGCAGTCACTATAGAGGAAAGTATATGACTCAGTACAGCAGTCACTATAGAGGAAGGTATATGAATC
>NW_021604687.1:9650331-9678250 GCF_004785775.1 Grammomys surdaster
GTCACTATAGAGGAAGGTATATGAATCAGTACAGCAGTCACTATAGAAACTACAAACAGACCTCCATATACCTCAGCTATACCACTCCTGCGCAGGGTCTGCTCTCCTGTGTTTATCATAGCACATTCACAACAGCCTGCTGACACAACAGTGTTGGGGATAGTGCTTTAGTTTAATGGGAACTCTGCGTGTCCGAATGCTAAACGTCCTCAGTTGTGTTTTCATGGATTAATAATGCCAACAGCCAATGGCCGGGCAAAGAGAGGCGGGACTTCTAGGTTCCTTGGGGGGTAGGAGACAGGAAAAAGGAGGAGATGCAGAATCAAAAGATAGATCAAATTTAGAGCCGCAGAAGGAAGATCATCCAAAATGTAGTTGGGAAGGGGAAGCAGCCCCCGGAAGGGCTGACCAGAAGCATCCTGGGCAGCATAGACCAATGGGCCTCACAGAAGGTAACAGGGCAGCAAAGTTAAATGTAGATTTAGAAGGTGTTGAGCCAGGAGTACCAGAGGGGAAAGCATGCTAGCTGAGGGAGGGTTAGAACTGCCCAGCCTTTGAGTAGCCAAGGCATTTCAAAAATAAGCTAATGTGCGATCCAAAGAACTCCTGGGTGAGAGCTCCAGCTGGAAGGCAAAGGGGAGTAGCTAAAATTACCACTACACAATAGTCTACTGACAGATGACTGAACTAAAAAATACAGTACACATACACAGTGGAGAATTATTCAGTGTAAGGGAAGATGAAGCTGTTTCGCATGGAGATGGATGGAAAAAGAAGAACTCAGGATAAGTGAAGACAGACAAGAAAGAGAAGCATTATATGTTTTCTTTCCTAGGTGGAAACTGATTTGATTAAAGACCTGAAAGTAGAAGGAGGAACACAAAAGGAAGGGTAAAAAGACTGTGCGGTATATAAGAGGAGAGGAGTGCAAAGGGGAGAAGGAAGTGGACACAATCAGATGGGGATATATGAATACATAGAAATGTCACAGTAAAATCCAATTACTGCTATAATTAATGTGCATACTTTTAACACATGAATGATGGCATTCACCTATATTCTCAGCTCTTGAGAAATGGAAGTAGGATGACCAGGAGTTCAAGTTCATCTTCAGTAATACAATGAGAGTTCAAGCCTAACCTAGCCTATATGAGACCCTGTCTCCCACAAAGAAAAAGACCCACTAGAGTACTTTATTTAAAATGATGTAACCCAAAAGGAAGAAATAACTGTGACATATCATCATGTACTAAAAAAAAGCATAAAGCCAAAATCCTCATATACATAAAATATAAATATTTTTAAATAAATAAATAATTTCTACATGCATCAACTTTATTTAAGAAGATAAAAAAATAAAAAATAAAAAAAAGAAGATAAATAAAACACTACTTTAGCTAGGTGACATTAATTCATCATGAATGAAGAAGTAAACCTAAGCCAAATACATAAGAGAAAATGTGAATTTTAAAACAACCTAAGATGAGAGCCTTCCTCAACTGCTAAAGAATACCTATCTACAAAGTATCAAAAACTAGTAATGAGAAAGACAAAGTTTCTCTAAGACCTACAAGAAGGCAAAGGCACCCTTTCTCATTCTTCACAGCAGTTCTAGGAATCCTACTTAGCACAAGAAAACAAGAAAAAGGATTTAAATTAATAAGTAAAACTGCCTTTATACACACATGGCTGTATTCTCTGATTGAAAAAAATCTGAATACACAAAAAGACCTAGAACTTAATACATAATTGTATCAAGAGTGAAGGTCACAGGGTTAACATACTGAAGTCAATCACTTTCCTATATGCCAGCAATGGACAAGTAAAATTTTTGTTTTGGCTTAGTCTCGGTTTTTATGTCAGAATTTTGTTGTTTGCTTGCCTTTTGTTTTGAGACAGGGTATCACTATATAACCCTGACTGGCCTGAAGGTCATCATATAGACCAGAGTGGCCCTAAAATGACATAGATCTGCCGGTCTCTACCTGTGGAGATGCTGAGAGTAAAAGTATGTGCCACCAATCTGAACTGGCCACCTACCATAACCAGGCAAGACTTCCAATGGAGGGATGGGAACACCAACTCAGCCTCAAAATCTCTGACCCACAATTTATCCTACCTACAAGATGTTCAGGGATGAAGACGGAGCAGACACTGAGGAAATGGCCAACCTATGACTGGCCCAACTTGAGATCCCACCATTAATGTCATATTAACATATAAAGTAATATTCCGCTATACGTGCAGACAGGAGCCTAGCATAACTGTCCTCTGAGAGGCTTCATCCAGCAGCTGATGGAGACAGATGCAGAGACCCACAGCCAGACATTAGGCAGAGCTCAGGGCATGTTGTGGAAGAGTGGGGAGATAGGATTGTGGGACAACACAAGGAAACCTACAGAGTCAACTAACCTGGGCCCATAGGGGCTCACGGAGACTGAACCACCAACCAAGGAGGATGCAACAGACATACCTATGCCCTCTACACATATGCAAAGATGTGAAGCTTAGTCTTCAAGTGGAATACCTACAAACTGGAGCAGGGGCTCTCTCGGATCACACTGTCTGCCTTGGACCCCTTCCCCTAACTGGGCTGCCTTGTGTAGCCTGGACAGAAGATGTGTCTAGTCCTACTGCACCTTGATTTGCCAGGGCGAGTTAATATCAATGGGAGGCCTCCCTTTCTCTGAGGAAATCGGGAGAGGGGCAGTGAGAGGGATGGACTGGGAGGAAAGGAGGGAGGGGAAGCTTCAATTGATGGAGATGTAAAGTAAATTAATTAATTAATTATTTTTAAAAGCATTTTTAAAAGCCCAGGAACAAGTGAAATTTGAATATGAAACATACATCATTTATACTAGCATGCCAAAAAAATTAATGTTAACAAAATATGTAGAAATCTAACGAAACATATCTAAAATATGCATGAGAAAACCATAAAACTCTAATGAAAATATCTAAAAATAACGTTAATAAGTGGGAGATAGTCCATGCTCATGAACAGGGGGATGTAAGTTCTTCTATTTGATCTACAAACTGAATGCAATCCCAGTCAAAACCCAAGCAAGTTACTCTGTAGATATGAACAAACTTACGCTAAAGTTTATGCAGAGAATCAAAACCAAGAATAATCAGCGCGATCTGAAGAGAAAGGATATAATCAAAGGACTTTTGTAAAGTAAAAACAAAGCTTAAGTAATCAACTAAGTACTGACCAATGGAACAGAACAGGAATGCCAGAAATACAGCCATATAATACAGCTAACTAATCTTTCACAAAGCACAAAGACAATACAATGAGAAAAATGTTATGTTGTTCAAACAACTAGACATCCACCCTAAATATGCTAAAAACAAGGAGTAGTACAGGCACTCCGACCCATTACCAGGAATCGTGAGATATCTACCTGTGCTCACTGGAATTTTCCAAAAACAGCTCTCAGAACTTAAAGGGCACACTTGTACTGCTGTAGTAACGTTTCAGACTCCTGAGTATGCCAGAGCAGATCCACCCTGACGGAACTGTCAGAAACTAACAGATGTCTACCGTCAGATGCACCTGGCACAGAGGAATGAGTAAACCTGCCACTTATCTGGGCCGACACAGTAATTCAATGATGGAGGACTCAGATTCAGTTCCCAGTAGCCACATGACAGTTCACACAACTACTTCACACTCCAGTTCCAAAGATCCGATGCCCTCTTCTGGACTCCATGAGCATCATGCATATACATGATATACATATGTAACATTCATATATATAAAAGAATTTTAAAAATAAAACAAAAATTAGCCTATGGCATTAAAGCAGCAGTTACCCTTTGAGAAGATAAAAGTTACAACTGTTGAGGAAACGTGGGCCTCTGGCAAGGAAGCAAAATTCTATTTCTGCATCTGAAACCACGGATTAATCAAGTATGTTTTGTAGGAAATGCATCTAGGGCGTACTTAAAATTATAGATTCTTTCCTAGTGGCATAATTTGTGGGGGTAACCAACCACTTTCTCATTGGCTTTAAGGTCCACTCCACAAAATGAACCTCATACCTGGCACCGTTCTTGGAGACAAGAATCTGTGGGTAAAGAGGTCACAGACCCTAGGACAGAACCTACTTACTATTAAACTGCTAACTGGAAACCATATTAAGATAACTACTAATGACTTACTGTTAAACCCGGAGATCAGTGCATGTTTTAACCTTCATCAGAGATGCATTCTATATGGATGATGGTTAACAGAGACCCAAAAAGAATATGAGGCTACAGAATGAATGCTCAGCCCTGAATAGAAATTCTGTGCCATTCCCCTCTTCCTGAGACTTAAAATAATTGTGGAATAAGGGGCAGAAAGATTGTAAGAGCCAGAAGCAGTGGGTGTCCATACAGAACCAGGGTTTTCCAGCTAAGACAGGGCAGTTATACAAAGGACCCGAGGGTGTTCATAACCTGGGTAAATTCAACCCAGACAAAAATCTTCAGTACAGAGAAAGGAAGTAAACATGAAGTCCCACCCCATCTGAGGAGTTACTAACAACTGATAGTTGTTAAAAGACAGTCAGTTTTCTTTAGGAGTGTGCTACAGATAGGTCAACCATAACCCCCAATGAGTGCCCACACACCCAAGAGTGGAAGTGCAACACAAATTTGATTCAAATGGGTTTTAAAAAAAAGTCACAGAAGTTGAGTGTGTGGAAAGAGGTCTGGGAGGAGTTGGGGGTGGGGGGATGAATGTGCTCAAAATACATTGTATAAAATACCCAAAGAAGTAATAAAAACTAGCCAACTGCACTGTACTAAACTCTATCAACTCAGATTTACGCATCTCTTTTTACCCCAGTATGACTTGGCAAGCCACTTCTCAATTTTAAAAATCAGTAACAGCACAAACTGGACAACTGTGAACCAGAATGTGCTTACCTCAAACCAAGGGTGTGACTGACCAGGAAAAGGGAGCTAAGAAGAGAGATGAATGCAAATATGTAACTTGGATATACTTTGCAGTTATGGGGACACAAACTAATCCATTGGTAATAGTGTAGAGTATCCGGAAAGGCGCTCATCAAAGGAGACCTTAGGGAGCCAAGCTGGCTTCCTGATCTGCTAGAAGTAGCAGGTTAAAGCAGGTTCATGCTTTCCAGAGCAGCTGTTTCTCAGCACTGTAGGCTTCTGCTCTCACTCTCCCTAGGAAAGACCTGTCTTCACTCCTTTCAAGTTTTTAACTCTGTCCTGGCTAGGGGGATATAGAGAGGGTGTGAGTATAGGGGAGATGTGGGTGGGAAGCCAGAGCACTGTCTGCACCTACACCTAAGCCACAGCCAGCTTAGCCCAGGTACCAGATATCATGCCATGCCAGACTAGAAGAGGCAGCCACCCATCACCCTACACCCTCAGTCAGCTGGAGATGCGGGATAAACTCAGGTGAAGATGCTGAGGCAGGTGATAAAGGTGCAGGTGATGAGTTGAATGGACGCAGGCAGAGAGAGAATACAGGAGAAATGGCCATTGGTTAAGTGTAGGTGACTTGGGGATGGAGCGGGAAGGGGGGAGGGGAGTCGGATGATGGGAAGGGCTGCAAGTGATGGGAGAAGAGCCTAGCAGCAGGTGAAAGGAAGTGAGCACAGGTGACTGGAAGCGGACAGAGATGATAGGAGGCAGCTCAGGGAAAGAGAGAGGCATAGGGACTCTGCGGAAGGGGGACACAGGTATGGAGGGAGGTAAAAGTGACAGGAGAGGGAAAGTGAGGGTGAAGGGAGGGAACATAAGTAAAGAGAGGACAGAAAGGAGGGGGGAGAGCGCTGGTGGCGCGAGGGAGACCTACAAGAGGAGAGGGCAGTAGGGTGACAGGCAAGGAGGTGACAGGTGAGGAGATGGGGAGCAGGTGACCGGGTCGCAGGTGACAGAGGACGTAATCGGAATCGATCTGCAGCAGACCCGGTGGGGCGCTGGAAGGCCGGCGTGCCTGAGGGTGTCCGGGAAGAAGCTATGGGATCGTGCTGCTCTGCGCTGAGCTCGTGGGTCCAGCGCGCGGCGCAGCACCAGGGAACCGCCCGGCCACGCACCGTGGACTCTCGCACTTGGCTGTGGAAGTGCTGCTCCCGCGCCGACACCTCGTCCTGCCCTTCCATCCTCCTTCATGCCCGCCGCAGGGCCGCCCGCGTCCGCGCGCTCCGCCGCACCATTGCCCGCGGGCGGCGGGGCTACACAGTCTCTCGTGGCCGGACAGGAACGCCACCTAGAACCGCAGCCGGCTGGTAAAACGCCGCCTCGGCTCAGGGAGAAGCGGCTCAGGATACGGGAGGCGGGGAATGGCCACAACCTGGGCGGGGCTTGAGGTCGGGGTGGGGCCTGTGCGTCACTCTGAGAGCGCCGTTACGTCAGAGACGCGCGCCTCTGCGCCTGGAGCGATGGGCTCACGGTCGCTAGGCGCCACGGGGCGTGGCTGGAGGAGTGGGGGCGTGGTTTTAGGGGCTTGGACTGAAAGAGACCTCTGAAGCGTGCTGGGGCAGGACGAAAATCTCGGAGCTGGGCCTGAAGTGTTGGAGTCCAGCCTTGCTGGTCATTGCCCAGGGCTGGGAGTAAGGGCGGGGCCGAAGCTTCCGACAGGGGTGTGAGCTCTAGAGGCCTAAGCCCTGGTGCGGACGGGATTCGGAGATGGGAGGAGATCCAGGCACAGGTGCACCCGGCCCACCCTTGCTTGCTTTAGCTTTTGGATCACCCGCGGGCTCCTCAGCCTTGCTCCACCCCTGCTGTCGGTTTCTGAGCTCAGCACTGGGCCCGCCCAGCCTAAAGACCTAGGGTCTACTACGGAAAATTTCTCTCCCAAGCAGGTGCAAAGCGAGAAAGTGGTTGCAGCGTAGCTCTCTGAAGTCCTGCCTCTGGGGAGATAAGAGAGCCGCTGTCCTGGAGGACCGAGATATCCTAGGGCCCTCAGCCCTCTGATGCCAGGGTCAGGTTCATGATCCTCTGTGGGCCTTAAACAACAACGCCCTTGATTTGAAGCACGGCTAAATATGCCAACACAGCCATTTCCCTCCATTCTGAAATTTTTGTTTTAAAATTAAAATTTAAAGGAATATTTGGTTGGTTTTGGTTTGGTTTTTCAGGACCGGGTTCTCTGTGTAGTCAGTCCTGATTGTCCTGGAACTCAAGAGACCTGACTGCCTCTGGAGGGCCAGAATTAAAGGCCTGTGCCACCACCGCGGGGCTTAAAAGGGGTATTTGCAATTTCGATTCTGGGTTCATTTGGTAGGAGAGCCTGAAATACCTGAGGCTTGCTCCCAGCAGTTCCAGCTACAGCAGGCTGTTAGATTTTGGCGCGCAGCCTAGACAGACAACACGAGACCAGCCGGTTCCGCGAAGGGAAGGGGCTTATTCAGTGTGGAGGGTGGGAGAGAAGCAGAAGATGGTAGGGAAAGAAGAGAAGAGAGAAGTGGAGGAGGCCAGCCATGACCAAGTGGAGAGAGGAGAAAGGGAAGGGGGAGGGGCAAGGAGCAGAGGGGACCTGCAGGTGAGGGAGAAAGAGAGTGAGGAGGGGGCAGGCAGCCCCTTTTATAGTGGGCAGGCCTACCTGCCTGTTGTCAGGTAATTGTGGGGAGGGGGCAGGCAGCCCTTTTTATAGTGCCTGTTGCCAGGTAACTGTGGGGAGGAGCATACCTGGCTGTTGCCAGGTAACTGTGGAGGTGGAGTTTAGACAGAATACTAACACAGGCTGATCAACAAGCAACAACTTTTATCTAAATTCAAACCAGTTCGCCTTTGATATATCTTTAAATGGCTCAGCCCTAAAAGACAATGAAAAGACTTTTTTTCTCTGGACACCTGCATTCTGAGAGCTATGTTAAATACACAACTGAATTGTCCTGGATGATCCCTGGGTTAATCTGTCCAAATCAAAGAATAAACACATCAGCTTTTGAGGTGTGTAGCACTTGGGCAGATAATCCAGAAAGTGAAAACATACAGTATTTCACATCTTTCCAACTGGATACCGCAACCACTTAAACCTTTACATTTCTGCTGCAGGGCTATTCATGGAAGCTTACGCAACTTTTATTTAGTTGTTTCATTTTCTTTGGCATTTTTGAAACTTAACCAGGATAGCCAACTTCAAAAATGGACACCGCTCCTCTGCCAGGCATGTTGACTCACCCCTCTGTCCTCTGGCTTTGCTTGTCTTCCAGTGAGAAGCAGTTACCCTTGAATCTAGCCCTGATTGTGTAATTTGCTCCAGTCAGTAGGAAAATCAAAATGATGACAGTGTTGGGAAAAGGTCTGTGCCTTGGAGCATGCCCTTCCTATGACCCCCAGTGATTCCAGCACCCAGTAAAAAGAAGCCTCAAGCAAGCTGGAGTTAGGCATCGCATCACTTCTGCTACTGAAACCAACCCTTTTCCCACATTCCTCTTGTCAGACACAGACAGATGTGGTGTGTTTTATACTCATTTGTGGACCATGGTTTTTATATTTATACCTAAAATATTACATACATATACATACATTGCCAAAGACCAGGCTCGGCTTGGAGAGGGGTTCTGAGAGATGGGGTGCCTGAGAGCTGCCAAAACAAACTACTCAAAGTCAAAATTGTGGGCCCAAACTGATGACCTATGTTCTGCTCAAGACAACTTTGGCTTTCCAGAGTGCACTCGATATGACTCTCTCTCTCTCTCTCTCTCTCTCTCTCTCTCTCTCTCTCTCTCTCTCGTGTGTATGTGTGTGTGATCTGCTTGAGATGGCTTTTCAGATTGCTCTCTGTGCTCTGCTCTCCTAGAGACAGCTTTCTCTTGCTATTCTAAAAAAAATCCTCTAGAGCATCTCTTGCAGACCAAAGTCCGTTTTTTATTTACATATCAATTCAGTCATTACCCCAAGTTCCCTTTTGATTATACCATGAATCAGCATCCCAAGACCCCAGCCCTTTGATTCTTAGAGACAACAAGACAATAAGATAGCTGGATAGGACCCCATCCTGAAATTACCATTCTGACCTTACCTGGACCTAAATTAGCTGCCTCAGGCTGACCTTGAACTCATAAGCATAACCAAAAAGACTTAGCTGTGTGGGATCTTGCCTTGCGATCACCACTCCCTAAATCTCTATCTCCTTCCTTAGTATTTTTCTGACAAGCTGGCTAATAGTGCAGCTACCTCTGTTCCTTTAGGTTTGTGAAGCTCCTTATACAATTCATATTGCATCCTTATATTTTCCATAGTTAAGAAATTATATATTTTCAAACTCATATTTTCAGCATCCTTTCCCACAGCCTTAAGGGCTATCCTGAAGGTCACAGTGTTCTGACACTCCCTCACCTCCTGAGCTCAAGCTGTCCCTGATTATCATAGAGTCATTAACCTTGGCAGAACATTCCAGAACATTCCAGAACGTGAGAATATGTACAATATTATACAAACAAGCCTTATGCCTATATAGCAATCATCAACACTTGTGAAGACCCACACCCTACTGGATCTGTTCCAGGGGCAGTAAACCATGTCATACTGTCCCTTACAAGTACCATGCCAAACTCAGCAATATAAGACATGTAAGTAGCAGCAAGGCTGGGAAAACAAAGGGGACTATCCAGAGAGAAAGAAGAAAGGAAGAGCGCATGGAATTGCAAGTGATAAAAATTTACTTGAAGAAAATGCCTTTATGATACTCATAATGATGTACAATGAACGTATACCAATTAAAAATAATTAATTTGGCCAGTGAGATGTTTCAACAGGTAAAGGTATTTGTTGGTAAGTTTTATGGCTGAATTCCATCCCTAGGTCTCACTTGGTAAAGGAGAACAATAAGTCCCACAAATTGTCCTTTGACATACACATGTACCTTGTGGCACACGAATACACACACACACACACATACACACACACTTTAGAAAATAATATTTCTAATACAGTTGTTCTTTAAGACTTTGAGCCACTATAGAGCTTTGAGTTTTTCTCTAGGAAGTGTCACTAAGCACCCTGTTTGTAATTGTCACATTACCTTACTGTGTTTGGAGACTGGGCAACAGGTAAGGATGAAGCCATGAGACTTACTCTAATAACTTAGACTCTATGTATTAGATCCAGGTGAAGGCTGTCCACATCATAAGAGGTGTGCAGACTAGATCTGTGTTAAGAGTCTATAGCAAGAACACCCAACACCTTAGTGTTTTATTCCTGTGAGAAAACATCATGACCACAGCAACTCTTATAAAGGACAGTTAATTGGGTCTGGCTTACAGTTCAGAGATTTAGTCCATTATCATGGTGGGAAACATGGCAGCATACAGGCAGACGTGGTGCTGGAGAGGTAGTTGAGGGTTCTGCATTCTGATCAGCAGGCAGCAGGCAGCAGGGAGAGTGACACTGGGCCTGGCTTGAGCTTCTGAAACCACAAAGGCCAGCCCTGACCACTACTGACAGACTTTTCCAACAAGGCCACACCTACTCCAACAAGGCCACACCTACTCCAACAAGGCCACACCTACTCCAACAAGGCCACAACTCCAATAATAGACCATTCCTATGAGTCTATGAGAGCCATTTTCATTCAGATCACCACAGATTGGAAGTAGAAAGAAAGCTCAAGAGACTCCTAACAACTAGAGGGACAGAGTTGTATCATCTAAGAAGAGAGGGTTTTGGTAAAGCAAGTGAGGTAAGATATAAACCAAGTACTATCTACTAAGCTTTTTATTAGAAGGGCATGACCATTAAGTATTGTAAAAGATATGAATGGAAAGTCCTACAAGGCTGGAGGTTTCAGCTGGTTTCTGTATATGCTGAAATCCTGAAGAAGTAGGTTCCAATGCCAGTGAAGAAATGGATTGCTAGCAAGTTGAAGACAAGCAGACAAAGAACAAAAACCTTTCTTCTTTCATTGTCTTTATATAGGCTTTCAGAGTGTGGCCCAGATTAAAGGTATGCCCTCCTGCCTCATGACCTCAAGATATGGATCACAGGTATGCCCTCCATTTCTGGATTGCAGTTCATTCCAGTTACTGTCAAGTCAACAACCAAGAGTCACCATCACAAAGGGCCACAAGTGACAATGCAAGTCCATCTCTAGTAAAATGTTGAGCAAAAGAAAGCTACAGAAAAATAGGTGTGAATCTATTTATACAGAACAATGCAAAACAAGGCTGTCTGTCATGACAACAAACGTTTGTGAGGCAAATGTGCAGTAGAACCAGAAGAAAATCAGGGGAAGATAACACTCAGAAATGGAGTCAGAGCAGAAATGGGTGAGGGGTATTTGTGGGTACAAGGATTTGATGGTGGTGGTGCATATTTAAACTGGCATTAGGTTCTACTCTGTTATGTTGGTACTCTCTTTGTCATATACATTATGTATAATGCACAGAATGTGTCTGCTAAATATTTAATAAAGCAATTTCTTTTTCCTTTTATTGAAAATGGATTTTTTTCTCACATAACATGTAACTTTAATTATTTCAAACCTTATTTTTAATGAAGGTTCTTAAATGTTTTAACCTCTCTTGTAGTCCACCACCCACCAGCTGAGGTAGCAGACTTTAAAGAAAGGATAAGTGGGGAGGGGGGAGTGGACTTGGTTTTAGAAAGATTCTTTAGAGCAACTTCCGTCTGTGTTGTTCATCAGGCCCTTGTCTGACTGAGGTCAAAGATGCACCAGGGTCTCCCTTTACCGGGAGTTTACGCCAAGCCTTCATGGCCGCATTTTGAATTTGAGCGAATAAGCCTGGGTCATATTGCATCTGGTTATCACTAGAAGCAAATTGCCCTTCTCCTACTAAGGCATCAAAGGATCAACCATTGCCTGCCTGAATGTTTCTCCTTGCTGTCTCTTTACAACTCTCGTGATACTCCGATTTCTAAATAAGATGGTCACCACCGCTAAGAACTTCTCTCACTAGAGTATTCCAATCACCAGGAGTCAGCCACTCCTCTGCAGCAGATTCTAAGATTGCAAGAGTAAAAGGAGCAGTGGCGCCATACTGTGATACTGCATTTTTTTCATTTTTTAATGATTTGAAAATTAAACCCTGTGTGATGTCTCCACTCAACCCCTTGACCATCTCTGGTCTCTGATACAGGGAAAGCCTCAGCCTCTCCCTCCTCTGACTGATCTGTGGCTGAACTAAAACTAGAGGACAGGGGCTGTCTTTGGACTCCGGGTTGAGGAACACAAGGAGCCAGGGGATTTTCCTTGCCCTCTCGAGACCTCTTTCCCTGTCTTTAATTTTTGTAGCTGATTAGGTAAGTCTTTTTTTTTTAATTTATTTATTTTTATTTATTTTATGTATGTGAGTACACTGTTGCTGTCTTCAGACACACCAGAAGAGAGCATCAGATCCCATTACAGATGGTTGTGAGCCACCATGTGGTTGCTGGGAATTGAACTCAGAACCTCTGGAAGAGCATAGGTGTTCTTAACCACTGAGCCATCTTTCCAGACCAAGTTAAGTCTTAATACTCTTCCTCTAACTCTGTTTGTTGTTTAAGAAGAGAAATTTGTTGTTTAAGGTGAGAAATTTTGTCCTGTAACTCCTTTCTGGGATCTATAACTACTACCCCCATAGCAGGAGCATCTGGAGATGGAGGAGCACAGGGAGGGGGCCTTCAGGAAGAGGGCCATTCAGGGTTGTAATATTTGGCTGCCTCTTCCTCTAGGTCATCCCAGTCTGACTCTGACAAACCGTCATTCTTTTTCTTTTGAACATGAAACACAGCATTCAAACAACGAAACAAAAGCAGACAATTGACACATGTAACCAGCAAACAACAAAACAAAAACAGAGAGTTGAGTTCAGGCTGATTTATTTCTTGCCCCATTTTCATTACTATGACTTATTGGCCTCGACTTGGCAGGTTCCCGCAACAATCACCTCTGTTTCACTTCTGAATTTTTGGTCGACCCTTCTTCCAGTAACGTCCCTCACTGGGTCTCTTGTTCTTGCTGCCTCACGTTGAGTAACACTATGTAACAACCCACCCTGCCCCACATTTGGGGGCCAAGTGCCCTGGCCTGTTCAGGTCAGTCAACAGGATCTAGCAAGAGAGAGAGTGGGGATGGAAGGGCAAGAGACTCGAAGAATGGAGACAAGGCAGGGTGTGTGATCAAGTCCCCTTTATTGAAAGGAAACCCTGGGTATATATAAGCACAAACAGGGGAGTGCAGCTAAAGACACTTTACCACGTGCACCTTGCAGCTGGAGGCATTAAACAACAAAACAAGATATGTGAGAAAAGCAAGATGTTTATCAGAGTGTGCTCAGCTGTTGTGGGCTGTTGAAAACAAGTCTCTTGTCAAGGCCTCAGATGGCTGCAAAGATGATAGCCACTTTCTGCTAGGAGTCAGCTCCCAACAACTTTCAGTAAGGGTTTGGCTCCCAAGATCTCAGTGGGCCAGCTGGAGACCTGTAGGAGCCAATGGTATAAGTCCTAGACTTAAAACTGGTGGGTCAACCTCTAGAGCTGATACTGAAGCTTGAGAACAAAGAAGAGACTGCTGTCCCAGGTCAAACAGAAGACAGTTTTCCTTTATACATCAGAACCCTGAAGACCTTCAACTGACTGGTAGACAGCCACCCACATGAGGCAGTCTACTTTGCTTGGTCCATCAATCAAATATTCATTTTGTCCAGAAACACTGTCACAGACTCCTGAAGAATAGTGCCTGGCCAGCTACCTGGACCCAGTCAAGTGTATACATAAAATCAGCCATCTGAAGAACGGATGTTTCTTGTGACTCCTCCACTCCACCAGGATGGGGGCAACTGGCTTCTCATGCTGTAGCCCCTTAGCTACTGCTTGTGAAAGGTTTCTGTACATGACCAATTAAGATACCTGGCACATGCCTTTAATCCCAGAACTTGGGAAACAGAGGCAGGCAGATCTCTGTGAGTTTGAGACCAGCCTGGTCTACACACAGAGTTGCAGGATTTTCAAAACTTCCCTCCTTCACTGAAGCAAGGAGAACACAAAGAGAACTTGTCAGCACTCTGGAAATTAACCAAAGATTCACAGCAATCTAGAGAACATGTATCCAAGAGCATCTTTGCCAGAGATGGAAACCCTGTGTATGTCTAATCCACTACCCTGGATTAGGTGATGAATTCCAGAATATCATACCCAATACACAAAAACAACAAGTAACAAAAGGTGAGTCAAGCTTTCCCCCAAACCAAACACTTGCTCACTGAAGACAGGAAAAGACAGTCAACAAAGAGAGTTCAATAAAAACTCACATTCATATTGATACAGACACAGATGTATTGCTCTAGAAACAACTATAGGGTTTACACAAGTGTGCAAGTTCATCTGGACTGGTAAACACACGTCCCTGCTTGTCAGCTGAAAAGAGCCCAGAAGCAATGACTTCCTAGTAACAATGAACAGACTCAGCACCCAGACCTTTGTTTCTTACACTGGTAACAGGGACCAGAAGCACGAAATTGTAGAAATAGGGTCTAGTCACATAGTCAAGCAACACAGATGCATGGGCCAGGGTTCTTCATTGGGCCTCAGCTTGAGACAAGTGACTCAAGCCAAAAGTAGTCAGCACTTATGGGAGGTAATCAAGTGCTCACTTGAGCAAAGGAGGCAACAGACTTAATGACTTTCCTGAGGTAGTGTCTTAGTTAGGGTTTCTGTTGCTGTGAAGAGACACCATGATGACAGCAACTCTTAGTAAGGACAACGTTTAATTGGGACTGGTTTACAGGTTCAGAGGTTCAGTCCATTATTTGCAATGCAGGAAGCATGGTATCATGCAGGCAGACATGATGCTGAAGAAGGAGCCCAGAGTTCTACATCAGGACCAGTGTGCATTAGGAAAAGAGAGCCACTAGGCCTGTCTTGAACTTCTGAAACCTCAAAGCCCACCCCAGTGACGAATTTCCTCCAATAAGTCCACACCTACTCCAACAAGGCTACACCTCCTAATAGTGCCACTCCCTGCAGTCCTATGAGGGTCATTTTCATGGCCACTACAAGTAGGCTCGAGTCCATTTGTCATGTTTTGTTTGGTTGGTTTTTGTTTTGTTTTGTTTTGTCTTGTTTGGCACCAATGCTGTCTGTGGGGGTGGAAAGTCGCTCAACTGAGGGACCAGTGTGCAGCAAGAGTGAGATCGAGACGTGTCTAAACCCCAAATATCTCCTCCTGAGACTGGCAGGAATAGAACTGTTCTTCCATGCTCTGGACTTGCATGACCCAGTGCATAGAGCCTGTATGACTTCCACCTCTGTCACACTTTGGTGGCCAAATTACAGGTTTAACTTCCTCTCTCCCTGTATGTACATGTCTAGCTAGCACCTGGAATTCCTCTTCATGCAAATGAAGCATTCCCAGAACCTCAGCCTAGTCAATAATGTACACTCACCGTTAAAACCCCTACTCACTCTCCAAGGTTTATATGCCCTTATTCACACCCAATAAAGGAGAGTTGTTTCACTGAAAACCATTCTGGAAAAGGCTGTTTCTCCCCACACTTTCCTTCAACCAAGGTCCTGTGGACAACTCCCCACCCCTCGTCCCAACTTAAGTTTCATTCCTTACAGTCTGGCCTGCTGCACAACAGTGCCTGAACACCCTGAGGGAAGAAGCCGGTGGCCGCTGGCCTTATACTTGGTGGGTTAATGGGCATTCAATGTCATTCAGAAATTGTAGGAATACAGTTGTCATCGTGTCTTGCACTAATTTCCTGGCCATGTGATAGGACTGTTGGTACTTGAACTGCTGAGAAAGCCCAAGGGAACAGACCAAGTCCACTATGTTATCATATTAGTTACAATGTTTCTCAGATCACCAACATTTCTGCATGCAGAGCAGGATAGAGTCTAAATAAAAGGCTGAGGCAGGAAAGGAGACAGTGTATACATGAAAGCATCTCTACAAAATATCAGAGCAGGATACCCCAACATTATCAAGGTCATTGAAACGAGAAGTCTGAGAAACTGTCCCAGGGCAGAGGTGGCTGTGATTAACAGTATATCTAATTTGGTTATTAACTGTGATATGTATACCATAGTTGAATGTTAACAACCAGAGAACCTGATGTGAGGAAAATGGGAACTCTGTTCCGTATTTGCAATCTTTATATAAATCCGAAACCACTCTAAAAGTTACAGGTTTATTTTTTTACAGAGGAATTAGAGAGCTACATGGGTAGCACATGTCTGGGAAGATGAGGAAGAATAAAGAAGTGCCGCTACCAACCACACAACTAATTAATTCTGCATATACAACTAGTTTTACATACAGTCACACAACTCCCGCCTTCCCTGACACTGGTCACCACTGCTTCTTTCTGGACCCAGAATATTGCTATCTTACCACAATGGGCTGTAGTGAGCATATCTGCTTAGCAGACCCCGGGTCCTCTACTCAGGCAACATCTGAGTAAGTTTAGATGAACTGAGATTTTGATCATTGGACAGATGAGTTAAGGTCCTAGGGTCAACATCATGGAGTCTGAATACCAGCTTCATTTATGGGTGCCTGATCTTTGTCAACTACTTATCTGTTCATTGCCTCTTGTTTTCTCATCAGTAAAATGGAGGGGGACAAATAGTCACCAGATATGGTTGTCATCACTAACAGACATAAGCCATCAGGTGTAAGGACTTCAGTAAAATTCAGCTCTTGGTCATCATCTGAAACACTGGGATCTGAGGGGAGAGCATACTGACATTTGTAACATCGTATATATGTATAGGTGTGTGTCAGTATCATGACGTTCATAGTTTTCTAAGAACAAAAGGTTGTTGAAATGTTGCATGGTGGTATATGTCTGTAGCTTGTAACTCTGGAGGCTAACAAGAATAGCATTGAAAATTCCAAGCTTGAGGGGGTTTATATATCAAGACTATCTCAAGAAACACAAGCAAAGATGCTTAGACAGGAAGAAAGGAGCTTTATTTTGGGGCGGAGATTTGTGACCGAGGTTAATAAGAAATGGTCAGAGGAAATGCATGGACCCAGAATTTGAGTTGGCTCAGAGAATCATGGAGTGGTTATGTGCACACATTATAATTGTGGTCTCTGATTTTTAAAAATGTTTTTATGTTAAGGCTAGTCATGTAAATTTCAAAGACTGATTCACACTGAAGTATAATGAAGGATAAAAACCACAGATTGTGGTATGTGTGTAGCCCCTGTGAATCTGAGGCTGTACCTAGAGGGTGACCTGGATGAAACAGCAAGTTTAAGACCAGCCAGACAAGGCAAGAGCCTGTCTCAGAAAAAGGAAAAGAGTGATGTTTGATCAAGAGTCTGCTAGCAGAAGAGACAAAGATGCATGACCAGGATACATGCAATCTGTTTGGTGCCATCAACCATGTGTGTGCTTAGCTTGGTTTAAAGTCTGCAGTTACAGCAGGAGCAGACCCTGCAGTACCCCATCACAAGGTCTCTAGGAGAACAAAACCTCACTGGGCCTATAGTGAGAGACTTGTTCAGACATCATATGATCCTGCTCTCAGCTCTGGACAGCACAAACATCCAAATGCCTGATCCAGAGAGATTCATTCAGCCCAGCTATAGAGAGGGCTTACTGGACTCCTGGGGCTCACAGTGAATGGCAGGAAATCAGCCAAGAGGATGAGGAAAAACCTGGGCAAATTGGTGCTTGATCTAGGAGAAAAACAGGATGCTCCAATGGCAGAGGTGGTGAGTCAGGAAAAGGACAGGATGTTTTGTCCTGTGGTCCTTCAGACCCAGGTTGGGTTAGTTAAAAGCACTGATTAACTCACCTCTGTCTGGAACCCACAGGATAAACAGAGTTCAGGCATGCCATCTACAAAGTTTTCACATAGGCCTTGGGAATTAGCACTTAAAGCCAAATTCTGAAACTCTTTGACTGGAAAAACACTCCAAATGGACAGTTGGCCCGTAAATGCTCCAGGAAGGAGATCACAGCAGTGAGATTGTCAGGGAGCTCTCCTTAACAATAGCTTTTGAAGTCTACTTCCTGAGAAAAAAGATGGAAGCAGACAGGAAGGCGTGTCTGAGCGCTGTGCCTTTCTTCCCTCTTCCTTGGTTCTGCTACTTTGGAGCAACGTCTGAGGGTAAAGTTCTTCCAGGATTCCCTGCACGTACACAAGCATTTGGTAGCTTACCATAGTGATTGCAAGCTTGCATAATGATACACTGTGTCTATTTTCCCATCTATAGTGCCCAAATGATACCTTCTTCCTCCTCCTCTCCCTCCTTTTCTCCTCCCCCTCCTCCTCTTTCATGTTTGATCAGTAGTTCACTGACTAGTGTGGCTGCATTTATTTAACCGGACTCAGATTACTCTCAATTCTTATCGGCTTTGATTCCACCAAACAATGCCTGAGCGGACTTCACTCTACTCTTTACTCACTTGTGCAAGCCTTGGATGGTCTCTTGGGATGAGGCAGGCATCTCAGTGGCTTCTGGAAAGTGCTTTCCAAGGAAGCAGCTCCTGGGCTCCTTCCCAATGGAGTAGTCAAAGGACCAGACCAGGCAGGGCAGGAAATAGAACATGAGATTTTTTTTTTTTCAGTCTCACTGGCCCCTGGCAGGTGGAGCAAAGCAGTACCTATAGGAACCTCAGAGAATTTCCCCAGAGCTGCACATCCCTGAGGCAGCCAGCCCAGAGCCTAGCTCAGGAGCATTCATTAAGCATGAAGTCAGAGACCTACGAGGACCAGAATCAGCTGGAGTTGGCCTTTAAACCTAAGGGAGCAGACATGCCTCCAGGACACAGGATGAAGCCAGGTGTCTGAGGTCTGAAGCTGGCCTGCCCAGGGCTTCCAGACCTGAGCTGCAGCCCAGTGGTGAGCTGAGGGAGAGAGAGGAGGGAGTGGGCAGGGGGTTAAATTGCTGAAATTTACCCTGTTCTAGACTTGGGGTTTCCTGGTTGTTCTCAAGTGCTTATTTTCCAGGCCAACTTGATGTCATTTGTCGCTCTCTTAGCCCTGTCCCTAAGTCCTGATGACACATGATTAGAATTGAGATAGAAAATGGCATAGTTGCAACATCTGAGCCTTCTTGGCCAAAGAGGGGTTGTCTTTAAATGAGCCAAATAGCTCTTTGTCAGCTTTTGGCTCTGAGGTTACAAGCCAAACCATGGGACAAAAACACTTGAAGAAATCTCTGGGAAAAGGTTCCTCTCAACCCTAAGCACCACAGGAGCAGGGCACGAAGCGCAGCATAGCAGTCACTCCTCCCACAGTCCTGGTTCACTGTTGAGAACCAAGTTCCCAGCTCGGCTGTAACTTCAGCACTAAGCAGGCATCTTTACAGAGCCTGGGCAAAGAGGCTGGAAAGACTCACTGAGGTGGCATACGAACCTTGATGGAAAGATCTGTCTGCTTTGTGTCCACGTGCTATGGCATTCTAACACACCTCACCACCCTCAGCCCTCCATCCCTGGACCCGTCTGTAAACTGACTCTCCAAGGAGCTTGCTACAACCCCTATGTTCAGGCAGTCCCTGGACTGTGTCGATCACACTGACTTTAAATGGAAGATGTCGGAACACATCACTTGCAAATGGACTACAAATCACTAAGGTGTACAGATGCCACCAGAGAGCAGACATAGGGACGACTTCCCATCTGTAGGTGGGAACATGTAAGGTAGAAATAGGTACGGTTTTGTGACAAAAAAAAAAAAGAGAGAGAAAAATCATTTATTCTGGACAGAGCTGGGTAGTTTTATAGGAGTTTGTTTTCTCGGAGAGACTCATGCAGGAAGCCAGGAAAAATGTCCCATAGGAGACCGGAGAATGACCAGGCCATCATCAATAGCAGGTTTCCTTTGACTAGACCAGCCTGGGATTTTAACACAGCTTCAGGTAAAGAGCACCTATTCTAGGTCAGAGACATTGTCTATGTTCACCGACATCGGACCCAGTCCCAGGAACCCCACTGGAAGGGCTCCTACTTGGTGTTGTTGATGACTCCTATGGCCATAAAGGTGGACAGCATAGCAGCCTGGATACATGCTTCTCACGTGAAACCAATGACCAATCCACCCTCTTCGGACCATCCGTCTTGGACCATGAAAAAGACAAGTAACCACTTAAAGCTCAAGATCGAGAGCCACCAAGGGTGAAGAGTTTCCTGACCCCGATGGGAGTTCTGAATCTGATAAGACATAAGGGGCTGAGTGCTGGATCTAGCCCTCATCAGCCCACCAGACTGACTTGGATTGTATCATCAACTCTAACGGGCGACCAGGGTAACCCAAGACCACCCCCTTACATCTGGTGGCCCCCCTAACTTGTGACCTGTGTGATCTGGCAGTTAGGTTGGACACCTGGGACATCCCGAACCAAGAGGTAAAGGGGGGCTTGCTGGAATGTCATGGGAAAGCCTCATGTTCACCAATGCCATGCCCAAGAAAGGGACTAGGAGGAAGGGGCATAGGATGCAGACATCCCCAATTAAGAGACTACCTGTGTGAGGTCTGAATTTATATATGCCCCCAAGATGAGAGATCTAGGTCCTAAGCCCATCAGTGTGGGGACCCTGAAAGCTTCTACTGTGCTAACTGGGGCTGTGAGACCTTGGGAGACACCTACTGGAACCTGAGCTCAAGCTGGGGTTTAATCCTAGAGGAAGAGGACTCATGCTAGCTAATTGCGGGGAAGATCTCAACCTAATGGGGAACATCCATTTAGGGGCATGTCTCGAGGTCTCCTGGGGAAGCCAGCAGTCCTCAGGGACGTGGGTTGGAGAGGGTCAATGCCTCAACTTTTCTTACAACCCGATCACTGTAGAGTTTACCCAGAAAGGGAAGAAGCCAAAGATAGATGGCTAAAGGGTAGGACATGGGGCTTCAGACTTTACCAAGAAGGATATGATGATGGACTCCTTTTTACCATCAAACTCAAGATAGAAGTCCCTACCATCTCTGTGGGACCCAATAAAGAGGTTACAGGTGTCCCCCATAAGCTACCCAAGCACAAGCTCCAGAAACCAACCCAAGTAGGGTTAACTACTGTCATAACCCCCACCATTCAGGAAACACCCGCTTCAGGTCCCTCAGAATGGGCCCAGCTGACTGAGCCTATCAGTAAGACCTTCCTAGTGCTCAATGAATCCAAGCCTGAAGTGAATTGTTCTTGCTGGCTTTGCTATGATATAGCTCCCCTTCCTGCCAATAGGACCAGAAGGATTGCATTGAATCTGTAGATTGCTTTCAGCAAGATGGCCATTTTTACTATATTAATCCTGCCAATCCATGAGCATGGGAGATCTTTCTATCTTCTGAGATCTTTCAATTTCTTTCTTCAGAGACTTGAAGTTCTTGTCATATAGATCTTTCACTTGCTTGCTTAGATTCACACCAAGGTATTTTATATTATTTGTGACTATTATGAAGGGTGTCATTTCCCTAATTTCTTTCTCAGCCTTTTTATCCTTCGAGTAGAGGAAGGCTACTGATTTGAGTTCATTTTATACAAAGCCACTTTGCTGTAGTTATTTATCAAGTTTAGTTCTCTGGTGGAGGTTTTGGGGTCACTTAAATATACTACCATATCATCTGCAAATATTGATATTTTGACTTCCTCCTTTCCTATTTGAATCCCTTTGGTAGATTTTTTTCTTTGAGGAGTATGAAGTGTCCTTCCTTATCTTTTTTGCTAACTTTTGGATGAAAGTTGATTTTATTCGATATTAGAATGGCTACTCCAGCTAGTTTCTTGGGACCATTTGCTTGGGAAATTGTTTTCCAGCCATTTACTCTGAGGTAGTGTCTGTCTTTGTCATCCAGCAAAATTCTGGGTCCTATTTACATATCCAGCCTGTTGGTCTATGTCTTTTTATTGGGGAACTGAGTCCATTGATGTTAAGAGTTATTAAGGGATAGTGATTGTTGCTTCCTGTTATTTTTGTAATTAGAGGTGGAATTATGTTTGTGTAACTATCTTCTTTTGGGTTTGTTAGAAGATTACTTTCAGCTGGGCGGTGGTGGCGCACACCTTTAATCCCAGCACTTGGTAGGCAGAGGCAGGAGGATTTCTGAGTTCGAGAGTTCGAGGCTAGCCTGGTCTACAGAGTGAGTTTCAGGACAGCCAGGGCTACTCAGAGAAACCCTATCTCGAAAAACCAAAAAAAAAAAAAAAAAGATTACTTTCTTCCTTTTTCTAGGTTGTAGTTTCTTTCCTTATGTTGGAGTTTTCCATCTCTTATCTTTTGTAGTGCTGGATTTGTGGGAAGATATTGTGTAAATTTGGTTTCATGGAATATCTTGGTTTCTCCATCTATAGTGATTGAGAGTTTTGCTGGTTATAGTAGTCTGGGCTGGCATTTGTGTTCTCTTAGGGTCTGTATGATATCAGTCCAGGATCTTCTGGCCTTTATAGTCTCTGGTAAGAAGTCTGGTGTAATTCTTATAGGTCTGCCTTTATATGTTACTTGACCTTTTTCCCTTACTGCTTTTAGTATTTTTTCTTTGTTTTGTGCATTTGATGTTTTGATTATTATGTGACAAGAGAAATTTCTTTTCTGGTCTAGTCTATTTGGAGTTCTGTAGAGTTTTTGTATGTTCATGGGCATCTCTTTCTTTAGGTTAGGGAAGTTTTCTTGTATAATTTTGTTGATGATATTTAGTGGCCCTTTAAGTTGGGAATCTTCACTCTCTTCTATACCTATTGTCCTTAGGTTTGGTCTTCTCATTGTGTCCCGGATTTCCTGGATGTTTTGGCTTAGGAGCCTTTTGAATTTTGCATTTTCTTTGACAGTTGTGTCAGTGTTTTCCATGGTATCTTCTTCACATGAGATTCTCTCTTCTATCTCTTGTATTCTGTTGGTGATGCTTGCGTCTATAACTCCTGATCTCTCTCCTGCATTTTCTATCTCCAGGGTAGTCTCCCTTTGAGATTTCTTTATTGTTTCTACTTCCATTTTTAGATCCTGGATGGTTTTGATCAAGTCCTCCACCTGTTTGGTTATGTTTTCTTGCAATTCTTTAAGAGATTTTTGTGTTTCCTCTTTAAGGGCTTTCTACCTGTTTACTTTATGTTCTGTGTTCTCCTGTATTTCTTTAAAGGAGTTATTTATGTCCTTCTTAAAGTCCTCTATCATCATCATGAGAAGTGATTTTAATTCTGAATCCTGCTTTTCTTGTGTGATGGGGTGTCCAGGACTTGCTATGGTGGGAGAACTGGGTTCTGATGATTCCAGGTAACTTTGGTTTCTGTTGCTTATGTTCTTGTGCTTGCCTTTCGCCATCTGGTTATCTCTAGTGCTACCTGCACTCACTATCTCTGACTGGAGCCTATCTTTCCAGTTATCTTGCTTGTGTCAGAACTCCTCAGAATCCAGCTGTCTTTGTGATCCTGTGATCCTGAGCTCCTGGATGGAAGAGCTCCTGTGACTCAGGCTGCCTCTGGGATCCTGAAATCCTGCTGCTCTGAGTGCAGTGGTATAAAGAGTTTTTTTTTTTTTTAAAAAAAAAAGATGCAACCTACATAAAGACTTGAAAGAAGGAAACTTGTTTTTTTGTCTGCTCTTCACTCTTTGTTTTGCTGGAAAGTCTATTCCTTCACTTGCATTAGAGACTACTTTTCTTAAATTCCAGTATATACCGATAACCAGATGAGACATCCATCATCATGGACTAAGCAACTACTGGGGCCATTGTTGAACTTGCTGGACCACAGCCATCCTAATACACACACACACACACACACACACACACATGCGCACACACAACACACACGTGCACACACACACACACATTCATTCTATAAGTTCTATTCATCTAGAGAACCCTGGCTAATATATCTTCCTAGTATAGTTTTAGAAACTGATGTTCCCAAAGGGAGAGAAAAGGCCACATCTGTGAAGACCCACTGATTAGAGCTTCATGACTGCCGAGAATGTTGCAGATTGAAATTATCTTGGATGATTTCTAGTCCCCTTAGTAGCCACTCATTTGCCCATTCCTATGTCTGACATTACATCTTTGTGATGGTCATAACCTTTAAAAATGTATACTTAGCACACGGGGCACCACCTTCCAGCAACCCAAAGACAGCATCTGAAGCCTGTGGCAGCATTTCCCCTGCTTTACTGTAACCCATCTACCTGTAGTCTCCACCAATTTACTTGATAAATATCTTGACTGTGACTTCCTATTTCTATTGCTAGGAATACCTCATGTGCCCACCTCCTCAGTGGAGCTTGTCCTTCAGGGCAACCTAATTCTGTGTTCCCAGGTCATTGGCCACTAATATTTGGCTCTAGAGTAAACACTCTTTCTCTTGCCTTTTGGAGTGAGAGTTTTCATTTACACAGACAGTTTCAAATCTTGCCTGTAATTTCTTTGCAGTGCCTGGCAGAGTTCTCACAGGGGCACCGAGGAAACACTTAAAGACAGTATGTGTGAGATTTCAAATCTCTAATGGAATCAACAATAAATGGTTCATCTGCACATTGATGTATCAAGTCTTGGAATGAAGCAAAAATACTTTATATAATCTGCACTTAAAAATTTCTCACAGTGTAAGAAGGGATACCTACAAACTCAGAAGGTAGCAACGGAAAAAAAGGAATTCAAGGCAAGCCTTGGATACCTTTCAAATTCAATTTCAAAGCCAACCTGGACTACATTAAACCTTATCTACAAAGATAAAAAAAAATCTATGCAAAAGCTAGCCAAACAAGTGCTTTGTATAATGTCACTTGTGAAAATTGCTTTATAATCTGTGTCTGGGCTGACGCTGTGAACCCGCACACGCAGCGTTAAAAAGCAATAACAGAAGGTGAGGTTTTCCTTCCTGAACAAGACCTGGCTGAAGTTTCTTACCATCATCCCATTCCTTAATTGACCTAGAGAGGGAGCAGCCTTTTTTTGTGCAACCTTTGTGGGGGCTTAGGAGCCGTGGCAACATGCTATGAAACAGGAGCACCGCTAGGAGGTGCGAGCGCCACATGCAGCGCTGGGGATCGTCAAAGACCTGTCCTGTCTTTCCGGAAAGAGTCCCAAGCTTGCAGACAAGAGACAAACGTGAACTAAGAATATTAGAATAATTTCAACCAAAAGCTAATGTTACTTATCATATTTATCTTTACATTTAATAATTCTAAACGGCCTTGGAGTTGGAATCAACCTGGGGTTGGGGAATCTTCAGTGCTTCCTTCCTTGCCCAGCGGCAGGAAGCCGGGACAATGGGCAGAGTTTCCTGCTCCTGGGCAGAGGGGGAGGGGTGGGTGGGGGGGCGGGGATGGTGGTGATCCAAGGCCCCCAGTCTTCCCTGTGTGGATACAGAATAATGGATCACGTAATGGTTCTCTGCAGAAGGAACTTTAAGACAAAAATTCACTCTCTTATTTTACCTCCCAAACTAGATACATAAATTGTAGTCAGTTATATTTAACTTTATGTAGGATCTTACAGATTTCCACAGCACGTAGTATTATTTCATTTCTCAATAACCCAGCAAGCAAACAAGGACTGTGATCTCTACTTGCAGATGAGGAAACTGAGAAACAATGAAGTGAAATACGATGCCTGGAATGCAAACATCAGAGCCTACAAAGGACTATCCAGACTGAGCCTGGGACTCTGTCACCTGCCCTCATGGCTCCAGCATGAAAGTGGACAGACAGGCCAAACTGACACAGAACAACCCTGAACAGCAAGCTGTGTGTAGGACGGACTGGAGACCTCTCTCAGTGGTTCACAGCACTCGCTGCTGTGGCAGAGGATGCAAGGTTCAGTTCCCAGCCTCCATCTGTTACAATCCTCTATGACTCCATTTCCACAAGATCTGCCTCCTTCTGGCCTCCTCAGACACTGAGTGCGTTTGGTGCATGTACATACGTACCGACAAACACTTATACTCATTTAAAAACACTGTGTGTAGCCGGGCGGTGGTGGTGCACACCTTTAATCCCAGCACTTGGGAGGCAGAGGCAGGCGGATTTCTGAGTTCGAGGCCGGCCTGGTCTACAGAGTGAGTTCCAGGACAGCCAGGGCTACACAGAGAAACCCTGTCTCAAAAAACCAAAACAAAACCACTGTGTGAGTTAATTATATATATATATGTGTGTGTGTGTGTGTGTGTGTGCGTGTATGTATTATATATGGATATATATGGATATATATGGATAAATATATATATACACACACAGTCCTAAATCTGGCTCTGTGTGTAATATAAGTAAACAAAGGCACACAAAGGCATAATCATAATTATGGATATAGACACTATCTGTACTATCTGACATAGAATTACTGTTTTGGGTGTAGATGTAGTTATGTGTTGATAGGTGTGTGAATACGAAGAAGAGCACAGATACACGTATCCCTTTGTGCTAACCACACTAAACACTCTAATCCACAGCAGGATCACACCTGTGCACACATCCCAGCCCCTGACAACCTCTTTAGTCCATGGAAGTTCCAGGTTAGGGAACATAATGTATGACCTAACCCAGAACTGATGTCTGTGAAGTTAAGAATGCTGATTGCTAAAACCATTTTTTTTAAAAGACAGAGTCTCACAATGTAGCCCTGGCTAGCCTGGCACTCAATATGTAGACCAGGCTAGACTTGAACTCACAGGGATCCACCTGCCTTGACCCCTCCTCACAGGGTACTATAATAAAAGCCACAATGACTAGTCAAGCCAACATTTTAAAGGGGAGCGTTCCTTATTCTTGTCATCAAAATCTGTTTTTTCTGACTTGAGATTGTAAGGAGTTCCTGGATAGTCTGAGATACTAATTTATAAACTGGCTATACTTGCCTTTCTATACATGAGGATAAAAGTTAAAACTCACCGGGCAGTGGTGGCGCACGCCTTTAATCCCAGCACTTGCGAGACAGAGGCAGGCTCGATTTCTGAGTTGGAGGCCAGCCTGGTCTACAGAGTGAGTTCCAGGACAGCCAGGGCTACACAGAGAAACCCTGTCTCAAAAAAAAAAAGTTAAAACTCAAAAAAAATCAAACATGTTATTGTATGTTTTTACTATTGTAAGATGAATTCTATTTTGGAGATACACTACCCTTCCAGCCAGGGTAGATTTTAAGATAATTATGTGTTTGTCTCTTCAGTAATGTATCTGCTATCAGCTTATTGCATTAAAGGTTTGCTTGTGAATTCGAGATTATTTGCTGATTTATAGCCCTTTCAAATAAAAAGGATTTTCTTTCTTGTTTTTTTTTTTCAGAAGTACTTATGATTTCCTCTGTGTGGAGATTCATTTGCCATCAATAACACCCGCCCCTTCGGAGACCCTCTCAGATAAATCCTGTCTGACATTCCTATAATGGGCAGGGCAGAGGAGGACTGCATGAATTACACCAGGCCAGTGTGTGAGAAGCCCCATCCTACAATTTATGAGTTTCCAATCTTCCCAAGGCATGTATTGGTGTTCTGAAGAGAGAAGCAGGTGTGTTCACTGAGCTGGTAGCCCAGACAGATGTTTATTGAGCACTGTAAACTGCTGATATAAAACCTCATCTGTAATCATTGATTTGGCTATACCTACAATGCTTACTAATCACGTCCTCAAAGCATTTGACTGCCACTCAGGCAAAGGTGTTCTGTATTTGGTTTCTCTGTGTAAAAACTTCGCTCTGGCATCCACAGTAGCTAAGTATAGACTTAGCCTAAGCCTATACTCGTGCTAAGTGCCTTGGTGGCATGGTGCCCCTGGTGAAGCCTGGCTTCATTTGTTTAGGCAGCTAGGAGTGTGTGTGTGTGTGGTGTGTGTGAGTGTAGTGTGTGTGTGGTGTGTGTGTAGGGGGGTATGGGGTATGTGTGTGTGGTGTGTGTGGTGTGTGTGTGTGTGTGTGTGGTGTGTGTATAGTGTGTGCGTGTATGTGTGTGTGGTGTGTATGTGTGTGGTGTGTGTGTGTGTGTGGTGTGTGTGTGTGTGAGTGTAGTGTGTGTGTGGTGTGTGTGTATATGTGTGTGTGTGTGGTGTGTCTGTGTGGTGTGTGTGTGTGTGTGGTG
>NW_021604687.1:9678260-9785968 GCF_004785775.1 Grammomys surdaster
GTGTGTGTGTGGTGTGTCTGTGTGGTGTGTGTGTGTGTGTGGTGTGTGTGTAGGGGAGTATGGTGTGTGTGTGAGATGTGTGTTGTGTGGTGTGTGTGTATAGTGTCTGCATGTATGTGTGTGTGGTGTGTATGTGTGTGTGGTGTGTATGTGTGTGTGGTGTGTTTGTGTGTGTGGTGTGTGTGTGTGTGCACCAGCTGGTGGTACTAGGTTGTAGTCCAACATATTTGTAGTTGTTCTGTTATGTTGCTACCTTACAAAGCTGGTATTTTACCATGTCATCTGACAGTGTAGCTACAGTATAGGCACATAACAATTTTGTCCGGAAGATTCTATAGGAAATAGAGGGTGGGACTGGGGTTAAATGATCACATTGATTACACTGGATAATTATTCTGGAGATGACTTCATTTTCTGTCCTGTAACTGTATCATTAACTATAGAGTTTGATTTTTTTTTCATTTGCTTAAGATGGGGTAGCCCAGGCTGGCCAAAAACTCTCTGTACAGCCTTGGATTCTTGATCTTTCTGCCTCTGTCTCCTGGGTGCTGCAATTTCAGACATGCACCACTTCTTTATGCAGTGCTGAGGACCAAACGCAGGGCCTTTAAAAATGTATATTATTTTGGGTTGGAGAGATGGCTCAGTGGTTAAGAGCATTTGTTGTTCTTTCACAGAACCTGAGTTCAAGTCCCACAGCGACATGGCAGCTCACAACCATCTGTAACTCAAGCTCCAGGGGTTCCAATGCCCTCTTCTGACCTCAGTAGGTATCAAGCATACATGTGTTGCACAGACATACACTAAGCAAACCACTCATATACATCAAAATAAATACATCTACATATTTTATATATAGTTATTACAGTCAAATCATTGAGAACTTCATAATATATACATACATACATACATACATACATACATACAATGTATTTTGATCGTATTTACCCCTAGTTCTCCCAGATTCACCCTCCACTTCTCCTAGCATTTCGTCCTTTTTCTTTTTAAAACATACCAGATCCAGTTTGTGCTGCCCGTGTATTTATATCTAAGATACCATCTGCTGAAGGATGAGCAGCCTACCTGGAGCCATATCCTTAGGGAAAACTGACTCTTCCTTCTCCAGAAGCCATCAGCTGTTCACAGCTCTTAAACTGCAGACGGAAGCTCAAGATCTCCTCCCTACTCTCATGCTGGAATGCTGACTAGCAAGGTCTTATGCAGATCTTGTGCAGGTATCCGCGGCTGCCGTGAGACCATGTGTACAACAGTCCTGTCATGCACACAAGATGCTGTTTAACCAGGTCCTCCTGATCTCTGGCTCTTACCACCTTGATGCCCTCTGAGCCTTGGGGAGCAGGTGTGATATAGATGTCCCGTTTCTAGCTAAGCACTCTACAGATTCTCGTTCTCTGCGATGTGATCACTTGTGAATCTCTGCATCAGCCCCCATCAACTAAACAAAGAAGCATCTCTGATCAGGTCTGAGAGCTGTAGTAGTCTACAGCAGAGAGAGATGAATTTAGAGGGAGTTTGATGCTATGTCTGTTTACCAGGAGAATACTAGCAAGTTCACTAGAAGGACCTGTGAGCTCCCTGAGCGCAGGTTCTCAGCCAGATCTACAGTTGCCAGGCATGCATTTCCTCCTGTGGGGTGAGCCCCAAGTCCAATCAGAAGGCAGTTTGTTATCTCCATAATATTTGTGTCACTAATAAGCATGAGTGAGCATATTTTGGCTGGTTATTATTGTAGCTCACAGGATTCACAGGTGAGTAAGGGTGTGGTTGAGTTTTTTTTTCCTCCCTGCAGCCTGAAATTGGGAGGTAGAGGCAGGCAGATCTCTATGAGATCAAGGCCAGTCTGTCTACAGAACAAGTTCCACGCCACCCAGGGTTACAAAGAGAAATCCTGTCTTGAAAAACAAGATAAACAGAAAAAGACTTAAAGATTGAGACCTCAGAACCTCATCAGCCTTCAGCCTTCAGCCTACAGGTTAGAGTGTATGTGCACACATGTGTGGGTTCTTGAGGACCCAGAGAAAAGATTCCTCAGCTGGCCGTGGTAAAGGTATTTGTATTTGCACCCCCTGGTCTATTTTCTCCCTGGCCACACTCCTCTTCAACATGAACCTCATTCTAACCATGTTTATGCATGTATTCTCAGAGAAGTCTTGGTGGGTAATGGGATAAAAATTTAATTAAAAATTTTAGTTGCTAAAAGCATGCAAATAAATACATAACCTTAAGTTGGGGGTGATTGTTGGGCTGTAGCCTGAGCGTGCCGGCGTAGGTTCTGTTGGGCTAAATTGTGAGTCCTGTGTCTGCTGCCCCAAGGGGCTGGTGCCACAGCTCAGAGAGGCAGAGGCACGGGAAGTTGACTGTGTTCACTCTACACAGCTCTGAACAGATGTTGGGCTGTGGAAAGTCGCAGGGCTCTGCTCCAGGGTGGAGAGAACACAGTCTGAGGTCCCACAAGGAGCATAGCTCTTGGGTTGTGGGTCTCCAGGCCAAGGGACTGACTGCTCTCAGACCCTTGGGCTCTCAGGCACCACTGAGAGGCCACTGAGATAGGGGGCAGCATATGGGCTAGATCCACTCTCAGCAGAAGGGGGGAGAGGGCTCTTGGTCACAGCAACTCACTTGGGTGGGTCATGAATGGCTTGGCTAGCTCACTTGAGTTGGTGGCCTCTGTGGCTGGAAGCATAGAGAGGTCGTCAGTGGGTGGTTAGAAGACGGCTCAGTAGTTAAAGACCTTCTCCACAGCTCCCCATGGTGGGAAGAGAGGTAGTCCAGGTTTTAAAACATTTATTGTCATGGTGGAAAGTGGATGAAGCTATACCCCATATTCTCAGGGCGGGCCTGAAATTAAATACCTTTTGCAAAGAGGAGGGTCTGGGAAGGAATGCTTAATTGGCTACACCCTCTGGCCTTTAGGTATCTCATGAATATGGAGATCTCTTGAGGCTCTGCAGCCTGTAGTCATGCCCTCTACCTGTGCTACATGACCAATGGCCACAAACCTCTCTTTGGGAGGGGTTGTTGAAGGCTGTGGCTATGTGAAAGGAAGGGGGGGGGCATGAGCAAGGCCGAACTCCTACCATCCCTTTAGGGTCTCCAGGATTGGAAGCCTGTGCTCAACCAGGTACTCAGCTGTTTCTCACAGCCCACCGCCTCACAGGTGATGTCGTTTAAAACCACTGTATCTGTTTATATATTGGGTCATAAAATAATAGAAATTAAAACCAAACAGCATTCTTCTTCTGAGAGATTTGTTCCAGAAGTACTGCAGTTCCACGGGGATTAGTCAGATTAATGTTCAGTACTAGATGGGTTACGTTTTATTCTGAAAGTACAAATGTTCTATTTTAATAGAATTCAAATGAATATAATTTCTCCTGGACATTGGATAATACTAAAGACCAGACCACACTAGTGTGGTGGCCTTGGTCCTGGAAAATAACCAAATGAGTTGACTTAGAAACCATAATGTCTAATGCTGTAAAAATTCCAATCTTCACTTCTGTTTTGTTAACAAAATAGTGTTGGGCTCACAGACTATCCCTGTGGAAGATTCAAGGCCACTCACCACAGACCAAAGGAAACAAGGCTTGAACTCATGGGCAACTGCTTCAACGTTACCTTCCTCCTTTCAAAGGCAAGTGAGAAAAAGTGATGAGATTTAGCAGTTACTGCACAAGCAATCTGGTCTTTGTGGAGGAACCAGGAAGCAATTTAGTGCTACCAGGTCTGATCAAGGAGTTTTCTGTTGCATCCCTGACAAGACAGGAGGACCCAGGACATGTGTAGCTGTAGCTGTGAGTCTGGGCTCCAAGCCCACAGAGGTACCAAACCCCACTCAGTCTCCCAGTTTCCTGATATTTTAGCCAAAATGACTAGGATGCAATAAAAATATGTCGAGAGCCAGGAAAATCACAGCCTGAAGAGGGAATGTGGGTCAGACAGTGTCAATGTCAAGACCCATCAGGGGTCAGACTTACTGGACAAAAACCAGACGTGGTTATAAATAAAAATGCTTTAGGGGCTGAAGATGTGGTTCAGAGATAAAGCATGTACCTAGTGTATCTGAATTTGACCTCAAGAATGAAAAACTAAGTTAGTAAGCCAATAAAAAGGTTTCAGTGAGTAATTGTAAATTCCCTAGAAACAAGTGAAAAACTAGAGACTCCACTGAAGAACATGAGGTTATTGTTTTTCTAAAAAAAGAAATGAACATTATAAAAATTGAAAATACAATAACAAGCACAGAAAACTTTCTAGACAGGTTTGGTGCTGGTGGCAGAAGAGAGATTTAAGGACTAGAATCCATCCATGCCTGACCAAGAGGCTCAAGACAATAACAAAAGACCCAACGTTAGGTTTATCAGAGTCCCAGCTAAGAACAACATGCATATACTCAAGGAAATAATGTCAGGCTTTCTAATTTGGTAAAAAGACAAACTTATGTATTCAGACACAAAACACATAGCAACAGAACAAACCCAAAGAAATTCACGTCAAGACACGGTGCAACAACTCAAGGCCAGAAACCAAGGGCAGGAGCATCAGGTCAGAGCAGTGACAACATCTCTTCCCATGACAAAAAGGAAGCCTGTTTCCGTGCTGCATCTCTCGGTGGAGGAAGCTTCCTTCCTGAAGCTCAGGGACCATCTCAAAAGAGGGTGCAGAGCCACTGTAAAAGTCAGAGGTTGGGGAGCAGCTAGATATAGCAGTGTCTTCTTAACATGACAGACAGGGAAGGGCCATACTCAAGAACTCAGCAGCTGGGGTTGTCTGCCCTGAGATCAAGCCAGGCAACAATCCAGCAGTCTGAGGAGGAGCCCCCTAAGTCCCTATCCCTAGCTCAGGAGCTATGGATAGTTGAGTTAGCTATCTTTATGGTGTGGTCTCTTGTTAGTCAACTGCATGCCAATGGATGGTCTCACGCCGGGGAGTGTATGGAAGCTCTAATTTGACTCAGTGGTTTATAGGAAAATAATAATAGAAAAGAGGATATGCAGTTGGGAAAGGGCTGCTAGCTTTGGGAAGGAGTTAAAGCAGACAGTAGGAAGTAAGTATGATGAAATGCATTATATACTTGTATGAACTTCTCCATAATAAGCAGTTATACATGCGCGCACGCACACACACACACACACACAAATGTGCGCGTGCATGCATGCCATCCCAGTGCTCAGAAGACTGAGGCAGGGGGACTGCTTCAAGTTTTAGGGCAACCTAGAGGATAAGCCTCTCATGAAAACATCAAAACATCTTTCAACCATCATCGCAAAAGAGAGAAATAAACTCAGTGCGCAGGTCTCCCCAGCACTCAGAGGCAAGGTGACAAATTCCAAGCCAGCCCAGGCTACATAGTAAGAATTTGTCTCAAAAATTAATTAATTAATGAGTCAAGATTTTAAAAGATGCAAGAATTTGTCTCAGAACTATCATGAAAGAACAGCTAAAAGGCCAGGCAGTGGTGGCACATTAATTCCAACATTCAGGAGGCAGAGGCAGGAGGATCTCTCAGAGTTCCAGCCAGCATGGTCTACAGAGTGAGTTCCAGGACAGCCAGGACTACACAGAAAAACCCTGTCTTGGAAAAAAACAAACAAACAAACAAACAGCTAAAGGAAGTTCCTTAAACATCAGGGAAGTGAAAGCTGCCACCGGTAGATTTGAACTCCAAGGCTCCTGCCAAGACCTGTGTGCCCTGAGCCTGCAGCCTCTGGCACAGTGTCACCCCACACTGAGTCAGCCAACTTCCTTGCGCAAAATTTCTTCCCTCTAGACCTTGGTGTTGCAGCCTTGAGCACAGTTATCTTCAGGGTGTTTTCATTTTTTTGTAGAGACCTGCACACAGACTGCTGGGAGCTGGTTACAACAGGACCCAACTACACTGGTTTTACAACCTTTCAGGCTGTGAACCCATCCCGTGATGTCTCAGTGGTTATGAGCACAAAAGCCCTGAGATCAGCTTTGAGTCTTGCACCACAACTGAACTTCTGAACCACTGGTGCTAAGTGTGGAGACAGATCCTGAAAAAGCTCATGAATGTGGCTGTGTGGGTGGGGGTCTAAGGAAGGTCTATACAAAACCTGAGTGATGGTTGTGGGAGGGTCTAAGGAGGGTCCAAACAATGCCTAAGTATCGGCTCTTCCAGTAAAGAAGCAGGCAACCCTGAGGGAGCATTGGGCCTCAGGAGAGCTCAGCCAGAGAGGTAGACTGGGAGGAAGCCAGAGGAAAGGGGAAACTCTCACTTGCCTCCCTTGGGTAATTCCAGACACAGAATACCACCTCTGGTTAGCACAGGGCCTGCTGCCCTTCAAGAACCACATTGGACCCTGCTCTGCATTGCTCCTCCAGTTCAAAGGCCCATTGTCACACTCTAGGTGGCTGTGTTTGTATTTGCACCTGGAGGTAATACGACAGACGAAACTGTAAACAAAAATAGTTTAAGAAAAAAAATCTAGACTATTCCAACCACTTAGACTGTCCTGGAAAAGAGGAAAAAGCAGTGCAATGCCAATATCAAACTCAGATCATATTTCAAAATGTCATCTGCATGTGATTGTGAGATGAATATTAACTGGGAAATTATTATAATTCTATCATAATTTACTACTTTTCCAAAATAAAACAGTAAGATAAATAAATACTGCTCTGTATGCCCAGTTGACTAATATGACCCAAACAGAAATAAAATATTAAAGGAGGACATGTCAAGATTAAGCTAGATTAGTGACAGGGTCTCAGGGTCCTGTTTCAATATAATTAAATATATGATTTAATGTGTTTTTAGCTCAGAAACATCGTAAAAAGGTTTTGTAAAATAATAACATAGAAATGAAGACACCCTCACCAAGGCTGCAGAGGAATAAAAGGTTGTCATATTTCTGCTTTCTCCTGGCAGGGCAATCCATTCCCATCAATCTCCCATGTTGCTGAGGGACACGAGGATGTTTTCTTTCCAGTCACTCGTGGTCATTATTTAATGGAGGGGAGCAGCCACCATCTTCATTAATATATTAACCTATGGCTCAGAGAGGCCTTGCAGTAAACTAACTGACAACTCCTCATGACAGGCTTATATCATAGGGCTTAGGGACCTAAACCGTCTAAAATGACAGCTCCTGGGAGAAGTCCGGTGTTCCAACTCCAAGGAAGACAGCTAGCCAACAGAGAGAGGTATCCCTGAATCTCAGCTCACACTAACGACTTCAAGTGTAATCTAGAAGAGCTAGTTAAAAACATTCCTGATATGGGGCTGGAGAAACAGCTCAGCATCTTGGAGTACTGGCTGCTCCTACAAGAAGACCCAGGTTTGATTCCCAGCACCCACATAGTGGCTCACAACTGCCTCTAACTCCAGTTCCAGGGGATTCAAGGCCCTCTTATGGCATCCATGGGTCTAAGTGTTCATGTGGTGATACACACCTACAATCCCAGCACTTGGGAACAAGGGGCAAAAGGGTCAGGAGCTCAAAGCCAATTTATGTTACATATTAAGTTCGGTGACATCCTAGGCTTTATCTCAGAATGATTAGAAACATGTAGTAGAACATTGCATCTTTAAACATTATAGATGTGTAAAGCCAAAGACCAAGGGCTTTGTTACTGTTGGGTATTGTTATGTGGAAAAAGGAAAATGCATGTAATAAGCTCATTTGTCCAGCACTCAGGAATGAAAGGCTTCCCAGGTTAATTCCTGGCCTGACCACCCAAAAGCACTGCACACCAAAGCTTCCTAAGCACTTCTTTAAAAGAAAATTATAAAACATCTATGGGGGTGGGGGACACACATGTGAACACATGAGTATTCACAAGCATGTGTGTCTATCACAGTTCATATGTGATGGTCAGAGGACAGCATATGGGAATCAGTTCTCTGCTTCCTCCATTTGGGACCTGGGGCTTAAACTCAGGTAATCAGGTGTGATGTAGATACCACTAACCAGTGAGCCATCTGGCCAGTCCTAATGCAGTTTCTTAATGTCCCCAGATGTATCACATTAAAGTTATACACACAAACAGATCTGATACTGGTGTGCAGAGCGTGTCTGTGGACTCTGCTTCCTTTCCCTTTCTTCTTTACTTTTATTTTTATTTTTTTTAGGGGAGAGGATTTGAGGAACTGGCTCATTATTTGAAAAAGGCATTTATCAACATTTAAAATCAAAGTACATTCACATGAGATTCTCTTTCTCCCAGAGTCTCATGTAGCCTGGGACAACTACAAATTCTCTATGTAGCCAATGATGCCACTGAACTCCTGAGCTACCTCCTTCTATCTATCTATCTATCTATCTATCTATCTATCTATCTATCTATCTATCTATCATATCTATCTATCTATCTGTCTGTCTGTCTGTCTGTCTATCCCCAAGTGCTGGAATCATGAATATTCATCACCGCGCTCAGTTTATGTTAGAGGTAAGCTATCTTCATGAAAGCTGGACGAGTACTTACCAACACAGCCACACTACCTAGCCCACATTCTGCTTTATTTCCAAATGACTCAAAGTACAAGGCCCTACACATCACTAGCATAGAAGGAAATCAACAAGGGGAGGCCACCAGATGGTCTAATCCTGCACACAGAGCAGTCCCCAGAAAGACCCCCAAGTGACTACTTTGTGTGGCCAAGACACCTGGCTGCCCAACTGATACACATGAGACCCTACACTCTTTTCTTCTAGACAGGGTTACTGTGGCTATTTTGGAAATTGCTTTTGGATACCAGGGTGGCCTTGAACTCAGAGATCAATCTTCCTCTTCCTCCCGAGTACTGGCATCAAAGGCATGTCCCACTGCCACCTGGTGACCTACACTCTTGAGAGAGTACTCTGCAGCTCTCCCTTGGGTGTTTCAGTAGGCCACATCTGTACCAGTGCTCTCAAAAGCCAGGTTGCACCTTTTGGCTGGGACAAACACCTAGCTGGTCTGGTGCCATGAAGATATCCTATCCTGAGCTATCCTAGGGGATCCCCTGCACTCAGAGCAGTGGGTAAGAACCCTCTCTGACAACCCTATGCCCCAGAGCTACAAAGGGTAACCTGGGGCACTCAGGACCCATTACCCACCCAAACCATAACCCTCCAGAATACCATTTCCCTTCCATCCCTCACTTGGTCCGTTTGCTGGGGCAGATACCTAGCTGGCCTGCTTCCATGAAGACACCATATCCTGACCCATCCTGGAAGAACCATTGCACTCAGAGCAGGGAAGGAACCACCACTGCACTCAGAGCAGCAGGATTTCAGGATCCCAGTGGCAGCCTGAGTCCCAGGAGCTCTTCCACCCAGGAGCTCAGGATCACAGGATCACAGAGACATCTGGACTCTTTGGAGTTCTGACACAAGCAGGATAACTGGAAACACAGGCTCCAGTCAGAGACAGTGAGTGCAGGTAGCACTAGAGTTAACCAGATGGTGAAAGGCAAGCACAAGAACATAAGCAACAGAAACCAAAGTTACCTGGAATCATCAGAACCCAGTTCTCCCACCACAGCAAGTCCTGGACACCCCATTACACCAGAAAAGCAGGATTCAGATTTAAAATCACTTCTCACGATGATAGAGAACTTTAAGAAGGACATAAACAACTCCCTTAAAGAAATATAGGAGAACACTGGTGAACAAGTAGAAGCCCTTAAATAGGAAACACAAAAATACCTTAAAGAATCACAAGAAAACACAATCAAACAGGTGAAGGAATTGAACAAAACCATCCAGGATCTAAAAATGGAAGTAGAAACAATAAAGAAATCTCAAAGGGAGACTACCCTGGAGATAGAAAACCTAGGAAAGAGATCAAGAGTCATAGATGCAAGCATCACCAACAGATTACAAGAGATAGAAGAGAGAATCTCATGTGCAGAAGATACTATGGAAAGCATTGACACAACTGTCAAAGGAAATGCAAAATACAAAAATCTCCTAACCCAAATCATCCAGGAAATCCAGGACACAATGACAAGACCAAACCTAAGGATAAAAGGTAGAGATGAGAGTGAAGATTCCCAACTTGAAGGGACAGTAAATATCTTCAACAAAATTATAGAGGAAAACATTCATAACCTAAAGAAAGAGATGTCAAATGAACATACAAGAAGCCTACAGAACTCCAAATAGACTACACCAGAAAAAAAATTCCTCTTGTCACATAATAATCAAAACATCAAATGCACAAAACAAAGAAAGAATACTAAAAGCACTGAGGGAAAAAGGTCAAGTAACATATAAAGGCAGACCTATAAGAATTACACCAGACTTCTCACCAGAGATTATAAAAGCCAGAAGATCCTGGACTGATATCATAAGAGAGCACAAATGCCAGCCCAGACTACTATATCAAGCAAAACTCTCAATCACTATAGATGGAGAAACCAAGATATTCCATGATAAAACCAAATTTACACAATATCTTCCCACAAATCCAGCACTACAAGGGTAAGAGATGGAAAATGCCAACACAAGGAGGGAAACTACAACCTAGAAAAAGCAAGAAAGTAATCTTCTAACAAACACAAAAGAAGATCACTACATAAGCATAATTCCACCTCTAATAACAAAAATGACAGGAAGCAACAATAATTTTTCCTTAATATCTCTTAACATCAATGGACTCAATTCCCCAATAAGAAGACAAAGACTAAGAGACTGGATATGTAATCAGGACCCAGAATTTTGCTGCATACAGGAAAGGCACTTCAGTGACAAAGACAGACGCTATCTCACAGTAAAAGGCTGGAAAACAATTTTCCAAGCAAATGGTCCCAAGAAACAAGCTAGAGTAGCCATTCTAATATAGAATAAAATCCACTTTCAACCAAAAGTTATCAAAAAGGACAAGGAAGGACACTTCATATCAATGGAAAAATCTACCAAGATGAACTCTCAATTCTGAACATCTATGCTCCAAATGCAAGGGCACCCACATTCATAAAAGAAACTTTACTGAAGCTCAAAGCACACTTGCACCTCACACACTAGTAGTGAGGGATTTTAATACCCCACTCTCAGCAATGGACAGATCATGGAAACAGAGACTAAATGGAGACACAGTGAAATTAACAGAAGTTATGAACCAAATGGATTTAACAGCTATCTATAGAACATTTCATCCTAAAACAAAAGAATATGCCTTTTCATCAGCACCTCATACTACTTTCTCCAAAATAGACCATATAATTGGTCACAAAACTTGCCTCAACTGATACAAAAAGACTGAAAGAATCCCTTGCATCCTATCAGATCACCACGGACTAAGGCTGGTCTTCAATAATAACAAAAACAATGGAAAGCCCACATACACATGGAAATTGAACAAAACTCTACTCAATGATGACTTGGTCAAGGAAAACAAAGAAAGAAATTAAAGACTTTTTAGAAGTTAATGAAAATGAAGGCTCTTCATACCAAAACTTAAGGAACACAATAAAAGCAGTGCTAAGGGGAAAACACATAGCTCTAAGTGCCTACAAAGAGAAACTGGAGAGGGCATACACTAGCAACTTGACAGCACACATGAAAGCTCTAGAACAAAAAGCAAATACACCCAAGAGGAGTAGAAGGTAGGAAACAATCAAACTCAGGGCTTAAATCAATCAACTAGAAACAAAAAGAATTATACAAAGCATCAACAAAACCAGAAGCTAATTCTTTGAAAAAATCAACAAAGGAAACAAACCCTTAGCCAGACTAACCAGAGGGCACAGAGGCAGTATCCAAATTAATAAAATCAAAGCTGAAAAGAAACACATAGCAACAGAAACTGAGGAAATTCAAAAAATCATCAGATCCTTCTACAAAAGCCTAGACTCAACAAAACTGGAAAGTCTGGATGAAATGGACAATTTTCTAGACAGATACCAGGTACCAAAGTTAAATCAGGAGCAGATAAACCATCTAAACAGTCCCATAACCCCTAAATAAATAGCAGCAGTCATTAAAAGTCTCCCCACCAAAAAAAGCCCAGGACCAGATGGTTTTAGTGCAGAATTCTATCAGACCTCCAAGGAAGACCTAATACCAATTCTCTTCAAACTATTCTACAAAATAGAAACAGAAGGAACACTACCCAGTTCGTTCTAGGAAGCCAGAATTATGTTCATACCTAAACCACACAAAGACTCAACAAAGAAAGAGAACTTCAGACCAATCTCCCTTATGAATATTGATGCAAAAATACTCAATAAAATTCTCATAAACCGAATCCAGAAACACATCAAAACAGTCATCCATCTCGATCAAGTAGGCTTTATCCCAGGAATGCAGGGTTGGTTTAATATTTGGAAAGCCATCAAAGTAATCCACTATATAAACAAACTCAAAGGAAAAAAAAACACATGATCATCTCACTAGATGCTGAGAAAGCATTTGACAACATTCAACATCCCTTCATGGTAAAAGTCCTGGAAAAATCAGGAATTCAAGGCCCATACCTAAAGATAGTAAATGCAATATACACAAGCCAGTGGCCAACATCAAATTAAATGGAGAGAAACTTGAAGCAATCCCACTAAAATCAGGGACTAGACAAGGCTGCCCACTCTCCCTCTACCTATTCAATATATTACTTGAAGTCCTAGCCAGATAAATTAGACAACAAAAAGAAGTCAAAGAGATACAAATAGGAAAGGAAGAAGTCAAAATATCACTATTTGCATATGATATGATAGTATACTTAAGTGACCCCAAAACTTCCACCAGAGAACTAAACCTGATAAACAACTACAGCAAAGTGGCTGGATATAAAATCAACTCAAACATATACGTAGCCTTCCTCTACTTGAAGGATAAACAGGCTGAGAAATAAATTAGGGAAATGACATTCTTCACAGTAGTCACAAATAATATAAAATACTTTGGTGTGAATCTAACCAAGCAAGTGAAAGATCTATATGACAAGAACTTCAAGTCTCTGAAGAAAAAAACCGAAGAAGATCTCAGAAGATGGAAAGATCTCCCATGCTCATGGATTGGCAGGATTAATATAGTAAAAATGGCCCTCTTGCTGAAAGCAATCTACAGATTCAGTGCAATCTCCATCAAAATTCCAACTCAATTCTTCATAGAGATAGAAAGAGCAATTCTCAAATTCATTTGAAATAACAAAAACCCAGGATATTGAGAACTATCCTCAACAAGAAAAGAACTTCTGGAGGAATCACCATCCCTGACCTCAAGCTGTACTACAGAGCAATAGTGATAAAAACTGCATGGTATTGGTACAGAGACAGGCAGGAAGATCAACAGAATAGAATTGAAGACCCAGTAATGAACCCACACACCTATGGTCACTTGATTTTTGACAAAAGAGCTAAAACCACCCAGTGGAAAAAGGACAGCATTTTCAACAAAAGTTTCTGGTTCAACTGGAGGTCAGCATGTAGAAGAATGCAAATCCATCTATTCTTATCTCCTTGTACAAAACTCAAGTCCAAGTGGATAAAGGACCTCCACATAAAACCAGATGGACTGAAACTAATAGAAGAGAAGGTGGGGAAGAAATTCAAATAACTGGGCACAGGGGGAAAGTTCCTGAACAGAGCACCAATGGCTTATGCTCTAAGATCAAGAATTGACAAATGGGACCTCATAAAATTGCAAAGCTTCTGTAAAGCAAAGGACACTGTCAATAGAACAAAACAGCAACCAAAGATTGGGAAATGATCTTTACCAATCCTAAATCCCATAGAGGAGAACTCAAGAAATTAAAGTCCAGACAACCAACTAACCCTGTTAAAAATGGGGTATAGAGCTAAACATAGAATTCTCAACTGAGGAAACTCGAATGGTCAAGAAGCACCTAAAGAAATGTTCAACATCCTTAGTCATTAGGGAAATGCAAATCAAAACAACACTGAGATTCTACCTCACACCAGTCAGAATGGCTAAGATCAAAAACTCAGGTCATAGCAGATACTGTCGAGGGTATGGAGAAAGAGGAACACTCCTCCATTGTTGGTGGGATTGCAAGCTGGTACAACCACTCAGAAATCAGTCTGGCAGTTCCTCAGAAAATTGGACATAGCATTATATGAGGACTCAGCTATACCACTCCTGGGCATATACCCAGAAGATGCTACAACATATAACAAGGACACATGCTCCACTATGTTCATAGCAGCCTTATTTATAATAGCCAAAAGCTGGAAAGAACCCAGATGTCCTTCAACAGAGGAATGGATACAGAAAATGTGGTACAGTTTCACAATGGAATATAACTCAGCTACTAAAACAATGAATTTGTGAAATTCTTAGGCAAATGGATAGAACTAGAAAATATCATCCTGAGTGAGGTAACCCAATCATAAAAGAACACACATGGTATGCACTCACTGATAATTGGTTATTAGCCCAAAAGCTCACAATACCCAAGATACAACTCACAGACCACATGAATCTCATGAAGAAGGAAGACCAAAGTGTGCGTGCTTTGGTCCTTCTTAGAAGGAGTAACAAAATACTCATGGGAGCAAATTTGGAGACAAAGTGTAGGACAGAAACTGAAGGAGAAGTCATCTGGAGACAATTCTACCTGGGTATCCATCCCATGTTCAGGCACCAAAGGTAAATGCTGATGTGGATGCCAGGAAGTGCATGCTGACAGGAGCCTGGTACAGTTGTCTCCTTAGAGGTCTGCCAGAGCCTAACATATACAGAGGTGGTTGCTCACAGCTAACCATTGAACTGATCATGGGGTTCCCAATAAAGAAGTTAGAGAGAAGACTGAAGGAGCTGAAAGGGTTTGCAGTCTCATAGGGAGAGCAACAATACCAACCAACCAGAGCTCCCAGGGTCTAAACCACCAGCCTGGGAGCACATAGGGAGGGACCCAAGGCTCTAGCTGTATATGTAGGGGAGGATGGCCTTTGTCTGGCATAGGTGGGAGAGGAGGTCCTTGGTCCCATGAAGGTGTGTGCCCCAGTGTGGAGGAATTCGAGGGTGGGGAGGGGGGAAGGGGTGGGGGGGTAGTGGCACTTCCTCATAGAAGCGGGAGGAAGGGGGATGGGATGGGGGTTCCTGTGGTGGGAGGAAATGTGTAAAGGGGATAAATAACATCTGAAATTTAAATAAAATATCCAATTAAAAAAAAAGCGAGGTTGCTGTCACTCAGGTCAACTATGGTGCTATACAGACAGAAATGCTTGAGCTCAAGCTCCACACATGACAGTGCTCAAGCCATGTTGGTCAGTCAGGCTTTGTTCTTGTTTAGGGCGATGGCTGTGAGGCAAGAAAGTACAAATAATAGCTTAGCAACTGGGATTCTATTTCAGTGGGCCGTGCACACCCCTCTTCTAATAATTCACCAGGAAGCCTAGCTTTTTTATGTGAACGCGCTGTGCACAAACCTCTGTCATGCACCTAGGAACCTGTTAGCAGCCTCAGACTCTTACGTGTATGGGCTATGGATATACCCATCTCTGAACAATGAGATTAGTGTCTCCTACCCTGACAACCATCAAACCTGGACACGTTAGATTCCAATGTATACTGTCTTAGTTAGGGTTTTATTGCTGTGAAGAGACACCATGACCATAACAACTCTTATAAAGGAAAGCATTTAATTGGGACTGGCTTACAGTTTCAGTGAGAAGCATGTTGGCATGCAGACAGATATGGTGCTTGAGAAGAAGCAGAGAGTTTTGCATCTTGATCTGAAGGCAAGGAGAAAGAGACTGTATATCACACTGGATACAAGTTGATCATAGACCTCAAAGCCCACCCCCACAGTGACACACTTCCTCCAACATGGCCATACCTCCTAATAGTGCTACTCCTTATGGGACAAGATTCATTCAAACACATGAGTCTGTGGGTGCCATACCCACCACATGTACTCAATACACACATGTAGCTGTTTGTATTTCAGATGCTAATTATGTTCCCCCCAAAACAGTTTACACAGAGGGTCTGCATATAGCTTCTGGGAACCTGCCCCCAGTTAGTTCTGATTGGTAAATAAAGATGCCAGCAGCCACTAACTAGGGAGGACAGACAGAGGCAGAATTTTAGGATTCCTCAGACTCGGGTCCAGGAGGACAGGTGGAAAGAGATCCACTATGCTTTAGGAGATTGTGAAGAGAGGAGAGACAGAGGCCACCATGGGGTAGAGAAGCAAGGAGAGAATACTGGGCTCCAAGCCAAGAAAGCTCAGCCCACAGGGCACCACAAATGGGTCCAGAGAGGCCAAGATGGAACAGAGAAGTTAGGAGTAACTTAGAATTATCAGTGGGAAGTAGATTCTAATAGCACAGAAGTTAGGCAGTTGCCCAGCTATTTGTGCTGCTTAAGACTTAAAATATAAAGACTGTGTGTGTGTGTGTGTGTGTGTGTGTGTGTGTGTGTGTGTGTGTATTTCACTCAGGAACATAAACCACTGAGGCAGGTAGCAACCCCTCACCAGGATTTATTAATTAATAATTAATTTGACATATACAGGCCAATTTAGTCTGAACTGGATTTATGTATATATGTACTCAGTAAACTTTTAAGGATCATTCCCTATTTATGATCTTATTCCTATACATAAGTGGGTGTGCATAAGATTAAAATGAGATACATTATGTGAAAGGGCACAAGCAGTAGAAATATGATTGTGTGACCTAATCTATCAATAAGAACAGACCCACACTCACGACACCCTTAGGAGCCAAAAGTCCTCCATCCATCAAAAGGAAGCCTCAAATAGTGACCATGGTCCTTATAGCTTTACTATTGTGGCCCATGGCTCTCTTGCAGTATATTCTGCTCTTCTTACCACTTTGCTTTGGAAAGATATTTGTTTTGCTACTTTTGCAAATCTGTGTAAGACCTTATTTCAATTCTTTGGATGAGAGACAAAGGACCTAGAAACACCTGACCTAGACCTCAGCCATCAATAACAGCAGAACAAGATGTTCCCACCTCTCGTCAGAACAATCAAGCACCCATTCTGGGTACAGGGATGAGAAGAATGGAGCCTGGCATGGCCCCTGGTCCTGTACTGATAGTTGCACTCCACTGCATGGGTACATGTCTTAGTACAGACACCATGACCTTGGCAACTCTTATAAGGAAAGTATTTAATTGAGGCTGGCTTACAGGTTAAGAGGTTGAGTCCATTATCATAGCAGCATCCAGGAGTCATCAAGGAGAAGCTAAAAACTAGCAGATGATCTTCCTAAGATGGTTCCACCATATTCTGTTAAAGTTAATGACAGAATTGCTTCTTTAGGCAAGGCCAAGAAGAATTTCATTTTAGGAAAGGTTCCTGCTATTAATATATTTTTCCTGTTATTATTAAATATATATGTAAAAATCACTAGGTATTAGCATACATTTTTGAGCAGATCTCTGCAGAACAATGAAGATGTACTGTCTTGTAGTGATGCCATATAGACACATAGATGATTTCTTAATTCTTAATGATGACCCTATAAGAATTCCAAATATTATATTGGTAACTATTAAGATCTTATACTGGCTGGTTTTGTGTGAAAACTTGACACAAGCTGGAGTTATCACAGAGAACTAGCTTCAGTTGAGGAAATGCCTCCATGAGATATAGCTCTAAGGCATTTTCTCAATTAGTGATCAAGGGGGGAGTGCCCACTGTGGGTGGTGCCATCTCTGGGCTGATAGTCCTGGGTTCTATAAGAAAGCAAGCTGAGCAAGCCAGGGAAAGTAAGCCAGTAAGTAATATCCCTCCATGGCCTCTGCATCAGCTCCTGCTTCCTGCCCGGTGGGAGTTCCAGTCCTGACTTCCTTTGATGATGAACAGCAATGTGGAAGTGTAAGCTGAATAAATCCTTTCCTCCCCAACTTGCTTCTTGATCATGATGTTTTGTGCAAGAATACAAACTCTGACTAAGACATATCTTTTATAATAGGACTGCTATTAAGTCCTTTCTGATTTCAAAACTGCAATGAGAATTCTTCCAGTCTTCAAGTGTCATGAGTTAATTGCTTCAGAGATAGCAATAGGCACCTACAACTTAGAGCACATTCTAAGAGGTTGTAAAACAACCACATGTCATAGAAAGGGAACCGAAGATTTACTATAGGTGCAAGGGAAGAAGATAAAATATTGACTGGGTTTATCTGTACAAATCTTCACTAATAACTTAGTCACAAAAATTCTAATTTTCAATGACCCTGTTGAGCTAGTGACAGATATTGAGTGTTTAGCCAGATATTTACTCTTAATGGATATGCATGTAAACATTCTCTATTGTAAACTTCTTATTCAATTTATGATTTATATTCATGTGTAAATTTGTGGGGAACTTTTTTATCACATGATTGTGTGTTCTGAAAGATGTATAAGTGCTGAGGACAAAGAGAGGAGAGGCCCCTGATCCCCTTTTCTTAGAGAACTCTCATAGGAAACTTTTTAGAGAAAACTTAGAAATAAAGATTAAACTCACTTTTCAAAGCATCTTTTTTTTTTTCTTCCTGAGACTTCAACTAGCAGGCTGGGAGTTAAAGTGTCACAGTTCTTGCTGAGATAGAACAAAAGCTATGTTGCTTAATCTCCCTCTGTTTAATATGGGGTACAAAACACCAGAGATTACAGCTTCTGGCCTCAGAGGAACTCAGACAGGTAGACCAGCTACCAAGCAAAGTGACTTAGACTTAAGATAGGTAAACATTTTATTATCAAGCAGCAACCCTAAATATCCCACCCCCACTGACGCTCTTCCACATTCACTTACCTTCAAGAGAGAACCAAGAAAGAGGAACAGCTGGGGCATGGCTCCCGGCATAGTACAAGAGGAGCTGAGAGCTCTACATCTTCATCTGAAGGCTGCTAGGAGAAGACTGGTTTCCAGGCAGCTAGAATGAGGGTCTTAAAACCCATGCCCACAGTGATACACCTACTCCAATAAGGCCACACCTACTCCAAATAGTGCCTCTCCCTGGGTCAAGCGTATTCAAACCACCACAGTACCATATGGGGTAGCCCACCTGTCTAGTACCTACTCACATAGGTTGTCCAGAGCACATGAGAACACTCTCCATGTCTGGATTCAAGGGAAAGTGTCAATGGATAGCTGTTGCATTTGTCATCATAGGTGTCACTGTCTCAGAGGGAAGAAAGGAATTCTCTGAGACGAGAACAGCTGCTCAGACCATGTGCTCCACCCTTCATGGGCAGTCCCCAGAACCTCAGCACTTTGGCAATCTGGCCATCTGTATTCTCCTGCTCACTCTGGGGATTCCTTCTTGCTGAAGATTTCAGCTCTAACCAGATGACTTCCTAAGATGCAGGTTGCACCTGTGATTCATGTACCATCTCCAGCCAGTTAATTCTTACTGCCGCTATGGAACACACATTCAACAGAGTCCCAGGAGCACATTCTGGTTGCAAAACCCTAAGCAAGGTGCAAGAGGCTGTAAGAAGTCTGCCCTCCAATACTCCTGGTTCTCCCAGCTAGAGGCTCAATTTCTTTGCCTTCAGACAGGAACTAGATCCCTAGATATCCTGACTCAACTTGCAGACAATTCTACCAGAAGAGTCACCTCCACCACAGCGACTGCTCGATGTTGTACAACCCCAGAGAGGGGCCATGTGAGTCTTATAAGAGGTTCTGAACTTCCTGAGTCTCACATGGAGGGAATGTTTCTGTACAGAACAGCTACACAACAGCCTGCATAAATAGAATGTTGTGTTTTCTATTCTTACATTGTCCCAGTTTGTTTTCTGTTGCCTTGAGTGATTCCGCAAACAGCAGCAACTTACAGAGAAAATTATTTACTTCATTTTACAGCTTACAGTCCCTCATGAAGGAAAAATCAGGGAATGAACTCAAGGCAAGAACTGGAAGGGAGGAACTGAGGGCTATTGCCTATTGGCTCACTCCTTGTGGCTTTCTCTGCCTGCTTTCTTGTATAACCCAGTACCCACACCAATTGTTAATCAAGAAAATCCCCCCACAGACTTGCCCACAAACTAATCTAATGGAGACAATTACTAATGATTTGTCTTAGTTACAGTTACTTTTTCTGTGATGAAACACCATGACTAAAACAACTTTGGGAGGAAAGGCTTGTGCCTCCACGTCTCTACCATCAAAGAAATTCAGGACAGGATCTCAAACAGGCCGGGATCCTGGAGGCAGGAACTGATGCAGAGGCTTTGGAGAGGTTCTGCTTGCTGGCTTGCTCATCATGGCTTGTTTAGCCTGCCTTCTTATAGAACCTAGGACCATAAGCCTAAGGATAGAACCACCCATAATGAGCTGAGCCCTTCCATGTCCATCATTAATTTTCAAAATGCCTTACGGGCCTGCCTATAGCCTAGGCTGATGGAGTCCTTTTCTCAGTTGAGATTCCTTCCTCTCAGATGACCACAGTTTGTGTCAAGATGCTATAAAACTAACCAGCACATCACCACACTTGGGAAGGGTGCTTAAAACTTTTTGAGCTTTCATAGTTTTATGAGTGCCCTCCTTTCTCCTGGAAGAAATGTTTCAGTGCATAATTGCTATACAACAATGTACAAAATTAGGATTGCTGATTTTTTTCTGTTCTCTGATATTACTATATAATGTTCCTCTCTGCCTCTGATAATTTTCTTTGTTCCGAAGTCTACTTTATTCAATATTAACTATGTTTTCTTTTAGTGTTACATCTGACAAACCTCTTCTTTCAAACTACCCGTTTTTTATAGCTGAAGTGAGTTCCTTCCGTTGCATGTGGCTGGCTCATGTTCTTTGTTTTGAGGCCTGCCCCTCAGCATAGCTGTAGCCAATTTGTTCCACGCCTGCCAGCTGTTTCATATTGTTGCTGTAACATGCCTTCCAGTCATTGACACAGAAAAATAACTTGACTCGGAGCAGCGTCATGCTGACCACATCCCTTGTCATGTTTTCTATATTCTGAGGTTTGCTAATCTTAGGGAGCTCCACAACTATAAGCTCCATGTAGGACCCATCAAATTAAAGTTCAATGTGAGCTGTTATGTCTAAAATGGCTTGAGTTAGGCCCAACTATGGGGCAGCACTTCCAGCCCCTGTGAATGAGCCCATTGTGGGTTTTGCCATTCTTGCATTTATAAGCTTGCCCTGAGAAATGTCCAGTGCACAGCTTTGAGCTTCCCCCCTGGTTGGTCAGTCTTGCGGTGTGCATTCAATAAACCATCCCTGTCTGAGACTGGTTGTTTATATGGTTTGTGGGGTGACTCCTGAACTCCACCCAGCATACTACAGGAAAACAAAAGTTACTTTTACAGTTGGGAATCCCTTTGTGAGCTTCCCATAGTATTTCGTGTCTGTTTCTTCCTGTGGCTTCGTTTGTGGTTACTCTAGCCTCTTCTTCTCTCCTTTAGATGCAGTTGTCAGATCTGATGTTTCCTGGAGCTCTTCTTCTGGCAGTCTATTCTCTCCAGCATCTCCACCACTCTCCTTCTGCTCCTTCACCTTTTGCGTGAGCTCATCCGCTGAGCTTTTCATTTCAATTATTTCGGTTTTCAGTTCTGAAATTTTCACTTGGTTTTTCTTTCTATTTTTGAGTTTACCTTCTGGTATCTTTAGTTCACCAGCTGAGGCATTTTTATCTTAGCTGTGTTAAACTTTCGGTGGGCATTTTCTACACCATCTCCTCTGGTACCATGCAGCACACGCTGGGCAGCTCCTGATGCCCTCCCTGGATGGATGCTGTGCCCTACCTCTAGTCTTCACTGACACTCCAAGGTTGGGTTTCCTGTGGAGTTTGATTTGAATGAACCAGTCTTCATTTAAAAGCATACAGAAGTACAGGGTATGGTGACATACACCTTAATTCCAGCACTTAAGAGGCAGAGGCAGGCAGATCTCTGTGAGTTCAAGGCCACCCTATTCTTCATAGTGATTTCCAGGACAGCCAAGGCTACAAAGTGCGACTTTGTCTCAAAAATAAAATAAAAGCCTTAGAGGCTTTCTGTTTCCTGGTTATTTGGCTATAAAAAGGCATCTCTTTTTGTCTAGGCTGACTGGAATTTCTGTTTCTGCTTCTTTGGTTCCAACACCGAGATATGCAAAGGAGAAAGAAAACCCAAGAAACTCAGCCTGTAGTGTCCTATATATAAGCACATTTTGATTTGGGTATTTGTTTGTTTAGACAAGATCTTACTATATGGCTCTGATTACCTTGGAACTCTCTACATAGACCAGACTAGCCTCAAACTCAAGAGATCTGCCCCCAGAGTACTGGGATTAAAGGCACGTGCCACCATGTTGAGCCCATAGACATAGATTCTAACTTTTGGTTATAGCTGTTTTTTAAAAGTTTTTTTTCTTTATCATTTTAGCAACTCTATCTGTGCCTTTGAAATGTTTTTAAAATATCATTTAGTCAAAATTATATTTTGAAAAGACTTATTAATTTTTATTTAGTGTATGAGTGACTGTGGAAAGTTAGAAGAGGGCATCAGATCCACCGGAACTAGAGTTACAGATGATTTTGAGACACCGTGTGGATGCTGGGAACTCAAACTAGATCCTCTGCAAAAGTAGCAAGTGCTCTTATCCACTGAGCCGCTTCTCCAGCCTCAACATTTTAAAAAACAGTTGTTTGAAATGTTAAAGTCTTTGAGACAAAGTCTCACTATGCAACCCAGGCCAGCTTTGAATTCATCGTGATGCTTCTGCATCTGTCTTCCAAATTCTAGGATTGCAGATACATGTTACTAGGATAACCACTGTGTTACTTCTAACACGTGTTCAGACATGTAAGACCACCAAAACTCTCCTGATAATATAACCCAGCCTCAATCAACATTGCACACTAAGGTATGCTTAGCAATCTAGCAGCAACTTAAAGCAAATGAGAGATAAGGTGCAGGAAAATGCAAACCCTGCATCACAGTAGCCAAGGCATTGGACATTGTCCAGACTGGAATTCCTGGGAGTCTTGACAACTACTCACTGCAGAGACAGGGAACTGTGTCTTGGTTCAGTTGCCACAGTCGGCCTGACAAGAGCAGCTTTTTAATGTAAGCCAAGCTGACACTTTGCTGCTGCTCCTGATGCTAGGTGGTCAATGGTTTCATGGCTTCCTAGGCTTCTGTGACAGCTCTGTGTCCTCAGCTGAGGGAGCCTCTTGCTTGTTTCATTTTGGAGGTCAGATGACCAGATTGGATAAGAACTATTCTGAAGTAGGTGCCTGGGACATATAAAAGGAGTCTTGTGAAAACATCTAAACATGGAATTTGATGTCAGAAGGCTATCCTCATTCACTCTGACTTTCTGGTAACATTCCAATAAAGGCAAAAACTGTATTAAGCTTTGAATATGTATTGTAATTTCACAATAGAAATTGTAAAAATCCACCCATAGATATTTTATATCTGGATATTTGCTTGCAGACATAAGTCACTAAATGGGCCGCAAAGTGAGTTGTGATATTCCAGTAAGCACTTGCCAACCACAAATGTATATCTTTACTTCCATTATTGAATATATAATCTAAAGGAATAAATATTTGGGGGGGACTATTCATTGAGAAGTGGTGTACTCACCTTGTTTTTGGAATTCTGAAGGCCACCAGTGGGTGGTCCTCTAGGACCGAAGACATTGAAGACTTTTGTTCCATGGCTGTAAGGGTTAAAATCTGATCCCATGGTTTGTGACCTAGTTAGCTTTCTATTGCTGCGATAAACACTAACCAAAAGTAATTTGGAGATGAAAGGGTTTATTTCACCTTATAGTTCAAAGTCCATCGAGAAGAGAATTCAGAAAAAGAACTCAAGGCAGGAGCTGAACCAGAAGTCATGAAAAAGCACTCTTTACTAGCCTATTCCTCATGGTTTGCTTAGTTTGTTTCTTACAAAACTCATAACTGTCTGCCCAGAGATAGCACTGCCCACAGGGGGCTGGGTTTTCCCATATCAATTAAGGAAATACCCCCACAGGCCAATGTGATGGAGACAGATCCTCAGTTGAGATTTTTTTCTTATCAGATGACTTGGTGTGCTGGTTTAAATAGTTATGGCCCCTATAGACTCTTGTGTTTGAATGTTTGGCCATAGGGAATGGCACTATTAGGAGGTGTGGCTTTGTTGGAGGAATTGTGTCGCTCTAGAGGTAGGCTTTGAGGTTATATATGCTCAGGTTATGCCCAGTCAACCAATCTCCTCCTGGCTGCCTGCAGATCAAAATGTAGAATTCTCAGCTCCTTCTCCAGCACCATGTCTGCCTGCATGCTGCCATACTTTCCACCGTGACAATAACGGACTGAACCTCTGAACCTATAAGGCAGCCTCAATTAAATGTCCTTTTGTGGTCTTAGTCATGGTGCTTCTTCTCAGCAACAAAATCCTAACTAATACCTTTGGCTTGGGTAAAATTCACACACACACACACACACACACACACACACAAGCAGAGTTGGGATTGTGCTTAGCCCATGGTAAACATACAATAAGCATTTTCTATTCTTAGGTGCCTGTTTTAACGTGTGTGTGTGTGTGTGTGTGTGTGTGTGTGCCTTTGTAGGCCAGAGGTCAATGCCACATGTCTTCCTCAATTGCTCTCCTACCTTATTTTTAAAACATTTTTCCTTCATTTGTATTTGACGTGTGTGTTTTGCCTCTTGTATGTTTGTGCACCATGTTTGTGCAGTGCCTGTGAAGGCTAAAAGGGGCACTGAATCTCCTGAGACTGGAGTTACAGCCAGCTGTGAGCCATCATGTGGATACTGGAATCAAACTGGGTCCTCTGGAAGTACAGCCTGTGCTCTTGATTGCTGATCCATTTCTCAAGCCCCCTTTTTTATTAGTTTTCACAAGTTTCTTGGCATATTTTATCTATGGAGGTGGGACATGCATGTGCCATGTTTGTGTGGAGGTCAGAGAACAACTTCAAGGACTGGTTCTTTCCTACCTGTGAATCCCAGATGTAGAAAACTCAGGTAGTCAGACACGGCAACAAGAACTTTACCTGTTGAATAGTTCCATTGGTCTTCTCCATCTCGTTTCTGTTGCTGTTTTAATGATTGGAGGTTTTAATATTTATTTATTTATTTATTTATTTATTTATTTATTATTTGAGAATTTAAATTCATGTGTATAATTTTTATCTTATCCAGCCCCACTCCTCTCATCCAGTTCCCCTAGACCCTTGTTGTCATGCTACCTCCCAAGTTTATTAATTTCTTCTTCTCCCTCTCCCTCCTCCCTCTCCCTCCTCCATACCCTTCCTCCCTCTCCTTCTTCTCCTTCTCCTCCTCCTCCTCCTTCTTCTTCTTCCTCTTCTTCTTCACCTTCTTCCTCTTCTTCTTCCTCTTCCTCCTCCTCCCCTCCTCCTCCTCCTCATCTTCCTCCTCCTCCTCCTTCAGGATGGAATTCTGAAGGCCACCAGTGGGTGGTCCTCTTAGTACTGAAGACATTGAAGACTTTTGCTCCAGGACTAGAGAGCCTCCTCCTCCTCCTCCTCCTCCTCCTCCTCCTCCTCCTCCTCCTCCTTCTGCTTCATCATCATTCTATTGAGTTTTCTCTAACTTAAATTGTGAGTAAATTATTACTAAGCCTGGAACTTATATCATTTGGCTAGGCTGGCTAGCCATAGAGCCCAGTGATCCTTTTTTCACCATCTCCTCAGTGCTGGGATTACAGCACATGTGGCTGCAGCTAACCTTTTATGTGGGTGCTGAGGATTACACTGAGGTCCCCATGCCAGTGTGACAAGCGCTTTCCCAAGTGAGCCATCCCCTCAGCCTCAGTATCTGATATTTTTAAGACTGGCACAGAGAAGTCAAACTCTACCCAAGCTCTTTCTATGTTAACTATTGTTGTTGGTACAGGGTGATACACAGGCACAAGGCATGAAAATGAAGAAGTTAGAAGAAAGAGGAGGCCAATGTGAGCCAAGAGGGACCAGGGAGGCTAATGAAGGGTAGGGAAGGATAAATATAATCAAATTACATTGTATACATACTGATTTTCCATACACAAAAATGGCAGAAGTATGTTCATTGCTATTTAGAGATTATTGGAAACTTTGTCCTAATCATCCAAAGCTAAAATGTATTACATGATCTTTTAAATTTAGATTTACTTATTATTTTATACATATGAGTGCTCTGCCTGCCTGTATGTATGTATGTATGTATATATGTATGTAAACTATGTACATGCATGAAGCCCTCAAAGGTCAAAAGAGTGCTTCAGATTCCCCTGGGACTAGAGTTAAAGACAGTTGTGAGCCTCCGTGTGGGAGCTGGGAATTGAACTTAGGTCTTTGCAAGAACAAGTGCTCTTAACCACTGAGCCATCTTTCAGCCCTATTGCATGATGTTATGAAACTCAAATCATCAACTCTAATGGGCTATAATGCCATTTGACAGAGTCTAGAATCACCCTGGGCACAAATATCTAAGCAGGAGTGTAAGAGACTCTCAAGGTAAAGTTAACTGCTGTGGGAAGGCACACCCTAAATGTGGTGGCACCATTCTCCAGGGCTGTGGCTCTGGATTGCATAAATAAAAAGGACACAGTAAACTGAGTACCAACATCTGCCTCTGCTTCCTGTGGGTACCATGTGACCAGCCTAGTATTCCTACAACCGCGCCTTCCATCCCCAGCAGACCTCTGGTTAAACCTTTTTCTCAAGTTGCTTTTGTCAGGGAGTTTTATTCCAGGCAACTACTGCAGCATCTCAAATGGCAATTAAAATCCTTTTCTGACTTTACTGCTATGTAGGGTCTGTCTTTCTTTTTATATTTTTAATAATTTATTTTATTTTTATTTAAATGTATGAGTGGGTGCTGTGCATGCTGTCGTCAGCAGAGGGCAGAAGCTGGTATCAGATCCCCTGGAACTGGAGTTATGCTTGTGAACCACTCAGCATGAGTGCTGAGAATTGAACTCCAATCCTTAAGAACTTGAGTCCTCTATGAGGGCAGAAAGTGTTCTTAATCCCTGAGCTCTCAAATAGCAATTTTTAAAATCAATTTTTAACGTAATTCAAAGATGTACATGTTTGATTCTTGTATGTTGAGGAATAGTGGTAGGAAAATGTTAAGTCCTTGTGTTCTATAATCAAACTGTTCATTCTGTAAGAGCAGAAAAGTTTACATGTACCGTACAGTCAAAACACTATAATGTATAACCTCTGTTTCAGTGTTTGTCGGTATCCTGGGGTGTGACGGCGTGTATAATACAAAGTGCTTCTGTTCCAGGTTCAGAACCAGGGCTACAAGTGGTGTGGGGGCTCATCCTTGGAATCAATCCTAACACTCAGGAGGCAAAGACAAAAAGAAATCTGTGAGTTCAAGTCCATCCTGGTCTACATAGCACAGTCCAGATGAGCCAGGACTACTTCATGAGACCCTGTCTCACAAAACAAAACAGAACTGGAGCTACAGACCAGACCTGTGGTGAAGTCCCACAAAACAACACAGTGAGCACAGCCAGAACACCTGGCTTGGTGGAATACTTCATTTTAAATTAGTTTTCTGTTGTTGTACATTCAGAAACCTTGTACTGCCCAAATGTTTCCTAACCACCCACATTCGGTTATGTACTCCAGTATAGACTTGCGACCCACAGTTTAGGAAGCTCCGTGCTTGATAATAGAAAAACACACAGAAAATATGGGGAAAGCAAAGGAAAACTTGAAGCACTCACAGAAGGGGATGATGCATCTGAAATCCCAGCAGAATCAGATACAACCTTTTGCTACTCAGATGGGTAAGAACTGGTCCACGGGGACTGCACTGGGAACAAAGGTTTCTCAAGAACCTTGGTAACTGAGTGAGATTGATAACTACAGTGAGAGCCACGGCGTTAATAATAAAGGGACCGATGACACAGACAAATATATTTACAAGCCACTGACTCAAGTTGAGATCTGCAATGACCCAGATGTATTACCACTTTGAACTTTATTTATGGGTCCGCATCCTAACATGATAAACAGTTGGCTTATAAACTAAAGACACTGAAAACTGCTACACATAACTCCAACTACTTTTCCTTTTATTCACTATGTGAGAGATGTCAGCAAGGCCACTGGTCCAGAATAACTCCTTACTCATCTAACGAATGGGTGACTGTGTCAAAGGATGAGCAGCCTACAGCTAATTCTTAAAAAACAACAGTTCGGTCCTCTGCTGACAAACTCGGTGAGAGCACCAAAGTTCTACCACGGGGCCAGCAATGTCTCTCTTTGAGGCCAATGTGACTGCACTGTGAAGGCAAGTGCTGCCCAAGGCTCCTGGAGGGAAATTGAACCCTAGGCTCTCACTCGAGCCGTTCCACAATGAACTCCAAGAGGAAAAGACAGAAGAGCCAGGAGCCTCAGATCCAGCCCCACTGCATGAAGGACCTTCCTTCCATCTTTCTTTTGTCCTTCACTTCCTGTCTTTGTTGTGATTACTATTGCTGTGATAAAACACCATAACCAAAAGCAAGTTGAGGGGTTCCTTAGTCAGGGTTTCTATTGCTGTGAAGAGACGGCATAACCATGGTACCTCTTATAAAGGAAAACATTTCACTGGGGCTGACTGACACGTCAGAGGTCTAGTCTATTATCATCATGCCTGGAAGCTTGGTGACATACAGGTGGACAGGGTATTGGAGAAGTAGCTGAGCGTTCTACATCCTGCTCAGCAGGCAGCAGGAAGAGAGAGTGTCAAAAGTGTACTCTCTATCAATCCCCACTTCCTCCAACAGTGCCACACCTGCACCAACAGAGCCATACCTTCAATAATGCCACTCCGAATAAGTCTATGGGAAACATTTTCATCTAAACCACCAAAAGGAGGAAAGGCTTTATTTCTCTCAGAGTTTCATGCTACAAATAGCACTGAAAATAGCAAACTTTGACTTTTTCCTTTCTAATTTGTATCCCCTTGATCTCTAGCTGTCTTACTGCTCTATTAGATCTTAAAGTACTATATTGAGGAGATAGGGACAAAATGGGTAGCCTTGTCTTGTTGCTGATTTTAGTGGAATTGCTTTAAGTTTCTCTCTAATTTGATGTTGGCTATTGACTTGGTATAAATTGCTTTTATTAAATTTAGATATGCATCTCCTATCCCTGATCTCTTAAGGACTTTTAACATGAAAAGGCGTTTATTTTGTCAAAAACTTTCCAGCCTCAAATGAGATGATCATGTGATATTTTCCTTTCAGTTTGTTAATGTGGTGGAATGTACTGATGAAGTTTCGTATATTGAACCACCCCTGCATCCCTGGAATGAAGTCTACTTGATCATGATAGATAATGTCTATTGTGTGCTGTTCGATTCGGTTTGCAAGTATTTTATTAAGTATTTTTGCAGCAGTATTCACAAGTGAAACTGGTCTGAGATTCTGTCTTTGTTGTGCCTTTGTGTGGTTTAGGTAATCAAAGTGACTGTGGCCTCATAGAATGGGTTTGGCAATGTTTAGTTTGAGGAATATTGGTATTAGCTCTTCTTTGAAAAACTGGTAGAATTCTGCACTAAAACCATCTGGCCCAGGGCTTTTTTTTTGGGGGGGGAGAGACTTTTAATGACTGCTTCTATTTCCTTGGGGGTTATAGGACTCTTTAGATAGTTGACCCGGTCTTGATTTAACTTTGGAACATGGTCTCTGTCTAGAATATCATCCATTACATTTAGATTTTTCAATTGTGTGAAGCACAGGCTTTTGAAGTAAGACTTACTGAGTCTTTGAATTTCCTCAGCGTCCGTTGTTATGTCTCCCCTTTCATTTCTGATTTTGTTAATTTGGGTACTGTCTCTCTGCCTTTCAGTTAGTTTGGCTAAGGGTTTGTCTATCTTGCTGTTTTTCTCCAAGAACCAACTCTTGGTTGTGTTGATTGTTCTGTTTGTTTCTGATCGATTGATTTCGGTCCTGAGTTTCGTTGTTTCCTCCCCTAAAACCGTAACTTCCTCTCCATGAGAGGAGGCTTTGGGAACTGCAGCATGTAATACATGGAGCTCTTGCTCTTCTCCATGGTGATGATGCCTCACTGAGAATAACCACATTGCTAGATTTCAGCTGTCTTAAAGCAGCCCACCATGTCAATGTTACCAGCAAGGTGCCATGAGAAATTAGCAACAGAAGTCTGCAGGGCACCTAGACTTGGGCTTCTGAATCATTACGTAAACAGTTATAACGGGTTCATGGATGCACATGAATACACACATGAAGACCGCAGGACATTTATGGGAGGTGTGTTCTCTCTACAGTGAGGGACCCAAGGAAGGAACACAGGCTTCTAGACTTGGTAACAAGTACCTTTGCCTGCTGATCCACCTCATCAGCTGATCATCTCAACCAAGGTATTTCACAAGCTCTTTATTTGTATTTATGTTCTCAATAGAGAACATAAATTATATGTGTATTATTGATATTGTGCACATTCTTTCTGCCCCAAGAATGAATGTTAACATTAATAAAAAAATACACATTAACAAATGGTTTCCATGGAGGGAGCTGTGGGGAGGCTGGAGGTTAGAGTGACTTAAAAGCCTCTATGGAGACTCTCTTTTGTTGTAGGCTATGTGTGGAATATAATTGGGTCTTTCACTTCTTTTCTTCCCCTGTAGCCCCTAGGGCTAGGATTGAACCTAGGGCATTGTGCATGGAAGGCAAATACTCTACCACTAAATTAATCCCAGGTCTGAAACTCCATTCAGCTTCTAAAACGATTAAGCTGGATGAAGACACTCAGCTGGCAATATGGCCATCTTGAGACTGATTCTCCCAAATGGCTGACAGAATGCTTTCAACACTGGGAATCTTTAGCTATCTTCAAGAGAAAAAAAAAAAAGAAAAGAAGAAGGCACCCCAGTTCACACTGTATACTAAAGACAGTTTAGTCTGGTAAGGGATGTTCTGAAACTATTGTCTTGTGTCACGTGTGCCACTAGAAGAAGCTAGGTTAATGTACCCATCTGTAAGCATTTACCAAACAAACCCCACACTGTGTTGAGGATCCACAGGTGGGTAAGGCGTAGCCAGACCCAGGTTCCTTTCAGGTATAAAATGGACAAGGTGACCCATCCAATATAGTAGCACCCAGTTTCACCTAATTTCCAGTGTGTCTATGGATGGTGGTTTCTGTATCAGGGTCAGCTCATAAAGACCAGGTGACCTATCTGGGCAGTGGTGGCGCACACCTTTAATCCCAGCACTTGGGAGGCAGAGGCAGGCGGATTTTCAAGTTCGAGGCCAGCCTGGTCTACAGAGTGAGCTCCAGGACAGCCAGGACTACACGGGGACAGGGAAACCCTGTCTCGAAAAACCAAAACAAAAACAAAAACAAAAAAACCAAACAGGTGACCTATGGCAGAAAGTAGCCAGAGCCTCTACTCTGATTCTCTGGAAGCTGAGCTTTTAAAAGCCCAGGATTGCCAGTAGCAGTCTGGGGATCCACTGGATTACCTCCTCCACACTTTAATTCTCTGACTTGCCTCCAGTCTCAGCGAGTCAATTTCATCCCATAAATCATAAAACAGTTCCCTGAAAGAAAAAATTCCTCAATATAGTCTGAGATCTGCCATGGCAAAAGGGGCAGCTTCAACCATCCCTCCTATGCTCCACGATCGTGTAGGCATGCTCCCCACTGGAAACGTGTAGCCATCGCTGCAGGCTCCGTTTACTGTGGCTGCTCTTCAGCTTCCTCCCAACGCTGCTTAGATAAGATACTTTTCTTGTTATCAAAAGAGATTCATTATCCCACTCCAGCCCCCAGGAGGCTAATCTCTATTCTGTAGTTATCAGATGTGCCTAGTCTGCATTGTCATCCTAGTTTAGAGGGGAGAGATCCACTCTAACGTTGGAAATAAGTGATGCTGTGGCATGATCCTGAACCCAGAGCCCTGCATAGATACCTAGCAGCCTAAGATGATGAGCATGCCTACCTCATGTGCCTGTACCTACACATCTCCAGAATTTTCCCCTTTAATTAGAGGTGATTCAGTCCAACAAATACAGCCCATGCACTGCAAGGACAAAACCCAACTGCAGGAGTTAGTTTCCCTCTTGTGGCCTCTGAGGGAACTGCACTCAGGAGGACCACAGACACACAATAGGCAAAACACCTTTCACGTAAAATAATAAAAATAAATCTAAACAACAAGAAAGGCACAGCAAAGGCATGGTCAAGGACAACAGTGTTTATAAAAAGCTATGTTCCAAGATTTGGAGAGTCATTATCTCTTTTGTGTAGTTATAACTGATACAGTATTACAAGAAAAACTGGAGTACCTGGCTCTGAGTTTCCTGATTTCTCTTATATTCCTTTGTGAATGTATTTCCTGAGGATCTGTACAGCAACGTAGGCACATTTCTTAATACTTGGTCCACAGAATCAACAATGATTGTGTGTTAAAGAGTACTATACAGTTTTTTTAAAAAATTATTTAAGACTTATTTATTTATTTTACTTTGTGAGTACACTGTTGCTTTCTTTAGTCACACCAGAAGAAAACATCAGATCCCATTGCAAATGGTTGTGAGACACCATGTGGTTGCTGGGAATTGAACTCAGATCCTCTGGAAAAGCAATCTGTGCTCTTAATCACTGAGCCATCTCTGCAGCTCCCTGGAGTACTATATTTTAGGGGTAGCAAAATGACAGCATGGATGTAGTATGATAGTGATTACATCATCAAGTATCCATGTAGTGAGCCACATTATCGGCAGACAAGACACTATCCACATGTGTATCCCTGGCTGGCTGGACATTCACTATATAGCCCAGGCTGCCTGGAACTTACAGAGATCCATCTCTGCCTGTGAGTTCTAGGATTACAGGTCTGGGACAGCAGCCAACTTGTAAGATACAGCCTGTCTTGCTGGAGCAGCATTTCTCCACTTGTGTGTCTCAGAACAATGGCCCTGCACAGGCTCTGGCACTCAACACAAACCTGTTTTTTTTTTTTTTAAGTACTAAGAGCTGGGAAACTGCACCCTGGCTCTCTATGGGAGTCTATAGACAACATTCCTGTGAAGGATCTGATCATCCCTGCCTGGTTTCATCCTGAAAATTTCTTAATCCACTCAATCCAGAGAATCCTTTTCATACAAATGGGTAAATATGGCAGAAAGCACTGTTAATGGAGTAGAATCTGATCTTTACAGGGTATGTTCCTGAAGAAAAATATAAATATAGTGAAGCATAAAGGTGCCCACCTTGAGATTCCATCAAGCGGGAGACAGTGTAGGAAGAGCTAGTGTGGGAGGAGTTAGGAGAGGAAGAGGAGGGGTAAAGAGGAGAGGAGGGAAAGGAAGAGGAGGAGCTAAGAGAGAAAGAGAGAGGAGGGGGGATGGAGACGGATGTTCACGTGTCTGTAGCAGTCAAAGGTAGTTGGTATATCTAGGTTGGGTACTAGGTTACACTTCTGATTGTATGGCTATCTTGTTACTGATCATTACCAAATATATAAGCCTTTGATTAATCTTTAAGCATTAGAGTCTCATTTTCCTACCGAGCCCTCATGGATAGCAGAATGGTCTGGGCAATACCCAGCCTTGCGGAGACAGTGTGGAAGATTGGCAGAGCCATCTCCCACGCTGGCGTCTTGTGAGGCGGCAGAGCTGGTGTTCCTGGCTAGCTGGTTCTAGCTGCTGCGCGCACATGGCCTCCAGCCAAGAAACATGGCAGCTGAGGTAGGCAGAGCTGCCGCAGCTTAGATAGTCAACTTGAGCCAGTGGCCATTCTTAAATAATTATAACAAGACAGAACCAGGCAGATCTCTGTGAGTTCAAGGACAGCCTGCTCAGAACATATCAGAGATCACAAAAGGGATTGCAATGGCTCAGACACAGAGTATCAAACACACTGTTTCCTGATAGAAGTTCTTGTTGGCTAGACTAGCACAATACTTCAGTTTCTCACAAGATGTTAACTTCCCAGAGACCTTATGTATAGACAGAGAAATGAACAATCACAGTACATGAGGTAAGTGGCAGGCTAGGAGTGTGGATTTCTAAGGTGATGGGTGAAAGCAGACATGGGTGCATGAGCAGGCAGGCGTCCAATGGGCAAATGGTGCCAGACGTTAGCTTGACCCAACTGCCTGTCTCCACCTGCTATTGCTGGGTCTGGAGGTCACTGGTCTCCTCCTGTTGGTCTTTATCACTTGGCTTCAAATCCTGGAAGTGGTGCTGTAGCCGGGCCAAATCCTCCTGCAGTTTCTTTTTTTGTTTTGTTTTTTTATTTTGTTTTTTTTGAGACAGGGTTTCTCTGTGTAGCCCTGGCTGTCCTGGAACTTACTCTGTAGACCAGGATGGCCTCAAACTCAGAAATCCACCTGCCTCTGCCTCCCAAATGCTGGGATTAAAGGCGTGCGCCACCACCGCCCAGCCCTCCTGCAGTTTCTTGTTCTCCTGCCTCAGCATATCCACCTTCTTCTTCAGTCTGCCCCATCAGGAGCCAGTTGTGGATGTTGCTGGAAACACCCTCTGCATAGTAAACTCCTGTAATCTCCTTCTACTTCTAGGCCCTGTTAACCCCACCAACACCCAGGTTCCCACACCCACAGAAGAGCCCTGTACAGTACACCCATGAAGGCTCCACTTAGACCAAAAGCAGAGCACAGCAAATTCAGGAAAGAATAAATGATTTCTGAAGTTCCCAACACCAGTGGGGATCCATGTCCCTCCAAAAGAAAGAGAACTCTCCACCTGTCCTTGACTCTCCAAGGTATTGGGGAAACATCAAAAAGTAGAGGGCAAATAACCTCAAGGTAGGACCATGGGGAGAATGTTCTGTCCGTGTGTTCCATGACACTCAGCTCTGTAACACCCTGCCTGAGCCCCAGAGGCTCAGGGCTGCCTAATAACCCTCTCACGATAGGAATCACTGTTCTGAGGAGGCAGGACAATGCAGGGAGGGATAACAGTCTGTAACACTTAGCAAAACTGAGTCCAAAGGGCCCAAGGCACACTGATGGCTAAAAAGCAGAAGGCATAGAACCACAGCTGAAGAATCTCCAGTCCAGAAACAAAGAAAGGCAGAAATGGCCACTCCACATCTGGTGGGCTCCCTGACACGTACTTATAGATAGAAACCAATCTCCTTCTTGAGCTCCTGGAAGTTCTCTGAGTACTGGGTGTTCTCAAGCTCCAACCACTGGAGGTCTGACATGACCTGCTGATGTTCCATGCTTTCTCATGGAAAGGATTTGGCCTGTGGTAGGGTCTGGCTCCAGGAGGATCAAACACCATGAGAACAGGCCACTAAGATTACATGAACTCGGGCTGTGTCCTAGACTTCTCTAGCCCAGGGAATGCGACATTCTAGATTCTATATCCTGGCTCCTTCTGGTGCTTTTGAAACTTGTTATTCTGACCCCAGGACAGAGGGGCTAGGCATCCATATGGAGGGTGTCTTGGCTGGCTGAGTTCACTCAGTAGACCTGGTGGGGCAGTTTAGCCCGTTATGTTCTCAGAAGCCTATGACACAGGTCTTGACCCACTAAGACTTTTCTCCTATTTTTACAGCAGGGAATCTAGATCCTGGGTAACTAATACTACAGTGGCAGACATTGCACATAATCCTTGGGATGAGACACAATGTCAGAACAGCTTTATAAACTGTCCAAGGGATTCAGACGTGCTGACAATGTGACTGACCACATTATGGCCAAAGCAGTGCTGTTTAAAGTGTGGCTCTCAAACCTCAGCACTGGTATCACCTTGAAACTGTTATACAGGTAAATCCTGAGGCCAAAAAAAGAACCATGGACTGCAGAGCCTGCAGAGACACACAAACATGCAAACATGTATATATACATGGGCACTCATCCATATGCACACAGAAAACCAGCATTTGTCCTGGCCTTTGTGTGCCGAGACTTGACTCACAGGCAGATGTGGGCACATCTTGGGATCGTCTGCAGTGAGTTAGAATGTGCACCGAGGCTTCTCATTTCAGGTAACACATCCTCTGTTCCCCATCCAAGGAGCAATTGTTGAGGTCATGGACCTCATGTCTGATCATGGTAAGGTCATGCAGGCATCTGTCTTAAGGATACAAAGTTCTTCCATTCATCAGGACTTAGGACAATGAGCCTAGGTCAGAAATGGTGACCTCATATCATAATCTATGTGACAAGTGGGACGGGGAATTCATTTGGATCAAGGATCAGTGGCCTCTGGGTGGCTTTGGGTCCCTGTTGGCCATGTGCAACAGCTTAGAGAGCCCAGTTCTAACGTTCATTGGGATTCCCAAGATGATGCACTCAAACATGCCTTAAAAACAACCAGAAGAGTGGTCAGATAGTGCAATTCACATAGTGGATGGAACATTCTGACTTACGTTGCAGGATATTTGGTCAACTGTAAACCCCAAGATTGTGTTATTTACTTAAAAACAAAAACAAACCTTGTTGTGGTGTAGCTCAGCACTAGGACACACCTATAACCCAATAAAGTCGACCCCAGGTCAAGAGGCAGAGCAACTAACCAGATGTAGGGAGTGAACATAAGTAAACAGGAAGGAGGGTGTTTAAGGGTATTTAAGAGCTGAAGGCTATTTAAGACACGGTAGAGAAGAAGAAAGGAGGTTTTCCTTCTGGGACATTAGTGGGAAGGCCAGCTGGGTACTTTCTCTGCCTCTCTGAGCTAGCAGGTGTTTCAGCCTAGCACCTGGCTCCTGCGTTTTCATTGGTAAAATTAAATGGCTGGGATTTTTGTTTTTAAACAACATTTTGGCTCTCTAACATCTGGCAAGACTCCACAGACAGAGAAAGATCACTCCTGCTGTGGACAGTCTGAGAAGCCACCAGATTTTAGAAGTCACCTGGGAAGTCTTCAAGGATAGAATTAAGGAAGAGAAGCATCATATTAGAAGGTTGAAGACCCTGTAGAGTGCTATTCTAGATGGCTTGAAGAGAGAAGCAGAAAATGAAAACCCAAATAACTTCACTGCAATTGGCTCAATACCCATTATGATTGTTATCATTTTGCCATTTTATTCTGTATTCTTAATAGCCATAATGGCTTTCTGTACCCATGCATAGGAAAAATGGGTTGATAAGACACACAAGCCAGCAGTGGTGGCACATGCCCGTAAGATTGGCTGAAGGTGGCAGAAGCAGGAGGATCACGAGTTCGAGGCCAGCCTGGGCTACACATTTGGGCTGAAAAGATGGCTCAGTGGTTAAGAGCACTGCTCTTCCAGAGGTCCTGAATTCAATTCCCAGCAACCACATGGTGGCTCACAACCATCTGCAATGGAGTCTGATGTCCTCTACTGGTGGTATGTCTGAAGAGAGCAATGGTGAATACATAAAATAAATCAATCTTGAAAAAAAGAATTTTTTTTAAAAAGACATGTCTTAGAAGAAAAATTAGTAAGACTTATAAATGAGAATAAGAAAAATACTCAGATATAGTCAGAAGAATTTACATAAGAGCCTACCACACAACAGCATAATAAAACTGAAAGGACATGGCCCAAGCTTGTTAGAAAATCAACCTTAGTTTACTCAGTTACTGTACAAGCCATACCAGCAGACAGTAAGTACCCCCAAGGTTATGGAGAAATTAAATGGATTATTTAATTAATTATTTATTTATTTAAAATTAACCAAGATATATTAGATTTCAAGAGATTTAAGGAAGCAATCATTTCCTGTGGTACGCAATCATCCTATGTGAAGAAGATATTAAATTTGTGAACAACTCAGAATAAAATTATACCTCAAGACTAGGAAGATTTGGCAGCAACAATATCTGAAGCTGGTCTTCAGTTACCATGACAAACATGGTAGAAAGAGGAAGCCAGGGCTATAGAATAAGGAAATCAGACAAGAGGCACTGATATTTCCCAGGATGCACTGCTAGGGAAAGCTAAATATGCTGAGTTACAAAGCCAGCTTGAATTTGATGGTTATGCCTAGGTGCTGTGTTACCCAGCAGTTTTAAATGCTTGGGATAAGGCTGAAGATTCAGGAAAGAAGGCTGAGTTATTCACTCAAATTATACAAGTCCTGAAGAAAGCTTTCACTGATTTTTTTTTTTTTGCAAAGATTGACTTCAGCTGTAAATAGAATAATATCAGATTCAGAAGTCAGAAAAATAGGGATTGAATTGTTGACGTTTGAAAATGCTAATTCAGAATGCAAAAGGGTGACTGGACCTTTAAAAACAAGAGCAGCTTCAACAGAGGATCAATTAGAGGTACAGCTGATATTGGACCTCATGTTTATGATGCTAATTTGATAGGAGAAGAAACTTCTAAAAATCTTAAGAAAAATAAAAGTTGGCAGATGTTTTAATTGTGGTAAGCAAGGCCATTTGAAATGGGGTTGTACTATAACTCTATTATAGCTTAAAATCGGGGATGGTCATACCTCCATAATTTCTCTTCTTTCTTCTTTCTTCCTTCCTTTCTCTCGTTCTTTCTTTTTTCCACCCTCTCTTTTTCTTTGTGTGTATGTATAGGATTGTTTTAGCTATCCTTTTTGTTTTGTTTTTCCACATGAACTTGAGACTTGCTCTATCAAAATCTATAAAGAATTATGTTGGAATTTTGATGGGAATCGCATTGAATCTCTAGGTTGCTTTTGGTAAAATGACCATTTTCACTATGTTAATCCTACCAATCCAGAAACATGGGAGATCTTTCCATATTCTGAAATCTCACTCAATTTACCTAAGAGACTTATGATCTTGTCATAATCAACTTTCACTTGCTTGGTTAGAGATACACATAGATATTTTAAATTATTTGTGGCTATTGTTAAGGGTGTTGTCTCCCTAACTTCTTTTTCAGCCCGTTTGTATAAAAGAGAGCTACTGAATTTTTAAATTTTGTATCCAGCAACTTTACTTAAGGTGTTAATCATCTGTAGGAGTTCTCTGGTAGAATTCTGGGGGGTCACTTATATATACTACCATATCATCTGTGTAGAGCAATACTTCTCCCTTTCCAATTTGTCTCTCCTTCATCTCCTTTAGTTGTCTTATTGCTCTAGCAATGACTTCAAGTACTATCTTGAAGAGATAGGGAGATAGGAGACAGTCTTGGCTTGTCTCTGACTTTAGTGGAATTGCTTTAATTTTCTCTCCATTTAATTTGATGTTGGCTATTGCCTTAGTCTTTATAAGTTAGTTTGGACTGAATAACAAAGCTGTCTTATGAACTATCGCCACTGCTTATTTAGGAAGTCTCTCCTGTTCAAATTTAATCCTTATCAGTTTTGATAGTATCAACAGTTTTTTCCTTTGCTGTGGAAACAAAGACAAAACTTCTTCCCCAATGTAACATATATTCCAGTTTTTATTCTGAGATCAACTCATCCTTAATTATACAGACTGATTTAATAATTCAGCAGGGTTTTTTTAAGACTATTGTCTTAGTCAGTGTTTCTATTCCTGCACAAAACATCACGGCCAAGAAGCAAGTTGGGGAGGAAAGGGTTTATTCAGCTTACACATTCACATTGCTGTTCATCACCAAAGAAAGTCAGGACTGGAACTCGCACAGGGCGGGAAGCAGGAGCTGATGCAGAGGCCATGGAGGGATGTTACTTACTGGCTTGCTTCCCCTGGCTTGCTCAGCTTGCTTTCTTATAGAACCGAAGACTACCAGCCCAGGGATGGCACCAGCCACAAGGGGCCCTCCCCCTTGATCACTAATTGAGAAAATGCCTTACAGCTGGATCTCATGGAGACATTTCCTCAAAGGAGGCTCCTTTCTCTGTGATAACTCCAGCTTGTATCAAGTTAACACAAAACCAGCCAGTACAACTATCAATGTCTCTCTGCTGCTGTTGTTTATTTCTTATTATTATTATTTCTCATTAGCATTTCAAAAATTTAAAGTTAATAAAGCACTGTGTAATCTATCTCTGAGGGTCTTTACTACCTTTTTCTGTTTATTATCAGTATCTTTTAACTTTGGTCTCTCATCATTTATAGGAGTTTGTCAAAATACTTGTTTTCTAGTCTCTACTGAATCTTTTATCTACTGAAGCTGTTCTTTCTTTTTTTTTCTCTCCAGATGTTCTTTCTAATGAATTGACCATTAGATTTATACATTTCTAAAATGGCCAACAGACCACAGAAAGACATTTCTGTAGGCTCCTGCTTGAAACCAACAGCTTCAGTAAACTGCCGGCCTTGATTCAGGGCCAAGAAGCTGTTCTTTCGTTGGTCTGCATTCATTAGTCAAGTGTCAGCCTTTGCCACACTTTCAGCATACTCCAGAAGGTAGAGGCCATCTTTTTTAATTCTTTGGGAAAAAGACATTATTTCTAGGACTGCTTTGTCTATAATCCCTTTCCTTTCTATTATTATTATTTATTACTTTACATTCTGATTGGGGCCTCCATCCTTCCTCTCTTCTCAGTCTCACCCATACAAATCCCTCTGTCCATTATCCCCTCTCCTTCTTCTCAGAAAAGAAGCCCCACTTTAGCTACTACCCCACCCTGGGACATGCCAACACAGTAGGCTTAAGGGCATCCTCGCCCAATGAAGCCAAACCAGGTAGTCCAGTTAGGGGAAAAGGACCCAATGACACGCAACCAACCGAGTCAAAGACAGCTCCATTTTCTGGCCTCCCCTCTCCTCCACCATGTCCACAAACAAAGAACATCCAGGTTAGATCTCATTCCCCTACCTGTCCCCTGTGGCATGCCCAGCTGCCCTGAGCTAGCTCCTTGCTGTCCCCCAAGCTCCACTGTCTGGCCACTACTCATTTGTCCAGGCTCTTCTAGTTTTTAGAGTCTATGTTGAAAAGTCAGTGTAGTTCTGAGAGGTCTGCCTTTGTATGTTACGTGGCCCTTTTCCCTTGAAGCTTTTAATATTATTCTTTCTTCGTTTTGGAGATGTAGTGCTTTCATTATTATGTAGTGGGAGGATTTTCTTTCTTGTTCTATACCAAGAGCATTCATTCCAAGGCTACCCACGAGAGACCTGCTGCACCAGAAACATCCGCAGATGACGAGATGGCTAAAGGCAAGCATAAATGACAAACAACAAGTGTCAGGGCAATGTGACACCTTCAGAGCAAAGCTATCCCACTACAGGAAGTTCTGGAAACCCTAACACACCTGAAGCACAAGAAATGACCTTAAATCCAACTTTATAAAGATGATATATGCCTCTAAAGAAGAAACGAATAAATCCCTCGAAGAAATACTGGAAAATACAATCAAACAGATAGAGGTCTTTAAAGAGGAAACTGATAAATCTCTTAAAGAAATACAGAAAAATACAACAAAACAAGTGAAGGAAATTACTAAAATTGTTCAAGACCTGAAAGTGGAAATAGAAGCAAGAGAAAAATCACAGTCTGAGGGAATCCTGGAGATAGAAAACCTAGGAAAGATAACACGAACAAATGCAAGCATCACCAACAGAACACAAGAGATGGAAGAGAGAATCTCAGGTGTGGACGATATGATAGCAGAAATTGATGCATCAGTCAAAGAAAATGTTAAATCTAAAAATTTTATGGCACAAAGCATCCAGGAAATCTGGGACATCATGAAAATTCCTAACCTAAAAATAATAGGAATATAAGAAGGTAAAGAATCCCAGCCCCAGAGACTAGATAATGTTTTCAACAAAATCATAGAAGAAAAATTTCCCAACCTAAACAAAGAGATGCATATTAACATACAAGAAGCTTACATAACACCAATTCAACTGGACAAGAAAAGAAAATCTTCCCACCATATAATACCAAAACACTAAACCTACAGAACAAAGAAAGAATATTAAAACCTGCAAGGGAAAAAAGCCAAGTAACATACGAAGGCAGACCTATCAGAACTACAACCAACTTCTCAACATAGACACTAAAAGCTAGAAGGGTCTTACAGGCTCTAAGAAACCAGTGATGCCAACATAAACTACTATACACAGCAAAACTCTCAAATATCATAGATATAGAAAACAAGATATACCAAGACAAAAACAAATTTAAACAATATTTATGCACAAATCCAGTTGTACAGGAAATACTTGAAGAAAAAGTATGACCCATGGAGTTTAACTACACATAAGAAAACACAGGAAATAATTCTACACTAGCAAAAACAAAAACAAGTAAAGCACACACAAATAAACACACACACATATACACACAAATACCTAACAACATCAAAATAACAGAAATTAACACTTATTGGTTGTTAGTATCTCTCAACATCTATGGACTCAATTCCCCAATAAAAAGACACAGGCTAACAGAATGGATGTGAAAACAGGATCCATCATTCTGCTGCATATTGAAACATACTTCAGCAACAAAAGTAGACATTACCTCAGAGTAAAGTTCTGGAAAAAAGGTTCCCAAGCAAATGGACCCAAGAAGCAAACTGGTGGAGTAGCCAGTATAATATGCAAAAAACAAAAAACAAAAAAACATACTTTCAACCAAAATTAATCCAAAGAGATAGGGAAGAACACTTCCTACTCATCAAAGGAAAAAATCTACAGAGAGGACATAAAAGAAACATTACACCGGGTGGTGATAGCACACGCCTTTAATCCCAGCACTTGGGAGGCAGAGGCAGGCCGATTTCTGAGTTCGAGGCCAGCCTGGTCTACAGAGTGAGTTCCAGGACAGCCAGGGCTATACAGAGAAACCCTGTCTCGAAAAATAAATAAATAAATAAATAAATAAATAAATAAATAAATAAAACATTACTAAAGCTTAAACTGCATGTTGAACTGTACACATTAATGGTGGAAGACTTCAGTACCCGAAATTAACAAAACTGGAAATGAAAAGGTAGACACAACAATGAGACACTGAAAATTCAAAGAATCAAACTAGAAAAATCTAAATTAAATGGAAGATTTTTTGATAGATACAACTTATCAAAGTTAAATCAAGATCAGGTGAAGTATTTAAATAGTTCTATAATCCCCTAAGGATATAGAAGCAGTCATTAAAAGTCTCCTTGCCAAAAGCAAACAAACAAACAAGAAAAGCCAAACACACCATGGCCAGATGGTTTTGTCACAGAATTATACCAGGCTTTCAAAGAAGAACTAATACCAATATTCCTCAAACTATTCCACAAAATAAAAACAAAAGGAATATTCTCAAACTCATTCTATGAGACCACAGTCACACTGATATGTAAACCACACAAAGATACAATAAAGAGAATTTCAGACTAATTTCCTTTATGAACATTGATGCAAAAATACTCAATAAAATACTAGCAAACAGAATCCAAAACCCCATCAAAGACATCATCCACCATGATCAAAATTGATCCAGGGATGCAATGGTGGTTCAATGTGTGAAAAATCCATCAATGTAATCCACCATGTAAACAAGCTGAAAGAAAACAAAAACGCATGATCTTCTCATTATATGCTGGAAAGGCCTTTGACAAAATCCAACACTCCTTCATGATAAAAGTCCTGGAGACATAAGTAATTACAAAGTGCACACCTAAACATAATAAAAACCAATATACAGCAATCCAATAACCAACGTCAAATTAAATGGAGAGAAACTTAAGGCAATTCCACTAAAATCAGGGATAAGAGAAGGCTTTTCCCCTCTCTCCCTATCTATTCAACACAGTACTTGAATTTCTAGTTAGAGAAATAAGACAACTACAGGGGATCAAAAGGATACAAATGGGAAAGGAAGAAGTCAAAGCATCACTAAAAGAACTTCTAGGGATATCACCATCCCTTAAAGCTGTATTACAAAACAATAGTAATAAAAACTGCATAGTATTGGTACATAAACTGACAGGTTGATCAATGCAATTGAATTAAAGATCCAGAAATAAACCAATGGAAAATGAAGAGCATCTTCAAAAAAGGGTGCTGTTCTAATTGGATGTCTGCATGTAGGAAAATACAAATTATATATATAGTCTAGTCCAAGTAGATCTAAGACCTCAACAACAACAACAAAACCCAGATACACTAAATCTAATAGAACAGAAAGTGGAGAATAGCCTTGAATTCATTGGTACAGGAGATAACTTTCTAAAACAAACAAACAGAAAAAAAAACCACTAATGGCTCGGGCACTAAGATCAACAATTTAAAAATGGGACCTCTTGAAACTGAAAATCTTCAGTAAGGCAAAGGACAACAGGACAAAAGGACAGCCTATCGGTTAGCAAAAGATCTTCACCAACTCTACATCCAACAGACGGCTAGTATCCAAAAATATGTAACAGACTCAAGAGATTAGACACTAACAACCCAAGTAACCCAATTTAAAAATGGGATGCAGGTCTGAACAGAGAATTTTTAACAGAGGAATCTCTAATGGCCAAGATGCACTTAAATGTTCAATGTCCTTAGTCATCAGGGAAAGGCAACTCAAAACGACTCTGAAATTCCACCTTGTACCCATCAGAATGGCTAACATCAAAAACTCAAGGGACAGCACATACTGGTGAGGATGTTGAGCATTGCTGGTAGAAATTCAAACTTGTACAACCACTACGGAAATCAATGTGGCAGTTTCTCAGAAAACTGGGAACCGTTCTACCTCAAGACCCAGCCATATCACTCCTAGGCTTATACCCAAAAAATGTACTACCATCCCACAAGGACACTTGCACAGCAAATACCTCAATGGCACCTGTGTTCCAGGAGTGGGGATGGCTGCACCGTAGAAGCTGAGCAAAACTGAATCAGAGCTTTCCTCTCTGCGGACTGTGGCATGGAGATAGCCAATCACAAAGAAGCACAGCAGGACTGCTAGTAGGAGCACGGGTTGGGACACACGTGGAGAAGCTAGAAGACTAAGACTGGGGAAGCAGAGGATGGTGGCACCCTGCCTAACACATTGGAGCTTCAAGGCTGACAGGAATTCATTTTTCATTCCAACTTGACACTTCATTTTGTAGATTAGAGACAAAGCTACTAAAGATCTGAAACAGGGGAGTGACCAAGGGAGTCAGGTGCTCTGGTCCCAGTCTTGTGGTCCTCCTGCCTAGTGCCTGCCTCCCTCCGCTTCAGCGAAGTGATCCTCACTGTTTCCTGATACAAACCTAACCTACATCTGTACCAACACACTGTGCGTGAAAATCGTTTCAACACCTTAGGGTATCAAGAAAACGTCTTTGAAAATTGGCCACGTCTGGCTTTTTCAGAAGAATGCTCTAGCCTCCTCCATTATAAGCTACAACCTCTTCCAAACTTACCTTCCTTCCATCCTCCTCCCCCTCTTCCTCCTCCTCCTCTTCTTCCTCCTCCTCCTCCTCCTCATCCTCCTCCTCCTCATCATCATCATCCTTCTCCAAGAAGCCAGTGAGGCGCCACATAGCTAGCTTGACCACATAAGGTAAGAACAATGTTTAAAGTGATACCTCAGCCGGGCGGTGGTGGCGCACGCCTTTAATCCCAGCACTTGGGAGGCAGAGGCAGGCGGATTTCTGAGTTCGAGAGTTCGAGGCTAGCCTGGTCTACAGAGTGAGTTCCAGGACAGCCAGGGCTACACAGAGAAACCCTGTCTTGAAAAAAAACAAAATAAAAAAACCCCCCCAAAAAAAAAAAAACAAAAAAAAACCCAAAAACCAATAAATAAATAAATAAATAAATAAATAAATAAAGTGATACCTCAGGATGTAAAGACAATGACAAAATTCTAAGTCATGCCACATTGGGTGAACCAGAGCATCCATTATTTTGGTCCTGATCAGAGGAAAGTCCTCCATCTAACTTCTCCAAACAGAGCCAGCATCTTCTTCCTCTTTGTGAAACTTATATCTAACTCCTCTCTGGACAAGTTCTCCGTGTTATGTTTCTTCAGACAGGGCCCCCATGCCCTTTGTGTTAGTTAGGGTTACTATTGAAATGCCATGACAAGTTGGTGTGGAAAGAGTTTATTTGGCATACACTTCCATATCCTCATAGTCAACTGAACAAAGTCAGGACAGGAACTCAAGCAGAGCTTGAGGCAGGAGCTGATGCACAGGCCCTGGATGGGAGTTGTGTATTGGCTTGCTTGTTCATCATGGCTTGCTTAGCCTGCTTTTTTTATAGAACCAGCCCAGAGATGATAGTACCCACAATGGACTGGACCCTCCTCCATCAAACACTAATAAAGAAAATGCCCTACAGCTGGATCTTATGAAGACATTTTCTCAATTGAGGCTTCCTCCTTTCAGTTGACTCTAGCTTGTGTCAAGTTGACACAAAACTAGCCAGGACATCCCTTCTTCAGACAGACCCTCTGTCTCTCAACAGGCTATATTTATCGCTTTTGTGTCTCTGTGGCAGAATGCCTGACAGAAGCAAGTTATAGAAGAACACACTTGGGGCTGGAGAGATGGCTCAGAGGTTAAGAGTACTGACTAGTCTTCCAGATGTCCAATTCCCAGCAACCACATAGTGGCTCGCAACCACCTGTAATGGGATCTGATGCCCTCCTCTGCTGTGTTTGAAGAAAGCTACAGTGTACTCATGTACATTAAATGAAGAAGGAGGAGGAGGAGGAGGAGGAGGAGGAGGAGGAGGAGGAGACAATGATGACAGACGACAACAACAACACTCATTTTGGATCATCCAGATGGTCTTTGTCCATCATGGCAAGAAAGGCCTGGAAGAGTGGTTCAGATGATGTCAACAGGACATGTGTTATAGAATGTTCACATGGCTACTGCAATTGCCCAGGCAGCAGAGACAAGGGCAATTCCAGTGACCCGTGGCTTTCTCCTTTTCCCTTTCCTTCCTTCCTTCCTTCCTTCCTTTCTTTCTTTCTTTCTTTCTTTCTTTCTTTCTTTCCTTCTTTCTTTCTTTTTTTTTTGGTTTTTTCAAGAGAGAGTTTCTCTGTATAGCCCTGGCTGTCCTGGAACTCACTCTGTAGACCAGGCTGGCCTCGAACTCAGAAATCCGCCTGCCTCTGCCTCCCAAGTGCTGGGATTAAAGGTGTGTGCCACCACTGCCCGGCTTCCCTTTCATTTCATCAGGACCCCGCCCATGAGATAATTAATGCAAGCACATCTGGGATGGGTATTTGCTCATCTGTTAACCAGCTGGATATGGCCCCATGGACAAACTAAAAAAGAGCCTCGCTGTCTCCGGTGATCATAAGTCCTGTCAGACTGACAAAGAAAAGTAACCATGATAGTTTGCTTTCTGTAACTGTGATAAACACTATGATCAAAAAGCAACTAAGGAGGAAAGTTTTATTTACCTTACATTTTCACATCAAGTCCACTTTTGAGGGAAATCAGGGCAAGAACTCAAAGTAAGGAACCTGGAGGTAGGACTGAAGCAGAAACAGTGGAGGAACACTGTTTGCTGGATCTCTCTCAGGCTCTGTTCAGCTACCATTTCTATGTGATGGCTAAAGAAACGCCACTTTTATGCAGGCATCCATCTTGGTATCCACTGGCCATTTGTCTGTGACTTCATTCCCTGGATGGTAAGTTCCTGGTAGCCCTGACTCTGTGACACACCCCAAATCCCACCCAAAAAAATGTACAGCCATGACTATCTATTTGTTATGATCTCACTAACTTCTCTCTTTTTTTTTTTTTTTTTTTTTGGTTTTTCGAGATAGGGTTTCTCTGTGTAGTTCTTCTGGCTGTCCTGGAACTCACTCTGTAGACCAGGCTGGCCTCGAACTCAGAAATCCATTTACCTCTGCCTCCCAAGTGCTGGGATTAAAGGTGTGCGCCACCACTGTCCGGCGTAACTTCTTACACAAATACCTAAAGATGGTTTTGAGTTGTCTTTACCACTTAACTCAAGAGAACAGTCCAGTTTTTGCTTGCTTTCATAAATATTGAAGGTCTTCTTATGGTTTTTGCCTTTAAAAAAAAAAACCTTTCTCATACTCATTCTTCAAAGCAATTTCAAATATGGCTCATAGATGTTCACCCTGCTAGCAAATGATCAATAGATCTAATTTGATTGGGTCCATGGCCTTTTCCCAGGAGTCACAAACTCTGTAACACCGATACTTCCTATACTTCTCCCCCATCACTTGGGCAGGAGTGGTACTACCCACAGTGGGACAGACCTTCCTAAACCAATAATTAATAACAACAACAACACGCCTTAAAGATTTGCCTACAGGCCAGTCTGATGAAGGTTTTCTCTATAGATGTTCCCTTCACCCAGACGACCCAGGCTTATGTCAAGTTTACAAAAGACCATCCAGTACAGCAACCACCACACTTCATCCTCTTCCAAACAGGATCTATCCTCCCACTCTAGTCAGCACCCTTTTCCCAACTCCCTTCAAGCCATTTTCTTGGGATCACATGGGATTCTACAGAACTCACTCTCTTCCTTTGATATCACTGGTGAAGACACTGAGGCTGTACCTTCCCTATATGTACAAACTGTGCAACACAGACATGAGCTGCACTATTTCAAATAGTCATTACAGTAACCTTGTGGGCTCAGAACTCTATGGACATGTCTTCAGCATGGATCAAGCATTGTTCTAAGTTCTCCACACCCACTACCCCACCTCATCTCCACTCATACCCTATAAGGTCAGCAGTATCGTCACATTCATTTTACAAAAAGACAGTCTCTTCAGAAATCACCCTTCTTAAAATGTGGCCTTCAGGTTCTGCTCCTTAAAACATAAAATTCTCTTTATTCAAAGATATTTATTACATCATCATTTCTAATATAAAAATGTTGGCAATGCTGTTGGCCTTGAGTTGGGACACTCTGCTGAGGAGTGTTTGAGCCCGAGAGTTCAAGGTCAGCCTGGGCTACAGACTGAGAAACTATCTCAAAGACAGAGAGAGAGAGACAGAGAGAGAGACAGAGAGAGGGAGACAGAGAGAGGGGGGAGAGAGACAGAGAGAGACAGAGCGAGCATTGACTGCCTTCCCTTGGGTACACACTCATGCACGAAAAATGCAAGGATGTGTGAAAATTTATGGTACAGCCATACCTAGGGTGATTTCCTCAGGTCACCCCAAAACAAAGTACAAGAGGCTTCAGATTTTAAAGGACTCTATTACTGCCTGTGACTGCAGCCCTCCGACCAGCAGAGGGAACCTGCCACCAGTCTCGACTTTTTAAGCCACCGAAGCGCGCGTCCGGAAGTCCCTCCCCTGCCGGAAGTGATGTCGCGGAACATCCCGGAAGTTAACGGCGCGTGTAGACTGGGGACCTGCGGGCTGTGGTTTAGAGCGCCCGGGCATGGCTCGCATGAAGCGCAGTGGCTTCCGTCGCCGTCCGGGCGGCGGGCAGGGACCCTTGAAACGGCTGCGGCTGGCCGTGAAGGACTTCGTGCGTGCTACCTCCGAGAGCGAAGCCTCCGAGAGCCGCAGCGCTGTGGCGGGCTCCCGGCCCGGAGGTCGTAAGAGCCGCAAGGAGCTTCGTAAGGAGAAGCGACACCTGAGGAAAGCGCGGCGCCTGCAGAGGACAGTAGGCTCCGCGCCAGGGGACCAGGACGGGAGTGTACGCCTCGACGGTAGCCCGGAGAGTCGACCGCCTGCTGAGATGAGACCGACCCCCGCCAAAGCCACAGCAACCCCAGCCAAGGCCAGTGCTCCCTCCGCTAACGCCAAAGCCTCGGCGACCCAGCCTAAGGCCAAGAGTCCCTACTCCAAGGCGACTTCAGCTCAGGCCAAGGCTAAAGGTGCTCCGGGAAAGCCTAGTCCCGCCACCGCCACTGCCCGTAAGCGAGCACTTCTAGAGGCCAACGAGGAGGAGGACCGAGAGATCCGAAAGCTGGAACGATGCCTCGGCCTCCACAAGCGTAAGAAGAAGGGCGACGGTAGCTCGGTGCCGCTCAGCTTCGCGCGCGACGGGCTGGACTACATCCTGGGGGCCCTGGAATGTGGGAAAAGCGGCGGCCTGTACGAAAGCAGCGAGGAAGAGGAGGAGGAAAAGGCGGAACCTGGACAGACAGTCTCGGAGAGTGACCTAGAGAGCTATTCTGAAGAAAGTGAGGAGGACCCAGACTGGCAAGTGCAGCAGGAGGAGGATCCGGAAGATGTCAATTCGCAAGGGGAAGGAGAAGCAGAGAGTGAGACGCGAGGAAATAAAGGGAGTAAGAGAGTGCGTTTTGCCGAAGTTGTAGAAAAGAGGGAAAGTTCTTCCGAAGATGACATAGAACATCAGGTATGGCACAAACAACCTGTAGGCCCTCTGGGTTGTCATTCCAAATGGACTGAGGGGGCAGAGTACAGAACAGTATTAGCACTAACACAGTGGCAAGCACAGCCTGTTGAGGGACAGGCTAACCCAGGCCATCCTAGGCCTTCAGAGCTTCACTTCGTTAAATAGCAGTCAGTGTCCTGTAATGATAGCGGCTCCAAGTTCTCATGAGTTTGGAATTTGGAGTAAGTAACAACAACCAATACCGGATTTTCCACTGTAAATTTTTGTTTGCAATTTTATTCCTGTTTTTCAAGGAGAGTCACTGTGTTGAAAGTGGTGAAAAGTACATCCCTCCTCGATTGAGGAGTGAGGAGACAATAGATGTCCACAAGAAAGAAGAGCTAGACAGGCTCAAGAAACATGTTAAAGGCCTAATTAACAGGTAACCTCAAAAATATGACGTACTATCACGTAGCTGTAGGAACTGTGTGGAAAGCAAGTGAGGGGACTAGGGCTACACAATGAATGCTTTTGATCCTTGTTCTTGGTGTGACATAACTGGACTTAAACTCGAAGAGGTCGCGTGCTCAGCCATTTGATACTGCCCTTTATGTGTTTGAAGACAGTCCACAGGGTCATTCTGAGAAGCAGAAAGGAACAGGGCATGCCTCTGTGTGCTCCTAGGAGCCGCCTGGCTAAGGTCTGTGGGCCTGGCCTGCAGAAGTGAATTCATCTAGTGGTAAACAGGGTCCTCAGCCCTTGAGTCACCATCTGTGGTTTTGTTTAATTGTCCATTTTAAGAATAAAGCAGCACTTGGGAGGCAGAGGCAGGCGGATTTCTGAGTTTGAGGCCAGCCTAGTCTACAGAGTGAGTTCCAGGACAGCCGCCAGGGATATACAGAGAAACCCTGTCTCGAAAAACCAGAAAAAAAAAAAAAAAGAAAAGAATAAAGCACGAGAAGGTTCATTGGAAGCCACACGGGTGGGAATTTGTCACTTACCTTTCCTCGTTGTTTCTCTAGTCTTCACAGATGAATTGGAATCACTTATCTCAAGCCTTCTCCACTTCTGTCATGTCCCCCACTCAGCCTTGCTCAGGTCCCTCTCCCAAGCCCCAAAGATGACCACTGTCTTGGCCTCCAGCACCTTATCCAATTCTGTACGATTTCAAATATATATTCTTTTTTTTTTTTTTTTTTGGTTTTTCGAGACAGGGTTTCTCTGTATAGCCCGGGCTGTCCTGGAACTCACTCTGTAGACCAGGCTGGCCTCGAACTCAGAAATCCGCCTGCCTCTGCCTCCCGAGTGCTGGGATTAAAGGCGTGCGCCACCACCGCCCGGCTCAAATATATATTCTTTTTGTTGTTGTTGCTTAACTTGTTATTGTAGGTCACTGGGAATTACAAAGTGTTGGGAGGTCCTTAGAGGGATCACTCTCAGGCTAGACTACAGTTAAAAGCAAAACAGAGAGGGGGGGGGGGGGGAGAGAGAGAGAAAGAGAGAGAGAGAGAGAGAGAGAGATTCATTTAACATGCACAAAGCCTGAAGCCCTCCCTTGCTTCCCAGACCACATAAGCTAGAAGTGGTGGTACTTGCCTGTAATCCCAGGACTCGTAAGGAAGAGAGAGATGGAGACTGATTGTATGCAGTTTTGTCGCCGGAAGATTTAGGTGACTGCTACCAATATCAAGACGCATGGCTGTTCTGTCACATCTCTTTTCTCTCCTCTGTGCTTTTTATTTCATTTTCATTGAAGCCCGTGATATCCTGTGACTTTGCCATTACCTGTTGTTTTGACAGCAGGTTCAGTTTTAAGCAGAGGTACACAATGGATTTAGGAACTGAGTGTTTGTCATCTAAGAGATGAAACAAGTTCTTGGTTTTTTCCTAACTCACCACCTAGGAATGATCACTGTCTCTACGGGATATTCGATCCGACAGTCTGTGGGCATATGTACAGACTGAGGGAGGAGCCCGGGGTATGCTTCAGTGGCTGTGCTCTACTAAAAGACAGCTGCCATTATTTCAGTTATTATGTAAAAGATAACTGGTATTTCAGGATTCTAGAGTGTGTTATGAGCAGTATGCACCAGGTTTTTGTGGCTAAATCAGAGTAGTTTATGGTTCCGAAATGCACATGAAATAGAATGTGAGGGTAACACTTTGCTCACATTCCGCTGCAGGCTGAGTGAGCCAAACATGGCTTCTATAAGTGGGCAGCTAGAGGAGCTGTACATGACCCACAGCAGGAAGCACATGAACGACACCCTGACAGCTGCTCTCATGGATGCCTGTGTCACTGCCTCAGCCATGCCCAGCAGATTGATGATGGAGCATGTCTTCCTAGTCAGCATCCTCCACCACACGGTCGGAATAGAGGTACACCTGCACCTTTTCTCCATACCCTAACTATGTCATCAGTAATGATATTCCAGCCTGAAGTCAGTGAGGCTGAGAAGTGAAAGACTTGGGAAGCTGAGGACAAAGGACAGAGTGGCCCAACTACCTCAGAAGCCCTGCTGTGTAAGATCTGCCCTGGCTACCTCAGAAATTGTGCTTCTGTGGTCATCTCCCCCCTCTGCCCCGCCAAGGACTATGCTTATTTTTACATGTGAATGTCTGAGTCCATTTTCTTGCCATTACAAAACGTAATGGATGCCCTGGGCAGCTTTCCTTGTGCCCCATAATCACAGTAATTGACACTGTTCTGTGGCTGCTGTGATACTTCCCCCATCCTGTACCACACTAGGACAGTTCAGCAGACTTAATCAAAGTGATTTTAATGTAAACGGCATTTCAGTGAGTTATTTTAAAAGTCATAGATGTGACCACCACAGCACATCAGGAATTTACTTGATTTGAAAACCTGAAATTATTGGTCCTACTTCCCATTGAAACCTTTGCTAATAGCATGAAGGACAATGAGATGACTTGTTCAAGGGGAAGTCATTATAGTACTTTAGCTAATGGCACTCTCTAAAGCTTGCGCCAGATACACTGTGCTCTCAGGATGCTGGTTTCCATTAAACTGTGCTGAGAAAAAGCTCCCAGGAACTCATGGAAGGAAAAAAAGTGCTGAAGGTGTTCTCAGCTACTGTGTGCCTTCCCTCAAGCACTTAACATTCAGGCCTTTGCAGATTTGTGCTGAAATTCACTTATCAGAGTCAGTATTAACAACATGGTATTTGTTCATATTTCTAAGTTATACTAATATGTTTAATGTTAAAGAAATAATAGAATTTAAATTTTGGCCTGTTTATGTGCCAAAAGCATACCTGAAGTAGTGTCTCAATGTTTCCTGCTCTGAAGATCCTGTCTTTGTTAACACAGTACATGAGCATAGATGACATACTGCTGTGGAAGGGTGGTCTTAGTTTTTTCTAAAATGAGAAAACCTGAACTAGGAATCAAGCCTCAAGTCTTCAGTTTTAAGGCTTCCAGAAATCAGTATTGCCAGTCTGCTGTGTCTTTCTGGACTCTTCAGCTTCATTGTTTTGCAGTCTAACAATCCTGTGTGGACTTGCCCATTAAACTCTGAGCTGACTGGATCTCATCAGTCCTCCTTTGTCTGTGTGTCATACATAATCTGCATTTTACAGTAACTCTGCACATGTCCACTGACACTGAACCAGGTTTTGACCAGCTGCCCGCAACCTCCTTACCCTTGTCTAGTTCCTGGAGACCCAGACAAAACGCTGGAAATCACACCCAGTGATACTTCCCTGCCGGTTTGTCCCACGTCACCATGTGAGCAGCCCTTTCTTCCCCATTATAGTTGCCTCACTCATCTCCAGCTGGATGTCCGACAAAAGAAAATAGTCACAAGATAGTGCTACCAGCAGGAGGGTCAGTCACTACAGTTTCTGCTTTCAGGATATACTGCCTTTGTTCAGAACCACCACAGAGTCAAGCCCTGGCCTCCTCCTTCCCCAAAACACACATGAGAGTTATAAGTCGAATGTTCCAGAACAACAAAAGGACTGCCATAGTGGCCTTGTCCAACTTCATCAGGCCTCTGCTAGTTCTTGGCCTGCTGCTTTCCCCTGCTTATCATCTTTACAAACTCAGGTTGTCAGGTGGGAAACAAACTCCTTTATGCCAAGCCATCTCTGGCACATTTTTTAAAGAAAATTTTCCAGGGAGTCACAGTAATGTCTGGCTAAAAACCACTTTCTTGTTGATTCTAAAGAAATGAAAGTATCTTTACAGAGAAGATTTGTATGCTGAGGCAAGCACTCAGTACTGTATTTGTTATCTAGAATCTTCTCATCCATATGTGAAGGCTACATTCTTAGTTACCAACACCCCTGTTGGAGTTCTTATCCCATCTGTATTCATGTTACAGTCTTTAAGGCAGGTCCCAGAGTAGCGTGATGATGTCCCTTCTGTCTCCTTCAGGTTGGCGCTTGCTTCCTTGAAGCTGTGGTGAAGAAGTTTGATGCTGTCTATAGAGATGGAGGTGAGGGGAAAGAACTGGACAACCTCTTTACCATGATCGCCCATTTGTACAACTTCCACGTGGTCCAGTCTCTCCTCATCTTTGACATTCTAAAGAAGCTTGTTGCAACTTTTACGGAAAAAGACATTGAGCTGATCCTGTTGATGCTGAAGACTGTGGGCTTTGCGTTGAGGAAAGATGACGCCTTGTCACTCAAGGACCTGATCACAGAAGCCCAGGCCCAGGCCAGTGGTGCAGGCAGCAAGTTTCAGGACCAGAACAGGGTAGGAGTGCTGCTTGAACTGCTGAGTATCCATGGAGCAGATGACAGCATGTATAGATGAGTGTCTGGCTGAGCACTAGTGTTTGTGCCCTAATGCTCTCTGTTTTCCTCTGCCTCATCTGCTACTGTGGCTTTGTCCTTAGTCTGCAAACTGACCTTGGTTTGGGGGGGGGGGGTTTGTTTCCATGAATTTTTGAGATGGAGTCTCATTATGTAGCCCAGGCTAGCCTCAAACTTAGGATCCTCGTCTGAATGCTGGGTTACATGTGTGTACCACCATATGCTGCTTGAACTTTGTTTCTTCATTTTTTTTTTTATTGGATATTTTATTTACATTTCAGATGTTATCCCCTTATCCCACTTCCCCCCCACCCTGCCCAGAAACCCCCAACCCATCACCCCTCCTCCTGCTTCTCTGAAGATGTGCCCCTACCTACCCCCCCCCCACTCCCACCTCCCCACCCTCGAATTGCCCCACATGCCTTCATGGGACCTAGAATCTCCTCTCCCACCTATGCCCGACAGGGCCATCCTCCCTTACATAAACAGCTGGAGCCATGGGTCCCTCCCTAAGTGCTCCCAGGCTGGTGGTTTAGACCCTTGGAGCTCTGGTTGGTTGGTATTGTTGCTCCCCTCATGGGGCCACAAACCCTTTCAGCTCCAACAGTCTTCACTCTAACTCCTACATTGGTAACCTCTTGATCAGTTCAATGGTTAGCTGTGAGCTTCTGCCTCTGTATATGTCAAACTCTGGCAGACCTCTAAGGAGACAGCTATATCAGGCTCCTGTCAGCTTGCACTTCCTGGGATCCACATCAGCATCTGCCTTTGGTGACTGCACATGGGATGGATACCCAGGTGGAATGGTCTCCAGACAGCTCCTCCTTCAGTTTCTGTCCCACACTTTGTCTCCATATTTGTTCCCTTGAGTATTTTGTTACTCGTTCTAAGAAGGATCGAAACACCCCCACTTGGTCTTCCTTCTTCATGAGCTTCATGTGGTCTGTGAGTTGAATCTTGGGTATTTCGAGCTTCTGGGTTTCTTCATTAAGAACTCATACATATTTCATGATTATAATGGATTTGTTTGCCCTCTCGGAAGTTGCTTCCCAGAGGCTTGGGTGTCAGCCTGGGTCAGATGTGTGGCACTGTTTTTGAGCATCAGAGACTTGGGTCTTACCAGCCAGTTTCCCTTCTGTAAAATAGGTCCCGCCTCACGTGAGGGGTCAGAACTGCACCTGAGAGGCCCTCAAAAAGAAAGGAGAAAGTGATCTATTGAAGAGCACCAGTGTGGGAACCTGGGGCCTTTGCCAGAGAGAAGATAGGCCAGGTCCAAAGCCTCACAAATGGGCCCAGGGAGCCAGGTTTTTTTCCATGGGTAGAGGAAGATCTACACAGATGGTTGGCAGATCCTGTACTTTGCTGGCCACTTTGACCCCAGTGTAGAATGATGGGAAGTGGCCAGAGCAGGGAAAGGCTTCAGGATTCTTGAAACAAAAGTAGCACGTGTGAGTATGGTGGCAGTGGATGTAGCCTTGAAGTCAGAAGTAACTTTCATGCGGTTGGCGTTTGAAAGAGGTGAGACTGGAAGGGGAGGATGACCCTACTTCTGAATAGTCAAGTTGGCATCTAGATTAAGTCTTGAGGGAGGGTTTCCCATGAAGGATACTGGGTCACTCTCGTACCAGGGCTGAGATTGTGGGAGTGGAGGGGGGAAGGCCTGTGGATAGTGGTGAGATTTGAGACTCTACTATTCTAAAAACTGTATCCCTGAATGCAGTGCTGAGATAACACAGACTGCCTCCAGCTGTCAGTGTTCTCATAAGTGGTGCCCCTCTGCTTCAGCTGTGATGTATTTCTTAGCAGGCTCAATCATCAGTGACTGTTAGTGATGAGTTTGCGTGGATTACTTTTCCCTTAAGGTACGGTTTATGTTGGAAACAATGCTGGCTTTGAAGAACAATGACATGCGTAAAATCCCTGGCTATAATCCTGAGCCTGTGGAGAAACTGAAGAAGTTACAGAGAGCTCTGGTGAGTGACACCTTATTCTGGGTTTTCCTGAACCTCCATGCCATTATGGACCCATCGTGACAATGGTTCAGGCTATGTTCAGCACACGTTTTAGAAACTGTACATCTGGCTAGGTGGGGTGTAATGGGCCTATACCTTTTTTTTTCTTATTTATTTATTCACTTTACATTCCGAATGTAGCCCCCTCTTCCTCAAGGTCCCCTCTCACATAGCCCCTTCCCCATCACCCCATTCCCTTCTCTGAGAAATGGGAGGGCCCCCCTGAGTATCACCCCACCCTAGCAAATCAAGTCACTGCAGGACTAGGCGCATCCTCTCCCACTGAGGCCAGACAAGGTGTTTCAGGGAAACAGGATCCACAGGCAGCGGATTCAGGGACAGCCCCTGCTCCAGTTGTTGGGGGACCCACATGAAGACCAAGCTGCACGTCTGCTATATATGAGTGGCATACACTGTTAAGCCCAGCCCTCGGGAGGCAGAAGCAAGGAGGATCTCTGAGTTCAAGGCTGACCTGGTCTACAGAATGAGTTCCAGGACAGCCAAGGCTACACAGAGAAACCCTGTTTTGAAAAACCAAGAGGAAGAGGAGGGGGCAGGAGAAAGAGGAGGACGAAGAGAAGCAGCAGCAGCAGCAGGGATGGGGGGGGGACTGTACATCAGTAGTGATGAGTCCATCAAATTAGTTAAGTACCCAGTATGACTCTCTCCCAAGGTGCTAAACTCAGGCCGTATGATGGCTTCCTCTGTTGGTACTCAGAAGGCCAGGCCCCACCTAGAACCAGGAGCCTGTCCTCAGGTGTTCCGCCTGTAGTCTTGACAACATGAGATGGTCATCATGGTCGTTCTGAGTCTTCAGTTGCACAGTGCATCACTGGTGCAGATCCCAGGTCACATACATTTGAATGGTGAACCCATAGACTTCACACACAGAACACTGAGAGGTGATGGCTCTTTCTGGCATTTTTCTAATCAGTTGTCTGTGATTCATTGCCATAGTTGTACACCAAAACTGCCATTGTCAAACAAATCATGACAGAAGTGCAGGTGTGAATCAGCTGAAACACTTCATGAAGCCTTTTCTTGTAATCAGGTTCGAAATGCTAGCTCAGGTTCTGAGACTCAGCTTCGCATCTCCTGGGATGGCATCTTGAATGCAGAGCAGACTGGTCGCTGGTGGATTGTGGGGTCTGCATGGAGTGGGACTCCCATGATTGACAACAGTCACCACACACACCTGCAGAAGCCACTTGAAGGCACGGTAAGAAGACCCTGTTGGCTGCCTGGCTATGGGCACCCTGGTGCGTCAGAAGTCTGTTCTGCTTAAAGTTGCTCCCTGTTGATCCTGAATGTTCTTGAAATGTACCACAGAGGATTATCAGGAAGCTTCATAGAAATAGCTTGTGTCAGCCTATGATTAATTCACTTTCTCTGCTTAAGAGTTTTTAAAAGTTTCAACCCCAATTCAGACAAAATCTAGAAATTGAATGAAAGAGGTATAAAAATGAAACTCATAGGAGCTGTTGTTGGAACTCAGCAATATGTTATTCCCAGGAGGTGTATGTTCTAGTCCCTACTGTGGATTCAAATTGTAACTCCGGTGTCCTTGTCTGTCTGCCCGGGACCCTCATCTCCCTCGGTGGCTCCCAGGCTCTGGCAGCAGCTTGTGTCTGAACTTGGGTCTTCATCTGATGCACAGGTCTCATCCGGCTCTTGGCTTCCGCTGAGCTTTTCTCCTTTTGCAGATTTGCCCAAGAATACAGACGTGGTATTTACATGCATACATGTACACACAGTTTTCAGTCACATGTGTTCAAATGGGAATGTTACTCTTCAGAAATTCAAGTTTAGACTCATGCTAGAACAGTGTCCTGTCTCTGAGGAGCGAGCTTTCATTGAGATAGTGGAACAGTCTGGGCACTGATCTTTCTCTTTTCAGGTAAGCTCTAAGATGCTGGAGCTTGCGAGGAAGCAGAGGATGAACACTGATGTCAGGAGGAACATATTCTGCACTATAATGACAAGTGAGGACTTCTTGGATGCCTTTGAAAAGCTGCTGAAGTAAGCATTTGCTGGGAACATTTTGATTTTTATTAATAAGCATGACAGAAGTTGATCTCGGTTTTAGCTTTTCGATCATTTTTTTTTTAAAGATTATTTATTTATCTTACATATGTGAGTACACTGCAGCTGTCTTCAGACACACCAGAAGACGGTATCAGATCCCATTACAGATGGTTGTGAGCCACTACCTCATTGCTGGAAATTGAACTCAGGACCTCTGGCAGAGCACTCAGTACATTTAACCACTGAGCCATCTCTCCAGCCCCCGCTTTTGGATAATTTGAGCTACTGAGTCTTTCCTGTTACTGCCCTCTTACCTGGGCTTCAGGTCCCATGTGACCATCATAACACATTGATCCCTGCTAGTATGTCCTTGGTAAATGTCGCTGTGTGGTACCAAGATTTGACAGTTTTTGGCTGGCTGTGTTAGGTAACCAGCCACCTGATAGTCTGTCAGGGTTGTTGGTTGTTGAGAATTGTTATCTCTGTCTTTCAGACTCTTGGTACAAAACTTAGTTAGTTGTAAACTTTACAAAGCATTTCTAAAACAATTGAATATTAACCCCTTCCTTTATCTGGTTCAAACTTAGAAATATGTGCAAGTCTGATGATTGGGTTTCTGAACTGGGCCTTGTTGATATGAAAACATCAAGCTTGCTTCTGTTTCTAAAACCGTATGCTGAATGTAGTCTCCTAGTCAGTGCTGGCATCATGGTGCAACCTGTTTCCTTAGCACTTGTGAGGCTAAAGCTGGAGAATCATGCTTCCGGGCCACCTAAGATACAAAGAAAAGGCAAACCAGACTTAACAGCGACTCCCTGCCCACCCAACTTCTGTTCATGAAAATCATTAGCCAGGCTGGGGCTATAGCTCAGCAGTGTGCGACCCTGGAGTCCAGCATTCCAGCATTGCAGATTTGTTTTCTTTTCTCTTTTCTTTTCTTTTTTTTTCTTTTCTTTTCCTTTCCTTTCTTTTCTTTTCTTTTCTTTTCCTTTCCTTTCTTTTCTTTTCCTTTCCTTTCTTTTCTTTTCTGTCTGTTCTTGGGGCTATTTAACCCCATGGATTGATTAGTACAGCTGAAATGAAGCTGGTTGTTTGGCTGGCCCACATACACCTTGAGCAGCATGCTGCTTCAGTCAGGGTTTGTTTGTTGTTTGGGGAAGTTGTGGGGGGAAGTTGTGTGGCAGCAAAGTTGCTGTTTTCGCCTAAGTCTAGAGCCTTTGTCTCCAGCCATTGGAGTCAGAGGGCAGTCAGTTGGGGTTAGGGACATGGCTCAGTGGCAGAGGGTTTGCCTAGCATGTCACAGAGCAGTTGGTTCTACTCTTAATATGCCTCCCCCGCCATCACAAGAAGAAAGACAAATCAGGTGCTTTTCATTGCTAAAATCTCAAAGGCTGTATATTCTTCCACTGTTGGGTAGACAGCAGCTGTGGGTCCTCTTGGTGCCTGGGATACTTGACAGTCAGCTCCACAGAAGGCTGAGCACTGAGGCTCACACCAGCACACGTGGTTCTAAGCCCAGGACGAGGAGTCAGTCTTGACTTCATGACTGTTGACATGTTTATATAGCAGACTTAGAGGCTCAGAAAATACATCCTTGGTGGCCTCTGTTTCAAGGAGAGTACCTGCTGCAAAGAAAGGAAGGTGGTTTAGCAGCTGTGGAACTTCCTGTGTTTCCACCGTGGTGGTTGCTACCAGACACTGTGGGATTGTCCACACTGTACAAAGAACAGAATGGATTTTGCTGTGAGTTTTACCTGGAGTAGATGTATTTTGGGGATTTGAGACAGGTCTCTCTGTACAGCTCAACTGTTCCTGAGCGCCACAGCTGCATAACAATATAAACTAGTCCTCAGCTTTGTAACTAGTATACAACTTGGGAGTTGTGTTGTGCCTTACACATTAGGCCATGTTACTGAAAAAGCTGAGGCCCAAAGAAGCTAGGAACAAAACAGGACTATGGCCCAATATATAGCTGCTGCCATCATCTTGATCAACTTATTTGCCACTGGACTCCTCAGACAGGGAGGAGCTGATTTTGCCATAAAAATTGAAAGCAGACCCCACCACTCACCCCTCAGCCCCTGCCCCTTGCCAGCTGGTTCCTTGGGTGAGCTAGCCAGAGCAGTGCTAGGAGCTTGCCCTGGTGGTTTTGGGCATAGGAGAGCTGGAGGGCTGACCAACTCAGCTACCTTCCAGGCCCAGATGCAGGGCTTTGAGTTGGCCCGCTCCAACATCTGCTCCATCTGTGAACTGTTGGAGCACATGAAGAGGCCAGACCTGCAGATCCAGAGCTGCAGGATCTTCGTGACACAGGGCAACCACAGATTATCTAAGAGGACTCCTTGTGAGGATCCAATATTGATAGTATAGCAGAAGCCAAAGACCTCGAAGCACACCAGTGCATGTTGCAATGAATGTTTGCAAGTAAAGATGTTTGCACAAAAGGTTATATAGTGTGTGACAGACCATGACACACAGCAGCCCCCACCACAGGATGGTTTGTTTGGTTGAGTTCTATCGTCTTTTCTTTTGGAGGGCGATTGCAAAGGCAGGTACAAAAGGATGAGGAAATGAATGGGATTGGGGTACATGATATGAAATTCACAAAGAATCGATAAGATGTTAAAACTTTTGAAAGAACATATTCTTAGTCTGGGTGATTGTCTGCAGGCTTGGGCTGAAGGACCAGCAGGAGAGAGAGATAGTTCATATCCTCATGGATTGCTGCCTGCAAGAGAAAACCTACAACCCTTTCTATGCTTTCCTGGCTAGCAAGTTCTGTGGCTATGAACGGAGATTCCAGGTAACTTATAAGACTACCAGTACATCTGCCTGGCTCATTACCAGGACTTCCCTCACGGGTCACGTCCATGCAGCCAGGCCTGCCTGCACTGGAGAGAAGATGGAACCGTAGGGCAAGGTAACAAGGACCCAGCCCAAGGCAGCTCGTCTGTCACGACTGGAACAATTGTGGCCTTCTGGCTGGATGCCTCTAGTGTTTTAAGGCACTGACAACCTTTCCTCAAAGCTGTGTGTTGGCGTGTGGGACAAGACTTCAAAAGGGACTTCTATGATGGTGTCAGGAAGAGAGGTTGTTCCTATTCCCAGGAACTGGGTTACTGACAAGTGACTAAGAAATAGAGTACCTTTACAGTACATTCTGGTAAGTTGTTCCAGTGATTTGTTGCATTTTAACTTTTTTCTTCTTTACTGTTAACCAGATGACTTTCCAGTTCAGCATATGGGACAAATTTCGGGACTTAGAGAATTTGCCAGACACTAAGTTCTCAAATCTGGTTCATCTGCTGGCACACCTGTTGAAGACAAAGTCACTTCCCCTTTCTGTTCTAAAGGTATGTATAATGCAAGAAATTAATATAAGCAGCTTAAGACAGTATAAGTTATTTTATTTGGTATATTTTTAAATGCATTTTCTAAGATTCTGAAATTTGAGGGTTTTGGTGGAGGTGACAGGGTTTCTCTGTGTAGTCTTGGCTGTCCTGGAACTTGCTCTGTAGACCAGGCTGGCTTTGAACTCAGAGATCTGCCTGCCTCTGCCTCCCAAGTGCTGAGATTAAAGGCAAGTTCCCGTACACATACCAGCTATGAAGTGTTTTCATTGTAGTAGCCATCACAGAAAATTCTCAGTCAACACATTCTATAAATTTACTTAGAGAATTAGTATCCAATTATAGGTTTGGGTTGGTGTTTTGTTTTGTTTTGTTCTGCTTTACATTTATTTATTTTGTGTGTGTGGCAGGGGGAGTGACCTTGCATGTGCTGAGGTCACAGCTCATCTAGGAGCATAGAGTGAAGTAGAGCTTTGTTTTCAGGGTTACTGTTGCTGTGATAAAACAAAATGACTAAAAGCAGCTTGGGGAGGAAGGGGCTAATTTCACTTATATTTCCAGGTAACAATCCATCACCATGGGTAGTCGGGGCAGGAATGTGAAGGCAGGACATGAGGCAGAGGCCCTAAAGGTACTCTGCTCAGGCTGCTTTCTCATAGAACCCAGACAACCAGCCTAAGATGGCCTCACCCACAGTGAGCTGGGCCTCCCCATCAGTCACCACTACAGTCCATCTTATGGGGACGTTTCTCAATTGAGCTTCTCTCCTCTCCGATGACTCTAGCTTATGTGAAGTTGACAAAACTAGCCGGGACAGACTTCCTTTATAGAGATGCAGTTGTGGATCTATGTTGACTGCAGAATCCCATAAGGCTGGAGTTCACCACCCCTGCACTTCAAAGCCTTGAGACACCAGTAGAGAGACAGTGAAGCACAGGAGTTGGGGATTCCTGACCTTTGACAAGACGGAAGAAGATAAACAATAGAGACAAGGCAAGATGCTAACTAAGTTCAGCGTCCTGCTGTGACATTGCTCATCTGCAGGACAGCGTCCTATGCATTTGGCCTTCCTGCCTTTCATCATAGTTTCTGCTCACAATTTCCTGGTGACCGTGATCTAGGCGGGAGCCAGTTGTGTGTGGTAGGGCTTACACTAGGGTTCTCCAGAGTAACAGACTTATAGAACGAATTGATATATAGAAAGGGGATTTATCAGAATGACTTACAGGCTGCAGTCCAGCTAATCCAACAGTGGCTGTATGTGGACAAAATGTCCAGGAGCCAGCAACTGCTCAGTCCACAAGACTGGATGTCTCAGCTGGTCTCAGTATACACTGGAATCCCAAAGAAGTAGGCTCTAATGCCACTGAAGGGATGGACGTGCTAGCAAGCAGGGCAAGACGGCAAAAAGCAAAAGCTCCCTCCTTTCTGGTCCTTACATAGGCTTTGAACAAAAGGTGTAGTCAAGATTCTAGTTACAAGTGGATCTTCTACTTCAAATTAAGCAAAGAACTCCCTCACGGCAAACCCTCCATGTTGGAATTTTAGTTAATTCGGGATGTAGTCAAGTTGACAACTAGGAGTAGCCGTCCCAGAGCACCTCCCAGGCCTTGTTCCTGAGCTCCATCCCCTCAGCTCTTCTCAGGGAAGCTGCTCGGTAATGCCGTACTTATCCTTGTTCTTAGCGTTCACCTGTTCCTGTATCTGCAAGCAGAGCATGTGTGAGCATTGCTCAGGCCTCTGGGCAGAACCTTGTCACCATACCCTGTCTTCCTGCAGCTTTTCCTTTTTCTTTTTTTCTTCCAAATAAGGTGAAGGGCAGTTTATTAGCATTTTAAAAAGGAAGAACTACAGGCAAGCTCTAAAACCTCAGTAGCTGGAGAAGAGAAGGAAAAATGGCCATGCCATTTAAGCTGGCGTGGAGGTCAGACACAAGACAAAAACCCCCTTTGTGGTGGGATGTGTTGGAGGAGGAAAAGCCCAGAGTCTTAGAGGAAGCATACTATGAAGCTCTCTTCAATTCAGCTTGAGTTTGTGTTTTCTCCATGTTGGCGTCTGTGGTTGTCAAGGTGTAGTATGTTTATCCTGCTGCTGAAAATGAGATGCTTTGCTCAGTTTTTGATGCTTTCTAGGAAACACATACGCATGTGTGTGCTAACCTAATTCTCTGTGTGAGGTTGTAACTAAAGAGTAACTACTTCAGAGGACAGAGGACTCCAGCCCTGGGTTTAGAGTGTATATACCTTGTGGCTATGATCGACACTGCACTGTAGCTCACAGCCCTGGGAACCAGCCTACCTTGCCAGTAGTACTCTGTGTCATTTCGAGCAGTTGGCTTCTGACAGCCGGTGTTGTAGAGAGCAGGAAGGGCCACAAACCATGGTAAAACTGAGTCAGCATGATGGTGCTTTCCTATCTCCTGACCCTTAGGTAGTTGAATTCAGTGAATTGGATAAACCCAGAGTTCACTTCCTACGGAGAGTGTTGACTTCGCTGTTGATGGAAACAGAAGATGATGACCTGGCTGTAATTTTTTCAAGGTATGTGCCTACTGTTCCCTGATTGCACATAGGAAAAAGGCAGTGAGATTGCATTGTGAGCCAGCATGGAGGTCACTCCCATTTCACTGTTGTTGGTTTATAAAGCCAGGTTTGTGTCTAGTACACAATTTTAGTCCTAAATCTGAGGTATAATGTTTATGCACTAGATTGAAGAAATGCAAGACTGCTACAAGCTCAAGGCCAATCTGGCATACCCAGTGAATTTCAAGTCAGACTAAGATTCAGAGTGAGACCTTGTCTCAAAAAAAAAGGGGGGGGGAATTTTTTTTTGTTTTGTTTTGTTTTGTTTTGTTTTTGAGACAGCGTCCCTGGCTGGCATGGACCTTGCTATGAAGACCAGGCTGGCCTTGAACTCATGGGTCTACCTGCCCTTGCCTCTGCCTCACCTGTGCTAGGGTTAAAGAAAGACATGCACCACCACACCTGACAAAAGTTCTTAACAAAGAATCGTTACTTTGAAAGAAGCTGGAACTGGATGGTAGCACACACCTTTAATCCCAGCACTCAGGAGGCATTAGGCAGGTGAATCTTGAGTTCGAGGCCAGCCTGGGCTACAGAGCAGCAATTTCCAGGACAGCCAGGACACAGAGAAACCTTGTCTCAGAAAAAAGCAAAACCACAAATTAGATAGATAGCTATATATGTGGATGGATGGATGGATGGATGGATGGATGGATGGATGGATGAATTCTGAGTATGACCAGTTATGGCAGCATATGCCAGTAATCCTGGCACCTCAAAGACTGAGGCTGTAGGGTCACAAAGTTGATGCCACCCTGGGTTACCCTCTCCTTTAAAAAAAAAGAGGCCAGGTATAGTAACATTCTAGTGGTTACACCTTTTCTAGAGGCTGAGCCAAGGATGTTTGAGTCCAGGAATTCAAGGCCAGCTTAGATACTATAGCTAAGTTCTGCCTAAAAATACAGAGATTTTCTTCAATAAGCAAGCCACAGGGTTGGAATATCTCAGTAGCAGACACTTGCCTATCTTATACAAGACCCTGGGTTTTATACAGTTATCAAAAAAAAAAAAAAAAAAAAAAAAAAAGGCCGAAAAGTAGATTTTGTCTTGCTTCTTCAGGCACCAGGCACTAAGATCTCGAAGACAAGCTTCTCCCTGACCTGTGTCTGCAATTTCCTTTCAGAGTGTCTGACAACCCAAAGCTGGGGATGTTACGAGAAGGCCTGAAGCTCTTCATCAGCCACTTCTTACTGAAGCACGCACAGGCACACCAGAGTGCTGAGGAAGCCAGTCTGCTGAGAGAGAGGGCAGGCCTTGCGTCTAAGTCTTTACAGGGCAAAGCCATCCTAAGAATGTAGCCAAAGGGTAGGGAGCATTTGACTAAGAGATTGGTGATTTGTGAATTCAAGGCCACCCCACCTCTGTGAGAACAGGAGGAATTATGCTGTGCTCTGTCATGACGTAAATACTGTATTTTCTGATTTTTAGAACCAGGGTTGTATTGTGTACTTCCAATGTATATATATGTATACAGCAGGTCAGAGGAAAGGGGGAGAGAAGATGGGGATTAAGCCATGAGGGGAGGGTTGCGATCATAAATTGAGGGCCTTTTTAATCTTCTGAAATGCTGGTTTAAAGTTAAAAGCTGGGCACATGGTGGTGCACGCCTTTAATCCCAGCACTTGGGAGGCAGATCTGTGTTCAAGGCCAGCCTGGTCTACAGAGTGAGTTCTAGGACAGCCAGAGCAAATTGTGCAACCCTATCTCAAAAAAAAGTTGAAATGCCTTAAGAAACTATGATGCTTAGGTCCTGATATCTCCCACTCAGCAGTCCCACTGACTTCGGGTCGGTACTGAGTACTTGGTGGGAAGAAGAGAGAGATAAGAGCAGAGATAAAATGATGGTGTTAGATAAGGATGGCACGAGCTCACAGGCAGTCAGAGGAAGGAGGGCCTTGGATGCATGGCTTCCATGAGGCCTCTTTATTCTACAGCCTTATGGTTTGCTTTCTCTCTTGGATGCTGTGGACTTGGCTAACCCTGACCTTCAGTTGTAACTAAATAGAAGTAGAAAAATCCTAAATCAGAGCTTTTTCTCCCAGCCATGTTCTGTGGAGAGTGCCCTTGGCAGCCAGGCGGGCGGGCGGGCCGGCGGGCCGGCGCAGACGAGGGATGCTGCTCCCATGTGACTCACTCCTTCTGTTAGAGTTTTGAACAGGGCATCCCTGTAGCAGTGTGTTTGAGATGACCACGTACAGTCAGGAGGTCTCCATGCAGGTCCCTGAGAACCGAGCCTTGAGGTGAGCCAGCAGTGCCCGCTGCTGTTTTTGTTGCTGTGACAAAACCTGACAAAAGCAGCATACGGAAGGGTGGCCTGGGCTCACACTGTGGAGGGACATCACAGTGGGATATCATGCGGCAAGAGCTCAGGGTGTCTGGTCACGTTGCGTCTGCAGTCAGGAAGCGGAGACAGACACGGGTACTCGGTTCACTTCCTCCTTCTCATTGAGTCCAAGCCCCCAGCCTGCGGGATGGTGCCACCCCTGTTCAGGGTGGGCTTCCACCTAGATTAGCCTACTCAGACCCCCACTCCCAGAGGTGTGCCTCCGAGGTAACTGGGATCCTATCAGGTGGGCAGTGTGTATAGATTTGCGGTTAGGAGTAAAGCTCCATTTAGAGCACCTGTTCAAACTCTAGGCTCACTCCTCAGCTTTACACAAAAAAAAGGAAAAAATTTTTTTTTACTTATCTTTTCTAAATTTTATTTAAGTGTGAGTGTATGAACATGTGTACAAGTGCTTTTGAAGGCCAGAAGAGGGCTGTCCTGGAGTGGAGCTCCAGGTGGTTGTGAGCTGCCTAATTTGGGTTGTGGGAACCAAACTGAGCTCCTCTGAGGAGGACAGCAAGCACTCTGAATCAGGCCAGATCTCCAGCCCCGGTATGTCTTCCCCCTCCACACACACACACACACACACACACACCAGCATATCTCCTTGTAACCCTAGCTGTCCTGGGACTCAGTTTGTAGATTAGAGATCTATATGTATGAGAGATCACTATGTAGATCACAGAGACTCACCTCTCCACCCCACGCCCCCATGGAATTAAAGGCATATACCACCATGCTGGGCCCCAATTCTGTGTGTGTGTGTGTGTGTGTGTGTGTGTGTGTGTGTGCTTCTTACAGTGAAGGTTAAGAACTAACGTATATGCTGGGTGCGGTGGCACACACCTTTAATCCCAGTGCTTTGGATGCAGAAGCAAGCAGATCGCTGACAGTTCTCAGTCAGCCTGGTCCTCATAGCAAGTACCAGGGCTGAAGAACCTGTCTCAAACAACAACAGACATATATAGAATCACTTCTCAAGGGGCAACTTCATCTGTAAAGTAAAGATGTACATTTTATGTAAAAATAAACAACTTTTAAGCTATTTTCTGTAGTGTGTCACTGCCTGTGATACTGAGGCTGGCTTGCGTCTGTATGGGATGTTGGCCAGAAACTACTGACACAGTGTAAGATTGTTCATACTTGGTTCATCACCAGACTCTTCCCTTTATCATGTTTCTGAAAACAAAAGAAAACCATGTTGGATATAAGGAGCCGTGGTCATGTCCTAGCGGAGGGGACGGCTGCATGTAGAGGATCCGCCTCTGTGTTGACTCTAGGCTGGACAGTGTCCGAGGGGTTCCTCCATTTGTAATGCGTTAGTCTTGCTCCACATTAAGAAGCAGACCCCTTTTCACCACGTGATAGCACTGTATGCCTGGATCCCATTCTACCTTAATACAGTTGAAGGGATTGTGGCTTGTTTATGTGTGTAGTGTTTCCCTTGTATGTGTGTTGTAAGCTGCTGTGTGAGGGCTGTGAACCTGGGTCGTCTGGAGGAGCAGCAAGTGCTCTTCATTGTTACTCATCTCCCCATCTCATTTAAACCACTTTGTGTGGTTGACACACAAACAGCTATGCAGTATCAGTGTGGACAGTTTGATAAGTTTGGGGGTAAGCATGCCCTCACGAAACTGTCACCGTCATTAAGGTCATGACATATCCTCTATGTTTCAAGTCCACTCTCATCCCTTATTACTGTGGCTTGGATTCAGGTAAAGTTACTTAATGTCAGGTGTGTTTAAGTACATGACACAGCTGTTAGCTGTGGTCCCCATGCTTTGAAGTACAATGCCAGAACTACCCTCCATTGCTGTTGGTACCCTTGAACATCACTGCCCGTGGCCCTTGAGAAGCACTGTCCTTTTCTGCTGTTGAGTTTATTTTAGAGATCATGGAAAGGTGAGGCCTACTGTGTCTCTGTGTCTCGCTTATTTTACTGAGTATGGTGCCATCCATCTCATTCACATGGTCACAAATGATAGGACTCTTCTCTCTGAGAAGGCTAAGTGCATTTGGACACTGTTCTCTGTATCCATTCTCCCATTCTTGGACAGTCAGGCTCTTGTGAGTGCTGCTGCAGTGAATATGGGAATGCCATGTCTCTGGCACCCCAACCTCAGTTCTAGCAGTGGGTATACTGTACCCTGTGGCATTTCTATTGTTAGCTTTCTGAGGAACTTCCCCGCTGTTTTGCATAATGGCTGTACCAGTTTTCATCCAGCCCACACAATACAAACAAACCCTTTCATTACTTGTTACTTTCCCATGTCTTGGCAGTAGCCATGCAGACAGGTGTGAGGTGAAGCCTCGTTGTGGCTTTGATTCCACACTCTTGGCCATTTTATATCTGCTTTGGAGAAAAATGTATTCACATCCTTTGCCCAGCTTTTGTCAGGGTCTTGTATCACAGCAACAGAAATGACATTAGAACCAAGAAGCTAGTATCTTGGGGCTTATTGTTTTGTTCTGTTTAGTACTTTCAGAATGCCATCCCACTGTCCTCTGGCCTGCAGTTTCTGCCAAGGACTTCAGCAGTCTTATAGAGGGGAGGGTGGTCCTTGGTATGTATTCTTTCTCTCGATGCCTCCACAGTTCTCTTTGATTCTCTCTTTGAACAGTTTGGTTATAAGGCATCTCAGTTAAGACCACTTCACCTACTTGGGGTTCTCTGTCATGAACTAGGAACTCACTTTCCCTACAGCTTTGAGGTTTCAGTCACTTCCTGTCAGAGCCCCTCCCTCACACGGTAGGACCCTATGCTGCATGTTTTAATGTACATCATGCTACTCTTGAGTCCTGTAGGATTCTTCTTGGTTTTGTTTTGGGTTTTTGTTTTGTTTATTTGGTTGGTTGGGTTGGGGTGGATTGGGTTTTTATCTTTTGTTTTGAGACAGGCTTTCTCTGTATAGCCCTGGCTGTCCCAGAACTCACTCTGTAAACCAGGCTGGTCTCAAACTCAGATCTGCCTGCTTCTGCCTCCCAAGTGCTAGGATTAAAGGTGTGAGCCACCACCACCCAGCTCCTGTAGGATTCTTTGCTCTTTTTATTCCTTGTCTTTTTGTTCAGTGTGTAAATAGTTTCCATGCCTGCTGAGAGCTTGCAAAGTCTCCCATTTGACTATGTGCTCTGGTGAAGCTCCCTGGAATTCGTGTTCTTCTTTCTCTTTATAACGCCTTGTTCAGGTGTTGTTCTCCTTGCTTGTAGTCCTGCTGTGTTCTCACAGTTCAGTAGGCTGCTTTGATCCTTCTAATGCTTGTTAGGCTGTTTGCAGCTCCCCATGTCTCAGGTTATGTCTCTGGAGCTCCACTTCATTCCACTGGTGCTTGCTGTCAGTGTGCTCTCAAGCCTTGCATCACTGTCCCGTATTTTAAGAAGCAGATGCCTCCTGCTTTTACTAACCTGACTCAGAAAACTTCACCACCCATCCTAGCCAGGGTTCAGGGACATGCAAATACATGAACCTGTGGGAGACACTCACATTCAAACCACCAGAGAGCTATAAGTATGGAAGTGTGCCACTCATTTCTGAGACGGACTGTGGGTGTGTGTCTATTGCTGTGATGAAACATGATGATGAAAAGCAACTTGGGGAGATGGAGATAAGGGTTTATCTGGCTTACATATCCTGAACTGAGGAGAGGACGCAGAGGCTCAAACAGGATGGGAACCTAGAGGTACAGGCCATAAAGGAGTGCTGCTTACTGGCTTGCATTGCCTGCTTTCTTACAGCACCAGCCCTTGGCACTGCTCACAATGGGCTGGGCCCTCACACAGCAATCACCAGTTAGGAAAATGCCCTGCTTGTCTGCCGTCTTACCCCCGCCCTCACCCCTACCTCCAGGGTTTTTTGAGACAGGGTTTCTTAGTGTAGCCCTGGCTGTCCTGGAACTAGCTCTGTAGACCAGGCTGGCTTTGAACTCAGAAATCTACCTGCCTCTGCCTACTGAGTCTCTGCCGCGCCCAGCTACAAGCACCCTGCCTTGGCCTTTGGAGATTCCTTCCTCTCAGATGATTCTCGCTATGTCAGGTTGAAACACTGTGCCACTCATTTCTGAGATACCAGGTTTTCTTCCTATCCCCTTTACAGAACAGGGAGGGAATTTTGTGAGTGTCATGTGTATTGGTATGTTTACGTATGGCATTTATGAATACATTAAGCCTGGCTTCACACAGGTGACTCAGGTGCCCACCCAAGACTCTAGGAGTCACACCCTTCCCACCCCTCTGCCTCTGGCTCCCTTTCTTCTGTGTGGTAAGCACGCACTTGCTCAGTCACACATTGCACTGAGCGCTGTTAGGTTGGCTGACTGAAAGCCTGGAGAGAGCTCTGTGATTAGTTCAAGATGTGTGTCTGAGTCCTCTTGGATTGGCGCAAAGGGAGGCCGAGCCGAAGCACCTGACGTAGAGTTGGGGAATTGGTTCTCATTTCCATGGTCTGAAATGTAGATAACACCATTGTTCCTGTTTGTATGCCACTTGAGCCCTCCCTCCGTCTTCCTGATTTATGGATTGTAAATTACTTTTAACAAACCATTATATTCGTGAAGTTTTACTGTGTGCTGTGTCCTTCTGACATATTCCAGACACGGAAGCTTTGAAATTCCAAATATTCCTCTTTATCAGCAAACCAGATGTATGTCTCTAGTGTGCCACAGCTGTGAAAGTATGGCTTGTTGCCAGTGGCAGCTGCCGTGTGACTTTTTGTGGTTCTGATTACATAGAGATACATGTCCCAGGAATGGTAGGTCAAAGCCGGCTGGCTATGGCTCTCAGAGGGGCCCTTACCTCACCTTATATGCAGGCCTGCCTCTTTGCCATCTCAGTAAGCTGCCGAGATTGAGTGAGGCACATGTGCTCCAGGGTCTCCCTCACCCACCCCCATTGTTCTCTTGATATATCATGAGAAATATTACATTAAGACTCCCTGTTTCTGCCTGGCTTGACTGAGATGCAAGACCCATGTCTTCCAGTTTCCCTTTCTTCTGACAGCACCATTCTGCACTCTGTAAGCATCTCCTGAGGCCACTGCCCTCTGCTACAACCTTGGAGCTGCCGATACTCACCATATGGCGGCTTGCTTCCTTTCCCTGGCCTACCATGGCTAACTGGGCTGGGTTAGGATGGACCTCAAGGCACCCAACTTCAAGCTCCCAGAATTCCACCAGCCAGGCATCCCAGTGGAACCATGTTTCACAGCGTCAGTCAAGGATTCTAGAGGACGGGTGGAAGGGAGGCTGTGGGGCAGGAACTGTACAAAGAGACATTTCACAAACTAGTAAGCCATGGGTCAGAAGATGACAAGACGGAATACAGAACTCATCTGCTGGTGGCAGCTGGTAAGTCAGTCTAGGAGCTGTGGATGCCTGACTGTGCCAGCTCTACTCCGCCCTCCAGGTTCTCCTGATCACTAAGGGCTCCAGGTGTGATGAGGGCTGTCAGCTTGGACACCTGCATGAGCACAGCTGGAAGGTGGGGCCGACATGCTCACTTACAACGGCCCCACCTCAGATCAAGGTCAGGGACACCCAGAGTTCCATGTCTGTCTCAGACGTACTGTGGAGGCAGATGTGTGAGCACGGGCTGCCTGCTGCTCTCTCATACCCCTGCCGCTCTTCTGAAGTTGGTGGTACATTTTCCAACACAACAGCCTGACCGGTAGAATTTCCCAAGGCCATCCTGCAAGTCATCCCTGAGGCCAGATGTGGAGATACGTCCAGCCTCCCCTGCAGCAACTTGCTTTCCTCGAAACCACAGGAGCTCCTGAAGAGATCAGATGGTAAGACTGGGACTGTTAGGGTAATGTGGCCTCTGCTTAACAGCTACATTCCCTCCAAGGCTGCTGGAGTGATCTCTGCTCTGTTCTTACTCTGGTTTTCCTCCACTGGATGCGTCACAGGGTGGCAGCGGATTATAAACGTGCAAAGTGGATGAGTCCATAGTCCCGCTCACAAAGAGTACCACTGCAGGAGACCAGCGGCAGTGCCTTCCCAGCAAGCACCCTGTGACTTGATGACTTCTCATGAGGCCCTCCTTTTAAATGCTTCTCGGGCCCCACACGGCCACTCTGGGGCCCAGCTCCCAACACGCAAACCTTGGAAGCAAACCACACCACTGCAGTAATGAACACTGCTCAGAATTTGGAGGCTGAGGAGAGGGGTTGTGGAGAAAGGCTAGTTAGGTGTGAGGCACACTGCATTTTCTAAGACCTGAGAAATCTGTGGTGGTCAGGGCCAGGCAGACCTCACCACTCCACCTCTGGGAGGAGCCTGCGAACCTCCAGCATCTAGGATCCCTGGAGGAGAGTAAAGTCAGGAGGAAAGAGTGCTATGAGTGGACCTCTGGACAGGTCCAACAGCTAGGCATAGACCACAGTTGTCCAATCAAGAGAGACACATGCTGCAAGTGCAGGTTCTGGGATGGGAGGACTTGGCTGTGTATTCTCATTAGCACACTAACCAGAAAACAAAACATGTCTGTTGGAATGTGGTCCATATGACCACAGAGAGATTAAAGATCCACGTGAAGGTAGCCCTGACAGGCCAGGGCCACTTGATCTTTCCCCCTCTTTATGCCTTTGTGTCATGGGGCTACAGCACAATGGTAGTAGGGACTTGGCTGTTTGGAGGTAGAGCTCATGAAAAAGGTACATTTAGCTTGAGTAGAGCAGTGAAAAATTATGTTTGCATGAGATGGTGCTGGGGAACTTGGGTCCAGTGTGATGAGGTCCAGGTTGAAGGGGGATCTCAGGGCTGTGACTTTCATGTATACTAAAGACAACAGTATAGCATGTGCCCCACTGGAAGGCAGCTTTGCCCATGCTGAGCAACTGTGACTTTGGACAAGTCAAGTCCTGAGAAAGATACGGCTGCCACCAGCCTTCCCTGGGTACCCAGCTCACATTTGCAAAAGTATCAGGGATAGTTTCTGAAGGTAATGACCACCTCAGAGTACGCTATGGTCTGATTCCTTCCCTGTAAACACGCTGCCAGTCATTCCTGGACAGCCTTCTTGTTGGCTGTCAATTATCCCAACACCTGAGGGAGACAGGCAAAGACAGCAAGCTTGGCAAGGCAGCCGAGCAAAGGGACAACTGCAGTTTTGAAGGTAGCGATGGTTCTTGATAATGGGCTGTTTGTTTCATTGTACTTTCTCTGAAGTGTTTCCAAGAAAAGAGCAGTTTGCTGCTTTTATTTGCTAATCAATTTTAGTTCTCCAGTTGCTCACAGCCCGAAGTGCTAACCGTGTTCACTTTTACACGTTTGCATATAAAGTTACGTATGCAAGTTTATATACATTTCGATGCTGTTTCCTGAGTGAGCAGATGTCGCTCTTCACTGCTGACCTTTAACCTCCCCCTCCCATGGTTGCAGACTTCTCTACTCTCAGGACCATCACAGCCCCTAGGGCTGTGCACTGGAGGATCACGTGTCATAAGGACGGCCAGGTATTCTGCTCCTGGCTGGGTTGTGTATACAGCCATTTTCCCTAAAAAGGAGCAGATGGGGTTAGTATGCCATGTTTACTTTTCATTTCTCTTTCAAATAGAACACCCTGACCCACATTTTAAATTATCCTACTACCCTGGGAACTTTTTAAAGATATGTTTATTTTATATGTATGAATGTTTTGCCTGCACGTACGTATGTATGTATGTGCACCGTGTGTATGTGATCGCCTGCAGAGGTCAGGAAAGGGCATTGGACCCCCTTGAACTGGGATTACAGCTGTGGGTACTAAGAATCAAATCTCGATCCTGTGCAAGGCCAGCAAGTGCTCATCCACACTGGGGATCTTTTAAGATCCCTGACCAGCTATGATTCTAATGTCTCTCTTCCCGGGTGTCTGGATGGCTTTGAATTAAACATGCTGGGAAAGGCTGCTGCAGGAATTCTAAGTTCTTCACATTCTGAGCTCCTGCGTTCCCTCATAGTAAATTTAAGCTGATGGTGCAATTAAGTTTAGTTCTCACCTAGAGGGTGGCTGAAAGGAATTCATTTGCAAAAGTTAAGACAAAGCCAGGCAGTGATGGTGCACACCTTTAATCCCAGCACTTGGGAGGCAGAGGCAGGCGGATTTCTGAGTTTCAGGCCAGCCTGGTCTACAGAGTAAGTTCCAGAACAGCCAGGGCTACACAGAGAAATCCTGTCTCGAAAAACCAAAAAAAAAAAAAAAAGTTAAGACAAACCCTGTGGGAAACCATGTAATAATAGCCATCCAATTCCATCCCGGCTTGCTTGATGCTATAGATACCTCATCCGTGTCTACTGTCACTTGGGGTCTTGGAACAGCTGCGTTTAATCTGTCATTTCTCCTACTTTATCAGCCTGAGTGGTAAGTCAGAGTCTGGGGAGATGATGCAGTGGAATGTGAGGTCCTGAGTTGGAATCCCCAGAATCCAATAAAGCTGGGTGCGATGCCTCACATCTGAAGTCCTAGGTTCCGATATCAAGATGAGAGACAGAGACACAGAGTCCAGCTAGCCTGGTATAATCAGATATAAGCTAAACAACAGAAGAGCCTGGTTTAAACAAGGTAGATGGTGAAGACTAACGTCCAAGGTTGTCCTCAGACCTCCACGTGGATGCCCACACTCATATGCACAAATACACATGTGTACACACACACACACAGTGTGTCTCCCTACACTCTCACTGTCTCCCAGCAAAGACTAAATCCAACTGATCTCAGGCCACTAAGCAATCACACCGAGGACTGGCTAGTGCCTTCCCGGAAGGCTTAGTCCCTGGCCTGCAGTGGTGAAGCCAGGCGGGAGGAAAGGTGCCTGTGGTTTGCCTACCTCTAACAACCACCAGCGCCACCTTGAGGTCCTCATGTTACCTTCTGCAACTCAAGGCCTATATTTGGGGTGTGGTCTTACACGCTATTAGTAAAAAGGCATTGCATTGTCCGTGGGCTACTAAGTAACTAGAAAGGAAAGCCTGAAGCCTGCATGATGCCACTGAAGCTAAAAGAGGACAGACGACGGGCCACAGGACAGTGGCAAGGCGGCGGGGCGAGGGGACTAAACACATCAGACCTAGGCTGTACTGATTAGAGGCCCAACTCAAGGCCACAGAATCCCTGAACTACATTTTCCTATGAGATCAGCCATCCCTTGTGTTCCCTACTACTCAGCGGGACTGAGGTCCCCAGGGATACTGCCCTCCACTGTAAGACCAGTCAAGGTGCTGTTCTTAGTTCTTTGTACTGATCCTTATTGTCACAGTTCCTGTTGACAGAGGTTCTGGTGACGTCACTACCAACCCCGGTTTGTCTATGGTTAGGTGGGGTTGTCTCAGAATAAGAGAAAGTTCCACCAACCAAGTGGATCGATCATCCTGCCATCCTAAAGAGCTACCAGGGGAGTCTGCCATAGGAGACACACTTGGCACTAAGGGAGAGCTAGTGAAATGTCTGTGGACAAGGGGGCAGATGGGAACAAACCCAGAATAAGCAGTGCTGCACGTGGCTCCTGAGACTGCATGTGCTCTGTCCTCAGTGATTCTTCTGTCACTAGCACCTGGCAGCCTGGAGGTCCCAGGCACTAGACTTGGTGCTTTAATGCCCCTCGCTGCTCTGTCTTTCAAGAGACCTGGTGCTCTATTGGTCACCAAGTAGGTGCTGATCCACGGAAAGGAGTTGTCTACTATGGTTTGAGAATAGGGCCTGTTTCTCTTCCTGAAGAGCTTCTAGGGGAGTCCCTAGATATTTATCTCTTCCCTGGTGTATGTTGGGGAGGGGAGCAGAGCTCAACCTTGGGTGTCAGGAACTATCTACTTAGTTTTTAAGATGGGGTCACTCACTGATTTAGCTATGCTGGCTGGCCAGCAGGCCCCAGATCCTTTTGTTTCTACCTCCCTAATCCTGGGATTTATTACATATGAATACACACCATCACACACACCTGACTTTTTATGTGGGTGCTGGGGATTGAACTCAGGACCTCATGAAAGCATGTTATCTGCTAGGCCACCTCAATTGCTGTGAATGTCATTGTAAGAGTCTGTATTCGTATCTGTTTTACTTTTTTCTTTATATGGGTAAATGAAGAGGATGATCTTGAACTTCTGACCCTCCTGTCTTCACCCCCCAAGAGCTGGAGTCTAGACATATACTACCATGCCACGTTTACACGGTGCTGAGGATTGAACCCAGTATCACATATAAGCACTTTCAACAAGCTACAGCCATACACTTAGTGTCTATAATCCTTAAAAGCTGATGGGTAATCCAGGACACTTTTTCTCATTCCAGGAAAATAATTACTAGTAAGACGAAGGCCAAGCCCAGGACGCTCTCAAACATTTATGACAAGACCCAAGGCACCCAGGCAAGCCTGGCCTGCAGCATTTCAATGAGCAGGATCTGAGATGGGACCAGAACCATTAATACTATTATTGTTTAGTTTTGCATAGCCATGGCCAAAACTCCCATTTCCTAGAAAGAAACAACCCCAAATGCCCAAAGGTATAAATTATCAGACAGGATATAGAAGCCACAAAAGCAAAGCAGATTTCCTGTAAGTACTTATCCAGAGCTTGTGGCTACAGAAAAGCAGGTGGCTTATGCTTGGGGCATAAAATACTCAATTAACTCATCAAAAACACAGTGTGATCATTTGTGATTTATTTGTCCTCGTCCTCCACCATTTGATTAATAGATCTGGCTCTGGTGGATGATATCCTACTGTGGTCAGTGGTCATCAGCACTCTGGATGGTGAGGGTGGACTGGAACCCCTCAGTCTTCTGGTTAAACCTAGCAAGTGGCAGGCCTGCATTTCCACTTTAGTAGTAGCAGGACTTACTACTAGTAGACTAGGCTGCGGAGAGGTGCTGGCCTCTCGTTGAAGCAGGAGGCAGGGATCTGCCACCCTGTGCCTTCCCTGGGGAATATGGTTCACATACAACAAATGGGACATGCTACAGGTGTCACTTGTGTATAAACATTTGAGGGCCTTTCTGCTCCCTCAAAGACGTACTGCTAAAATAGTCCACCAGGATGACAAACATGTTCCTCCAGAAGGCTGTGTCCAGGTCTGGGCTGCCTTAGAACCTAGACACATCCGTAGAGTGTCCTGGTGTTACGGTGGCATCAGTTACCATTTGGAGCATCTCAACAGGGCCACATACCATCTTCAGGCCTGCTAGGAGCTGTTTTACCCAGAAACAAGGGGCCCAGTGGTCTCCATGGACCCTGCCCTCCAGAATTCCACACCCTTCCTGCCCTATCTCCCCTGAGACAGATAAGGAACAGAACTTACCAGAGCAGAATCGTGAACAGCTTCCTGCCACCAAGCAGAGAGTCAGCACAGCCAGAAGGGCTCTGGGATATGACAGGAGTTGGACCCAGCACCAGTGTTCAGCTTAGAGCCCAGGAAGGAGACTTCCCTGCTAGCTCCTGTTCCTTTCAAGTCCAAATCTGTGTCATCCAGTTCTGAAGGCTTTATGTCTCTCACGGACTGGAGAGTTGGTACAGAGCTCTGCCCACCTTCTCCTGGCACCATCGTGGGAGAGTCCCAGGGTCGGAAGTCCAAGTGTCACTGTAGCCACAGTGGGAACCGACGGCTGGGGCACTCCCCCCTGTTAATGGCATAATAAAATGCTTTGTAACCTTTGAAGGAGAGGCCTGATAAAAGCAAAACACTATCACACCGTCTGCGATTAGAGGCAGCCAGGCCCTGAGACAGAGTAACATATATGGGCAAATATAATTTATTTCTGTTCCCTGATTATGAAGGTCACAGTGGTTTAACCTGCAGGGAAGGCTGCAGGCATTATCTGCCCCAATAGAACTGGGAAAGAAAACACTAGCAGTCATTAAAAGCAAATTACTTTGCTTTATGAAGATAGAGAGGAGAAGGCCTTCGAAACTCTAGCTGTGGACTGTGAGGTACCCCTGAAGGGAAGCAATTGAGGTACTATGCTAAGCTAGAATTTCGTAATGACTCAGCCACCTGCAACTGGAGGGCAGGAGAGGTTCACTTAGGGTTTCTGGGACCCCTTGTCTCAAGGTATTTCTAAAAGTTTAAAGACACCAGAAGCTTGCTGTATGAGGATGGGATATTTTCCCATATATATAATTTACTATTCATTTTATATACATTGGTGTTTTGCCCGCCTGTGTGAGGGAGTCGGATCCCCTGAAACAGTTCAATCCCCAGAATCCACATAAAACTTGAAGTAGAGCCAAGTGTGGTGGCTCACACTTTTAATCTCAGCACTCAGGAGAGAGAGGCAGGGGGACCTTGGTGAGTTTGAAGTCAGTCTGGTCTATAGAAGGAGTTTCAGGTAAACCAGGAATACAAAGTAAGACCCTGTCTCAAAACAAAAGTGGAAAGAGAAAACTGGCTCCACAAATTTGTCCTCTAATTCTCATGCATGTGCTATGACACAAATACTCACAGAACCACAAATAATGAAACATTAAACACAAAAGCCAGTGGTGGTGACACACGCAGTTAATCCCAGCACACAGAAGGCAGAGGCGGGCGGATCTCTGTCGGTGCAAGTCATACTGGCTCTGTAGAGTCAGTTCCAAAACAGCTAAGGCTACTTTGTTTCCAAAACCCAAACAAACAAAAACCCAAGTTCTGCCAGGGCCGGTTGTGCACACCTTTAATCCTGGCACTTGGGAAGCAGAGGCATGGAGTTTTGAGCTTCAAGGCCAGTGTGGTTTACAGAGCAGGTTTCAGAACAGCCAGGAAACTTTGTCTCAAAAACAAACAAACAAACAAACCAAAACAAACAAAAAAAAAGCGGGGCAGTGGTGGCGCACACCTTTAATCCCAGCACTTGGGAGGCAGAGGCAGGCAGATTTCTGAGTTCCAGGCCAGGCTGGTCTACAGAGTGAGTTCCAGGACAGCCAGAACTACACAGAGAAACCCTGTCTCCAAAAACCAAAACAAACAAACAAACAAACAAACAAAAAACAAAAAATTTTTTAAAGGAGCCAAACTCCTGAGACAGGCAGGACCACTCCTGAGACAGCAGCAAGGCAGAGAGCACTGGGCCGCTCAGAGCATGAATTGCAGATCTCAGAGAATTGATGTTTAGAAAGTGAAAGTGCAGAGAGCAGGGGTGCTATATGGCACCACTTACAGTAGAAGACACATATTTATAAAATTTACCACAATAAAAAAGGATCCAGGGCTGGTGAGATGGCTCAGTGGTTAAGAGCACTGACTGCTCCTCTAGAGGTCATGAGTTCAAATCCCAGCAACCACATGGTGGCTCACAACCATCTATAATGGGATCTGATGCCCTCTTGTGGGTGTCTGAAGACAGCTACAGAATACTTACATATAATAAATAAAAAAAAAAAAAAAAAAAAAGGATCCAGACCAGTTACCTGTAACAGAATGTGTTGTTTCTCAGGATTCTCTTATCCCACCATACATGCTGAACAGTTCAGCCAGGTCCATTGTCAACCAAAAGTGGAAGCTTCCTTCTTGTCCATAGAGGTTCTATGTGGTTCTGTGTTGAGTTCCAGCCAGTGGGATGGAGAGGATCCGTTCCTCAAGTCCTGAGGAGCCACACATCAGTCCATCTCCTGTGATGGTCAGTTGTCACTGTCACCTAGACTAAATTTAGTGTCACCTAGGAGACACCTCTTGGTATGTCTATACAGTTATTTCCAAAGAGGTGTAACTAAGGAGGAAAGACACACTCTGACTCTGGAGGCAACATCTCACGGTTCCAGACTGAACAAAAAGGAAAAGGAAGCTGTGTACTTGGCAGGCCCGTCCTGGTGCCACACGACTTTAATTCCAGCACTTGGGAGGCAGAGGCAGGTGGATCTCTGAGTTCAGGCCAGCCTAGACTATAGACCGAGCTCTGGGACAACCAGGGCTATGCAGAGAAACCCAACTGGATCATGCCCTCTCAAACCTTAAACCCAAACAAAGCCTCCCTCCTGGAAGTTACTTTTTATCACACGTTTGGTTCCAGCCAGGGAAAAGTAACTCAATATAACCACACCCTGGTACTGGCTGAGTATAGAGGCATGGAAGAAAAGTCACCAGCCCAGCCCTGGATAGCATGTTCACATGAGATAGAAACAAACTTCTGTTACCTGGAATTCCTATCTTCTGAGCCATCCCAGTCCAGACATATTCTCAGACATGGTCCTTGAGCTTCAGCAGCCAAGTAAGACTGCAGGACGCTGCCTTCACACGCACAGAGGACGACTTTGCAGACCTCTCTCTTAGGGGCTGAGACTCACCCTTCTTCTTAGGAGATCTCAGCCTGCTGGACATAGAGTGGATGTGTTCTGTCTGGCAGTATCATGGACCTGGATAAATACTGTTACTGGATAAAAACTTCTTAGTAATAAGGCAGCAATCTAAAGGACTATAAACAGGCCAGAGCTCCGTGACACATCATGAAGGCTTGGCTAGAAAATATGAACTGTGCCAACAAGGCCTTACTGTATAAAGGAGTTTCTGGGTAATATGCAGCCCAAGGAGAAGCTTAAAATCTTTCCATAATTATTTTCCATAATTATTCATTTAGATGGGAGTTGGTCAGATTAATGGGTATGACTACTTTCATTTGCAGACATCTTGGAAAGGTTGTCTCTGGCCAGCCTCTCCGAATGCCTCCTGGCTACCCAGAGCAGTAGTGTTGTTTTAAGGCTTTGGCTGTATTGTGTGAGGAAGCATCTCACCGACCAGTCACAGCCTCATCTGAAGTGCAGAGGAACGGTCAGTAAGGATGAAGCCAGCAGGGACTGAGTAACCTCAGCTAGAGCTCTTCTGCAGGCAGAAGGCAGGAGGATGGTCACAACATAAAGGGACTGTCAAGGCCTGGGAGTTGAGGGATGGTATGTACACGCTGCACTGTGAGGAAGATACAGTTTACATTCCCTTTGTAGATTGTTGTTGTTGTTGTTGTTGTTTTAATACACTGCAAGTTTCCTGTCTCTGTTGGCCTCTGACTTGAAGAGCTAGAGCCAGCCAGACCTGAGAGTTGTCCATCTGGTTGCAGGAAAGGGCCCCTGAAACTGGCTGAGGCATAGTTTGCAAGAGGCAGCTAAGCCAGGGCTTAACCCAGGCAAGCTGTGACCACCTGGGAGCTCCAAGCCGAGAGCAGAACAAATGTAAGCTCACAACTGCTCCAGATACTCCCTACCCCTGTTCTGGGTTTTTTGTTTGTTTTCTTCTCTCTCTCTCTCTCTCTCTCTCTCTCTCTCTCTCTCTCTCTCTCTCTCTCTCTCTCTCTCAATTCCAACATAAAAATATTTGTTTGAAAGAACTATTTTAATCAGGAAAATTAAGACGTGACAAATATAAAACCTGCAGGCATCTTGGTGAAATTAGGCTTTCAACATTAACCAGGGCCGCCAATGCGGGTCCCATTCGTCCACTTCCACCGTCCGCCTCCTCGTTTCTCTTGAGGGCACCCAGAATTCTTACTGGAACCTGTGAGGAGCGGGGAACACGCTGGGGGCGAATCCAGTGCCAGAGCGAGCTGCAGTCACAGCTCCTGGGGCCTATTTCGGGACCAAGTCCTAAGGACTTGGCCTAAGCAGCCCGGGACTCCCCCGGGTAGCCGCTTCGTGGAGCCCCTGGGCAGGTAATTCCCTTCTGCAGTCCTAGCCTAGGATCCCGCCCCGCGCCCCGGGCCTGACCCCGCGCGGCGCTGCCCAGAATCGGTTGCGCGGGCCGGGGAGATAAGGCGCGCGCCTTTGTTCCTCCCCAGCTGGGTAAACGGTGCTCCGGCCCTGGCCGCGCCCGCAGGGGGGTGTCACCCTGCGTACCGCCCCTGCGCCGCCCGGCACAATGGATCCGAGACTGGCTTTGTCAGACACAGTGTGTACCCGGGGCGGGGCGGCAGGTACGCGGGCGGCGGAATGCGGGGTCGTCGCGGGGCCGTGCGGCTAGGAACCTCGCGAGTTAGCAACCCCGCGCCGCCTGCCCTGGGATGCAGATTCTGGGAGGATGGAGTAGCGAGCGAAAGCGAGGCGGTGCCGAGCGCGGACCCGAGCTGCTACGGCCGGCCCCGCGCGCCCTTGCCGCACACCTGGCGCGCCCTAAAGTGATTTACGAAGTGAAAGAGTTAAACGAGGCCACCAGCTGGAGCCCGGGGCGGCTTTATGCGTTTTATTAGGTGTCCTATTATGGAAAATAAACTTTAATCCGACCATAAAAAAATCCAAATCTGAAAAACATATTCGCCCTTGTAGTCTGAACACTGCGGCATTCTTGGCGCAGGTCACACCTCCGACTGATTAATTTTATTGAGGGAGACACAGAGTACCGCGGGACTTTGATGGGGGGTGGCAGGGAGCGTTCTTCATGGCACCCACACCTTGCAGAGCTTTCAAGAATGCTCCCAGCCCCTTCTGAGAGGTCTCCAACATCTCCAGGCCGCCTTCCAGGGCCACTCTCCTCTCTCGGGGTTCTCATTCCAGCCCTGGGACTGATTCTATGGACTGATCATGCTCTCAGACTGGCCCTGTACCCCGGGCAATAGGGAGGACTCTTGGGCTCCTTTAACTGATAATCCCGAGAGGTGTGCGCTGGAACCACCCAGAAGCACAAGGCCCAGCACCGAGCCACACTCAGCTCTGAGTCTAAAGGACAAAGTGATGGGTTTAACTTGCTGGTTCTACAGAGTTCCGGCCTTAATTTTTAAGAGAAAAGAGAGAGGGGGAGCGGGAATAAGGGGATGTGCAGGGTAAAATACAGAAGCTTGGAGTGAAAACGTAAAACACATCTTCACCACGTGTTTTTTTTTGTTTTTTTGTTTTTGTTTTTTTTAGATTGGGTCTTGCAATGCAGCCCACACTGGCCCCTAGCAATCTTCCTACCTGAGCCTTCTGAACGGTGGGACTAGACTCCTGACACTGCCATCATCACCGGTTTCATCATTTAGATATAGTTCTGCTATGTAGACCAGACTGGATCAGATCGGCCATCCTCTGCAGTGCTGGGATGACAGGCATATGCTCCCATGTTCCTCGGCACTACGTCTAAGTGTACAGTACAGTAATGTTAACTAAATGCTTCTTGTAGCTAATAGATCTCTAGGTCTTGTTTATTCTCCCAAACTGAACCTCTATCCCTGTAAACAGCTCAGTGGGTTCTCAACTTTCCTAACCTGTGAACCTTTAACACAGTTCATGTTATGGAAGGTCCCCCAACCATAAAATTATTTGTGTTGCTACTTTATAACTGTAATTTTGTTACTGTGGTGAATTCTTATAGGCAGAATATCTGTTGTATGACTCCCGTGAAAGGATAGTTCAACTCCTCCCTACAAAGGGGTTGAGACCCACAGGTTGAGAACCAGGGTCCTAGATCCTCTCCTTCCACCCCTTGGCAACCACCAGAGAGGCCTAAAATGATGCCATTGGAGTGGGAAAACAGCTCACCTGCTAAGAGTACTTTCTGCTCTTACAGAGTTTGGTGTTCACACCCACTTAAGACCTCACATAATTGCCTGTGACTCCAGTTGCAGGGGATCTGGATCTGTTGCCTCTACCTTCCAAGGGCACCTGATCATACACAGAAACAGATGTGTAACAGTTAATTAAATGGTGCCTATACAAGTGCAGTCATATAGCATTTGTTTCCCTGTGGTGTGTTGTTTCCTTAGGCAGTACATACCTGGACTCCTCCATGCTGATAGCTTGACCTGAGGTGTAACATCTAGGTTGGTTCCACTTCTCACCTCTCTTGAACAATAATCTTGTAAAAAGATGAGTGTGTTTGTTTCTCCCTCGGAGCATGCTATCAGTGTTTTAGATTCATATTCAGAACTAGGACTTCTGACTCACGCATTAGTTTGGTTTAATTTTGTTGTTTGGTGGCACCACCGGGAATTGAACCTAGGGCCTCACACATGCTAGGCGAACACTCTGCTGCTGAACTATATTCCCAGCCCGGCTTTGGTTTGTTTGTTGTTGTTGTTGTTGTTTGAGACACTTCTATATTGTTTCCCACAATGATTGCACCACTTTAGAGGACCATCCAGTACACAATGGTGTTCTTTGTGGCTTTGAAATTTTTCAGTGATGGTCTCCCATCTGATTTTTGATTTTATTGTGCTTTATGAGTCATGATGGTATAAGCTTCCCTCTGCAAGCTGACTCCCATCTGGACACTGAGCAGGGGAGAGATACTGTGAAAAAAGCAGGCCCATCTCCTTTGCTTGCTCTGGGCTTCCTGACCCTCTATTATTAAACTGTCCCCACGGTCGCTGTCACCCTCAAGAGTTGTAAAGGCTCCTATAGCTTGTTCTATCGAATCGCTAAAGAAATCAGTATTCAGGGTCAGACTTATAGGTTTTGAGAATAGAGCTAGGAGCCCACATCAGCCTTGGGTTGTGGGTTCTATAACCTGACCCAGACTTTACAGCGCAGGACTCTACAGAAGCACATTTAGGTAGAAGGACCAGGCTTGACCAGCTACAGGCTGGGTCACCTGAGGATATCTGCGTATGATGCTTGCTGGATATCAGGATGCCCACTATGTAGACCTGATTGGCTTGATTCTAGGAACCCATATCTTAAGACTGTAAAACCGTTTTCTAGGCCCCCCCCCTCCCACACTACTGGCCCAGGGTCGCAGAGGCTAGAGTGTGGACGAAGGAGAGGTCCAAGGCGGCCCCTGCCGGTGGCACAGCCAAGTCGGTGACCCAGAGTGCAGGAGCCTGGAGTGGGGGCACGGCCCTCCCTGAGCGCCAGGAGGCCTCCGGGCAGTTCGTTGGGCTGAAAGAATGTCCGCCGTGCCCGGAGTAAGCTAGGATGAGCCAGTGATTATATTTAAATTTGCTGTAATTGATTTGGGGAAGAGCTACTGTGACAAGAACGAATTGATCATTAAATTTATTAGCGAGATAAATTCCGCTGCGATTAAGCTGCTGGCTTGAGTCATTGAGGCTAGCAGCGGATCTGCGCGCCAAACTAAAGATTTGCTGCCCTTCTCTGCCCGAGTGGGGAGAAACGGAAGGGGGTGTCCTTGTAGTTGTTTCTTCCTTTAGCGGTCCGCTTGCCTTTGTTCCAGGGGAGCGGCTCCCCCTTGAGCTGTGGGGTACCCTGAGTTTCCAGATAGGCTGTAACCTTTCCGTCCCAGGCTCAGGCCGTCCCCCTTTTCTGTTTACTCAGTATTTAGGGCCCCAAGACTAGAAGGCCATCCTCAGAGGGAAAGTAACCCCCAAATGTGGAGCAAGCCTACGAAGAGATTGCTGTGGGCTGAACCTCGCCAATGCGTTAGAAATTAAAAAGAGATACATACATCTTTTTTTTTTTAAGGAAGAAAAAAAGGTGACCCCTCTTCTCTGTGTGTCTCGCCCACTGCTCTCAGATTTTCCCATTTTCTTTCCTGCAGTCCTTTATTTTCTATGCCAGTTGTAAACCCAGTTCGAATTCGCCCCAAAGCGTCTTTGGATCAGAAAGTTGCTAGAATCCTGGTCGCTGCGCGTGCTGCTCTCAGCAGCTGCTCTGCCTGGTTTTTCAGACCCACGCCCCGCCTAGGCCTGCTAGGGTTTTACGGAAGGAGCCAGGGGTGATAATGAGCTGCCAGGAGGATATTAATCTGGCTCAGCTCTGAGATGGAGGAGTGCCCCGCTGGCCCCGTTGTAATCACCCAGATGAAACTCCAGGCTCCTCTGAACTCTCATCAGCTGGGAGGGCGGGAGGCGGGGAGGGAGGGAGGCCAGAAGAAATAGTGGGGGTGGGGGGGGGGGTGCTCGCCCTCACCCAGGTGTGGAAGATAAAATGACCAACAGAAGGCAGACACTAGGGAGGGTGACTGTGAGGCGTCTCTTCTGCTGGTCTCAGGCAGAGGCTGGCCACTAAGCCAAGGGGAAGTGGGAGCTGGGCATAAGCCAGACGCAGTGGACACTTGTCCTCTGGCCAGAGTCAGGACTCAGAGGCCCGGCGCGCCTAGGGCTTGTCCCCGCATGTGTGCCGCACATGGTTGGGGGCTGAATGATTGATGACGTTCGCTGCAGAGGTTTATTAACCTAGAGCCACTGCAGCCCTGGCGTGGAGCATTCTTGCCGCCCGCTGCTGTCCTCTCAGAAGACATTTGCACAGATCCAACAAAATTGTTCCTGGCTAGCACAAGGGACATAGTGCCAGCGGAGGGGCCCAGGTCAAAAGGAGAAGGAGCTGCACGACGCCATTAAGCGCTTTTCCGGGAAAGGTGCTTGCTTAGCTCCCGCGATCGCTAGGACCCCACACGCCACTAACACTTACACTAACACTTAACACTAACACTGCTGGCAGCCTATTTTCCGAAACAATCGAATACTATATTCCCTATATTCCCATGCAATGAAGCTAAAAAGATCCAGCAAATAAACGGGAAAGAAGCTGTCCCAAAATCATTCCGCTAAGAGTCACGCACAACACAGGGTTTAAGCCAGGCACCCGGCTTGCTCTGACACCTGGCCTCGGATATTTTTAGCAACATCTCACATCTGAGCCACCACCCGCGGTACCTTCAGCCTCCGGAATCACGTTCAGTCTTGGGGTACGGAGGTGGTCCTGACACCCATTTGCCATTCTGATTTTTACTCTTTGCTGATAATCACGAAATAGATATCACCCCACAACCAAGACAGTCAGACCTCACAAGATTTGCACTTTCTGGGTTGGCCGATAAGCTAGAGGCAGAGCGCTTGCTTGGCTTGCACAAGGCTCCGGGTTCAGTCCCCCTCCTTCCAAAATTAAAGTATTTTTTCCAGTCTCATCTAGTACAAAAGCAATTTATTTTACATTCCATCTCCACCCTGGGGGATGGGGAAACTAAATAATAATTTAGCATGCATAAGTAGACGTTTCTTTCTTTATATATAAATACAATATACAAAAATACACTACCATTCTGAGATTTTTCAGCAATCTGAATGCTCATGACATAACACCCCACTCCACCCCCTATACATAGGCATAACACCTTTTTCCTCCCTCTGTTTTCAATTCTCAGCAGAATGGTTGTCTCCAAAGGAGGGTTCAAGTTTCTAGATCACTTAACACTGTCGTTTCTTTTCCTTTCTCAGATGAGGGAAGAGTCAGGCAGGAGCCACTCCTAGAAAGGGTAGGTTCTTCTCACAAACACCTCTGGCCAACAGGACCCGAAATTAAATGTAAAAGAACGAAAGTTCACATTGGAGTTCCTCTCTCATTCTCTATTGCTGCTGTCTTTCGAAGGCCCAACAATATCAGCACCCCAGCCCTGCACCTGGATGCATGGTCCTGGGAGAGGTTGTCATCCTGGCTGCAGGCCATAGGATAGGGTTGGAATCCCGCAGCCCAGGTAGCCATCTTGCACATCCCTGCTGACGCCCTTGGGTCAACTACTGGGGCAGAGGTTGGTGTTCGGACCCGCCTGGTCTTGGGGGAGGCGAGTCGTCCTCAGATGAGCAGTCGGATGAGACAGCGTGGGCACCAGCGCCATTGCTGTAGGGGAAGGGGTCCTCTTCATCATCGTCCTCGTCCTCATCCGGGTCACTGTCCCGCATATCCCGCAGGCGACGGCCGCTGGCCTTGTCCCCCGAAACCGGAGGTCCCAGCAGCTCCTCCTCCGTCTTCTCCTCAGTGCCGCCTTTGCCCGCGCCCCCGCCGCCGCCCTTCTGCTTCTCCGCCTCCTGCGCAGCCTGCTCTTTGGCCTTTTTGCTGCGTTTCCATTTCATTCGGCGGTTCTGGAACCAAATCTTCACCTGCAGGCACAATATAGTGTGAGAAACCGGCCACCTGCATCCCCGCGAATCCAGAGGATGCAAGGGTGCGAGCACTCGGTACCCTTGTCCCTCGAACCACCCTCGCCCTAGAAGGAGCTTCGCTAGAGAACTAAGAAGGTAACTGGGCAGCAGCTTCTCCACGTCTTCGCCCCTAAATCTACCCTATTCAACAATAACCCCATGGTGTAGTGTCCCTAACTCCCCAACTGGGGGCGTTTTATGCCCTCGGTCTACCGAGGCACCAAAGCAGCTGGCAAGTCACTAAACTCTCAAGTGCACACCTTTCTAGAAAAAGAACCTCCTTGAATGTGGCCTGAGGGACGCCTCCAGAATAGCTTGTTAAATACAGATTCTCAGCCTGCTCCCCGACTGAATCAAATCTCCAGGCGAGGAAAGATGCTCTGGCCATCCTAGAACCTCCTCCCACCCCCCAAAAAATTAATACCCAACCTAAAGATAAAGAAGCTAGGATTCAGTTCCCAAATCAGCACCCGCCTTCTGGTTCGTCAGGCTCGCACCTGGGTCTCGGTGAGCATGAGCGAAGTAGCCACCTCAAAACGCTTGGGTCGAGACAGGTACTTGTTGAGCTTGAACTGGTGTTCCAGCTCCAGCAGCTGCTGGCTGGTGAAGGCTGTGCGAGGCCTTCGGCACTTCCCCAAGAGGTTCGACTGCGCCTGGGCTGTGGATGGAAAGAGCAAGAGGCCTCTGTAAGCTTACTCACTGCGGGGAGGGGGTGTGTGTTCCACCTGTCGCTGCCCCTTTCCCTCCTGTGGTCCAACCTCCAGAGCCCACCCTACAGACGCTTCAGCATCAGTGCCTACTCCCCATGGCCCACATCTCAGACACCAAGTGGAAGCGGAGAGCTCATCTCATTTGAGAGTCGTGATTAAAGAGGGCCTGTTGCCTGCCTGCAGTGGCCACCTGAATGAACATTGGTAGGAAGAGGGTTGGTCTAAACGCTTTGGTAGCTGGACTGGACCAGCCAGCAAGAGACCAAATCGGCCCTGTTCTCATGGAGGGCCTTCTCCCATCTCAAGCTGGAGGAGTACCCTTCCTCTTGGTGCCACCACCATCTTAAAGCAGAAGAGAAAGGGGGCGTGGGGGGCGTGGGGGAGGGAGAAAAGGAAGGATAGGAACTGAAGCTAGAGTCTAAATAGGAATTCATCAGGGTGTCTCCACGTCTGTCTTGACAAGCTCCCTCCTCCTCCTAGTGCTAAGGGCAAAGGCTGAGGACTGGAAGCCTGTTGGGACGATTCTCATTACTCAAATTAAAGGCTGAACTGTGAGAGGCTTTCTGTGTGTTCCGGGAGATCTGTCCAGCTTTATTTACATAATTTCGCACGGTTACATCACAGAGAATTTTATGACCTCAAAATGAAACTTCCCTTAATTTCCCAGGAGTCTGAAGAGTGTTAGACAATAAAAGAAAGAAAGCAAAGGAAAGAAAGAGGCCAGCCCCTGGGCTGGGATGAGCTCAGGCTCCCCTGGGATGGGCAATTTGCTTTATAGGAAGGTCCACGCCCCCTGCTTTAGTTAAACAAGGCTACAAATTCCCAACTTGACAATACATTAGAACGCTAATTAAAACGCTGTCTTGGAAGGGATCATTTGGGAAATGCCATCCAGCAGAAACAATCAATTAAAGAAAACCAAGCTAGTTTTCCCAGGTGAGAGGGAAGTCCCGGGAACAGAACACATTCAGTCACCCTCTGCTGCGGCATTCCTTAGTGTCCATTGGGCTCCTGGGCTTGGCTTCCTTTTCCTAATGTAGACCTGGCCATACTTTAAATGCAGATACCATGAGACATCATGGGCTGGGTGTGCTGGCAAAGGAGGTCCCACTTGCATGGGTTTTCGGTGATCATGGGCTCCACAAAAACAACCCTTCTCTCCCAGAGACCACTGTGTAGCCAGAAAACCCAGAGCCACAGAGGCCTGCTGTTGTTGTTGTCGTCGACCACTGACCAGCTCTTCTCTGGACTACTATGCTTCTCAGGCCTGGGAAGTGCAGCCATAGTGGACATCCCTGGGGAGCTTTCCATCTGAAACCTGGGTTCCCCAGCCAGGCTCCGATCCTGCCCAGGACTAGTGGATAGGCATGATTCCAGAGACGTCTGAGCTGCAGCCCATCTGAGGTTAATGGAAGCCTTCCCTCTTTGCTGAGATCAACAAGGCTGGCCTTCTTGGAGCCAAGCTGGGAAAAACCTGGGTGGCTGCGAACAAACAACTGTGCAGGCGGCGATTCTCTCACCACCTTGCTACTTCTGCAGTTCTCTGGGGCCCTAGCTTTCTCTGTTTGGTCATGACCACACGCTTCCAACAGAGGAATCTGAATTCTGGCAAGTGTTTATTTCTGTTTTCTTTTTTGCTTTTTTCCCTCCAGTGCCTGTATCTCCCCAGTCTAAACAAACCCACTCAGACGGAAACAATGGGGTCTCTTTGTTTGGGTGTTGGGCGGCTGACAGGAGAAAGCCATATACATCTTCTGTTCCATCCTTAATGGAAAGGCAGCTTGCCCCTATCCGCGTGGGATACAGAACAGGAGTCAGAGCCAGGGTACCCTACACAGATGCTGCGTGTGCCAGGGAAATCTGAAATGGCCCCTGCAAGGTTGTCCCTCTTGGGTGACAGAGAGGATTCAGAAGGCTGGACCTTCTTTGCCCTCACCTTGGACAGGAACTCCCTAAGGTGTTGGGCATCTGGAGTTCCCAGCCAGGCACTTTCTATTTACAGACCCCACGACCCTATATACAAAACAGACTGTTGGACATTGTAGGGAGGGACCCCAACCCCACCAACACACACACACACACAGAGAGACAGAGACCGAGAGAGACAGAGAGAGAGACAGAGAAAGAGACAGAGAGAGACAGAGAGACAGAGAGACAGAGAGACAGAGAGACAGAGAGACAGAGAGAGACAGAAACAGAGACAGAGAGAGGCAAACGCCTTGCCCTTCAGAGGAAGGCAGAATCCTTACGAGGCCCATGGAAAAGCTACTTCTGGACTCAGTGATGTGTCTCTTCGTAGCCTATAATGGAACCCCTGGCCAAGTTCATGTTCTTGCGATAAGTCCCCGGTTTCAGCGACCCCCAAAACCTGCCCCAATAGAGGCCTTCTTTGGCTAGCCTTCCCGTGCACTTCCTTCTCCAGCTTGCAAGTTAATCATTAGGTTTTAGCCTTACACCTCCAACCTCCCCTGCCCGTTAAGAGAGAAAGAAAAGGCAAGGCCTGTTCGTGGCCATCTTAATAATTCGCGGCTCCTTTCACGCCGTGAGGCCCACGGGAGGCCTCACAGGCCCAGGAATGAGCCACGGCGGCTTCGCTACGCTTCCACAGCTCGCTGGGAAGTGAGTGTAAAAAGGAAGGGCGTGAGGGAGAGGAGGATGCGCTTGAGAACTGGCCTGGTGCGGCGCAGGTACTCACAGCTGAAATCCGGCATCTTGGGCAGGATCATGCCCGCAGTAGACGCGCGCAGCCACTGGTCCAGTTGGAAGGTGCCGGCACCCAGTTTGATGGGGTCCGCAGGGTGCGCAGGGTGCGCGCCCTGCACCTGAGGATACGAGTAGGAAAGCGCCGGATGCTGGCCCGCTAACGCGGCCGCTGCAGCTGCCGCCGAGTAACTGTAGACCGGGTGTCCATAGAGAGCTGCCTGTGCGGGGATGCCCGCGCCGCCCTGTGCGCCCCCCGGGTGCAGCCCCAGTGCCAGGCTGCCGGCAGCGGCGGCAGCCGCAGCAGCAGCGGCGGCGGCGGCGGCACCAGGGTGCGCGTGGTGGTGGGGAGTGCCCGGCCCACCCGCCGCGCCGCCGCCTCCTCCGGCGCCCAGGAATCCCGGCTTGGGAAGCAGCGCGCAGTGTGCTGCCAGCAAGCGCGGGGGCGACGGGCTGTCAGCCCTCAGCCGGTCACCGGGCGCTGCGGTGGCCTCCGAGGACGCGGGGCTGCAGCTGCGGCTCGCCCCGCTACTCGTCCCCCCGCCACCGCTGCCGCCGCGGCCGGGACCAGATGCTGTAGCCGCGAGGGAAGTGACCAAGGCCAGAGGCGCGCTCTGCGTGGAGGCGGCTCGCGGGGGATCCACCGCCAGCAAGGCGTCGATGCGGAAATTTTTGGATTTTTCCATCGGCTCGTTTGGAGCTGATGATCAGGGCCCAGGGGTGGGCGATGCGGTCGTGTGCGGGCTTGCAGAGACTGAGCGTGGCGGTGGCCAGCCTTGGGGCCGGTATTGTTACTGCGATTATTTGCCAATAATCAAAGTCGCAGCCGGAAACTCAGCCGAGAGCGACCATGGTCCAGGCGCCTCTTCCTTGCGGTCCTCGTGCGGACCGCGCTCCACTCACTGGTATAAACTTCCACACGAGCGCTCCAGCGAGTTTGGGTTGGGGAGACCGGCTCTCTGCTCTCAAGCGCTCAAGCGACCGCATCGAGGCCACTGGCGCCTTGGTGGGGACCCGCGCCCCTCCGCACACTTGAAGCTCAGCGCGGTCTGGGATTGGCGCGCTCAGCGGGGGCCCGAGGAGGGGTGTCCGCCCGGCGATTGGCGGAGGGGCGCACCTGTCACGGTCCAGTTAGCCTGCCGCCCCGCCCCTGCGCCCCCAGGTCCTAAGCAGCGGGTGAATAGCCGAGGTGGCCGGAGGAGGCAGATTGGAGAGTTTGGAGGCTGAATAAAAGCTTGCTGCTTCCTTGCTGCTGCAGGGGTGACAAGCGCCAGTAACTCTGGGTTCCAGTGAGTGCCCCCGCGTCCCTTTGACACCTTGTTCCTCCAGAGACCGACGCCTTATCTTCCTCCAGCTACTCGTGCCCGCTTGCGGGAGTTGTGCAATATTCTGCACTGAGGAACTAGGTGGGTCCTCACCCCTGAAGTCCACTAGTTATCCAAACTGGGACCCTGGGCTTAGCACACTGAATACCGTTCGGTTTAAAAAAAAAAAAATCATCTGGCATTCCTAAGTATCGATCGCTTCAAGGTGCTTTGCGTCCCTGTCGTCAACCCTCAGCAGGTCCAACCTTCTTATATGTCCCTCTCCCGAAAGTATCCTGCGTCGCAAATGTTTGTTTGTAGGGTTTCGGTGGGTGTAAATACGGCGTTAGTGAGAGTTTGACGCCCACAAATCTTCAGTCCGAGTGGAGAGCAGTTTTCCAACTCTTGAGAGACGCACATCGACTTCAAGGTCGTTCGCACAGGTGCCACTGAGCCGGACCTAGGTGACAACCAAGTTCTATTGGAGCCTTGCTTTGTGGGCGTGTAGGGAAAAGGCTTTGCGGGAATTGGCCGACGGCTGCACCCTCAGACTGAGCCAGTCCGCAGGCTAAGTGAGCTACCGTCAGGCTCTCGCCTCCTCCTGCTGGCCGTGTTCAGGAAAATCAAAAGAGGAAAATCTTCCGACTGAGAAAGGAGATCCCTAAGACAATCAGTGTTGGGTGAATTTAAAAGTAGCAGGCAAAGCTGTTTCAAGAGAGTTTTTTTTTGGGGGGGGAATAAATATAAGGACTATACTCCCCCCCCAAGAAGTTTTGTTCAGGAGAGATTTAACGCAGTGATTCTGTTGAGATGACTGGGGTTTTACTATGACAGGGTCCCGGCTAGAAACTCGGGAACGGAGTGGGGAGCATCTTGGAGTAAATGCTACACAGTTTTGCAAAGGCCTATAGCTAGTCCGAAAAAAAGTACAAGTCCATATAGCCGTTGTCTTTAGGTGCTGTCTCTTTGGGGTGATTAAAATGCTGCTCTGTCTCTTAAAGGGTTAAAGGAGCTCTTGGGTTCCACGAGGACCTACTACGTTCTGAGTACTTTCTGTGTCATCTTTGTTATGATGCTACAAGGAGAATTGCTTTTTTTTTATATCATCTCTATCTTATGAACATAGGTTAAAAGAAACCAAGACCAGGTTTGACTTCTGGGCCCATACCGGTCCCATATGCTGCCCATAGAGTTTCTTGACTGTGTTTGCCCTAGTTCTTAATCCCACCTGACTCTGTAGACAAGATGCATCACAAAGGAGAACTGGGGTTCCCTGTCACTTCTCCTACCTTGGAAGCCCAACTAAAGCAAGTAAGGATGCTGGGATGCTCTACCTACCCCCCAACCTCCTCCCCCCTCAGGATGCAGTCTTGACCCCATTGCACTTACAGAAGCTTGGGTTTAAGGCCCAAGGGTCTTTTCCAAATGGGAGTCCCAAAGAAGAATGAGAACCTAACAGTGGTGGTCCAAGCCCTTAATCCCAGCACCCAGGAGGCAGAGGTAGGCTGATCTCTGTGAGTTCGAGGCCAGTCTGGTCTACAGAGCCAGTTCAGGACAACAACCAAAAAAGCTACACTAAGAAACCCTGTCATGAAAAAACAACAAGAACAACAACAAAACAAACAAACAAAGGAAGAGGAGGAAGAGGAAGAAGAAGAGGAGGAGAATGGCTGCAGATGAGATTTTCCTGGGATGGACCTCAGTAGACCTGAATCCTCTCTAAACTACACATCCAGGGTTGTTTTTGGTGATAATACAGTGTTAGGTCTACTGAGTTTAGGCACAGGTTTCCTTAGTAAAATCGTCCTGATAGAGGACTTCATTGCCTGGTTCTCCTGTAGCGGATGTGATCTAAAAGCCTGTGAATCCCTTTCAAACTCTTTCCACTTTGTCTGGAGTTTGAGAACCCACCAGGTCCTCATCCACACCGGTCCCCACTACCTGCGGGCTAAGTGAGGTTATATCAAGAGGCCTACAGTGAAGGAGAAACTTCGGACTTGATGGATGTATTTCTCTGTCTGACAAAGCGGGTGGGGTGGGGGGGAGGGAGTCGGGCCAAACAGACTCTCTGAAGTCAAAGGGCTTGAATATGATCGTATATTCTGCTTCTGTTTGAGCATAAATTAATGCACATGGGAGGTGCCCGGTAACTTGTATCCTGAGGGGTGGGAGTTGGGAGAAAGACTGGGAGTTATCTGGAACTGGGATCGTTGTGTGTTTTACGATGTGTGAAGTAAGCATGCTGGGTCTCTTCCTGTTCCCAGTGTCTATTGACTCAGCCCAGCTGGCTTTGGGGCAGGCTAGGACTGAGCTGGGGGCTTACTAGGGGGTCCATGGGAGATCAAAGGTCTGGTCCCAGAAACATTCCCAGTCTTGTGCCTCCAGGTAAACAGAGCAGAGAGACCTCTCCTACCCAAAAGAGGCTGGGATTTAAGGCATGGTGTACACTTAATTAGCTGACTCCCAGTTTTCTCTGTGTCTAGCCAGGATCTGTCTTTTGGGTCTTGCATTAAGTTACTGAATATGACTTGCAATTGAGCCTCCTCTCATTACTGAGAAAGGTGTGTTGATTTATCAACAACCACAGGGAAATAAGGTGTTGGAGACAGGGAGGCGGGTGCAATGGTTCTGAAGCTCAGTGCTTAACAGTGAGCATGACTGTGCAGACGACCCACTCACACTCACCTGCAACTCCAGCTCCAGGAAATTGATCTCCCTCTTACGGCCTCCTTGGGTACCTGCATTCCCATAAATAAACACAAACACACACATAATTAAAACATAAAAACAAAACTTAAAAAAAAGATGTTATAACCTCCAACTTTTACACCTGGAATTATACAAGAACTGAGGACAAAATCTACATGTGCCCATGTAGTCAGGCCAGCACTGATTCTTTAATCGATCACTTACAAATGCTTCCCTTTCTGTGGGATGCAGCAGGTACAATATACAATAGCCATTAACAAAAAATGCTAAGAGCCTGGAGGCGTGGCTGGGAGACTGGATGGAAGGCAGCATTCCCTGTACCTTCTTCCACACACTGGCCATTTGTCTGGCTATTTCCATAACTAAAACAAGCAAACCCTCTGCCCCCTGCAGCCTGATGGAGAAAGGTTCCTCAAAATAGGCTTCTCAGCCCTTTTGAATCTCCATGGGAATTAATTCACATCAACATTTTAAGGGTCAGAAAAATGGGGCTGGAGGATGTAGGGAAAACAGGGAGGGCCTGGACATGGTGGTCTTTTCCAGGCTTCATAAGTAGCTCAGGAGGCCAGAAAGCATGCAGGGAGGGTGAATGCTGGACCTGGAAGGTGATAGACCAATCTCCTTCAGGTCTGACTGAAATCAGTGCTTGGAATTTCGCTAGGGACATACCCCCAGCCTGAGGACACACAGACTCCGATGGAGAGCCTGGGGTCACAGGAAGGTAAGATCAGGAGAAGGGATGTCTGATGTTTGTGTCCCCGCTCATCACAGCCCCTTTGGAGCCCAAAAGTCCCATCAGCTACCATCCTTTGAGCTACCACCCTCTTCTCAGACCTCCATCTCCAGTTCAGCTTTTAAAGGGGTGGTTTGCAAAGGTGGCTCTGCCGACAGGTGACTTGAAGACCCAGTGTTCCAACCTGAGCTGAACTGCTCTTGCCAAGGACACTACTAGCCAGTCCTTTTCTTTGCCAGCCCCTCCTTCTCTGCCTCTTCCAGAACACTTGGATTTCCTGCCACCCTTTTTAGAAAGCATAATCCTCCCACCCTGTCTACTGCCTGGGCTACCCCCAGGCCATCTTCACTGGCTGCCCTTCCCCACTGGCCCCATTCCTCCCTGTAAACAAGCAAACAAACAAACAAATAATAATAAATAAAACTAGCCCAAATCTGGGCTGTAAGGGGTACAGGGAGAAAAACAGTAAGACATAAACTTGAAAAACCCCTGCAACATACAGTATTCTATGTTTGAAATGTACTCAAGGTTTTGGATTGTTTGTTTGGTTTGGTTTGCTGTGTGCTTAGAACACAGAGAAGACTCTAAGCTCAGCCCTGCACTGGATTCTTTCTGATCCAGGAAGCCAAAAGCATTTTCAATTTCTCTTACACATCCTAGAGGCCATGGGTATGGATCATAAAAAGAAACAACGCTAAGAGAGGTCACTTCAGTTCTTTTAATCAGCTAGGGGTGCACACGTGTGTGTGTGTGTGTGTGTGTGTGTGTGTGTGTGTGTGTGTGTAACAGCACCCTCAGAAGAAATGAAAGACTTCTCAGGAAACCTGTGCTTTTGCTCCAAGATCTCATTTCATTTCACTGCAAATTCATTGTATGGGGGCTTCATGCCATTGGGAGGAAAAAAGAACAGAAACACGCTCCAAGTGGGCTGTGCAGCCCTCCCCCCCGCCCCACTACCCATCTGCAGGGCTCCGTAAGTCTTCCACAGAAAGAATCTGTTTTGAAGTGCAGAGCAACTTAGCGATACCCCAGCTTCTCATTACTAGAGTGATGATGCATGCTTAGGAAACGAAGCCTGGCTCTGTCAAGGCTCTGGCTGCTGTTCTTAGGTTCTCCCACAGTTTTCCACGACACTTGTTTGCCCCTGATAGGGTAGAAGAAAATGGTTCCGGTGCTGGACACTGGCAGTATTGAAGCCTCCCTACACCCCGAAACAAAGTATACAAACACCTGGAAACAATGCAATTCATGCTTTAAAGATACAACAACAACAACAACAAAAAGCAATAAAAAGTGTCTGCTAGCCTGGACTCCACCACCGACCTATGTGATGCCGGTGTGCATCAAACAGGAAGAGAAGCAACCCAGATACACAAACATAGACGTTGCCTGGGAACATTTTAATGCCTCGGTGAGTGAATTTTTTAGTGTGTTCTGACTTGAAATTATGGTGAATCACGGCGTACTAATGCCCAAGTCTACAGCAGATAATGGCAGGAAGTCCTGGCTAATTGGTCTATTCACTACTTGCTGAGGTGGCAGAAGCTAAGGCTGCAGGAGGCAGAGTGAGGACAAGGAGGAGGGGCGGGGATGATGAGCCACCTCCTGGGCAGCATCTCCGTGCTGGGAGGGGGTGGGACGACAGGTGGGAGTTGGGTTTATTTCCCAGCACAGGTGCCTACGTCTAGGATCAGGTTCATCCCAACCTGCCAAAGCCTACTACCACAGGGGTAAGCGAGGCCCGGGGCCCTTGCCAGAAAGACCCCGCAGGATCACTTCAGAAGCTCTTCCCCAAAGTTGCTTTTCTTAGGGCAATGATCTCACAAACTTGTGGAAGGAAACACACCTACCCCCTACTCTACAAACCAAGGCTCCAAGGTGTCCTCTTTGTCATCTTTGCTTAAGAAGCACAGAATAAAGTTCCAGGTTGGGGTGGGGTGGCTCTGGCTTGGATTTTTGTTAGGTTTGGTCCACAATGTGGGTCAGTGCACTGGCTGTTAGAATAGCCTAATCAGTATGATTCCTTCCCACCACCTCACCACCCGCTGGTCTGGCCCATAACTGCCACATTAGAGATGCCATCTTCGCCTTTGGTGTTCCTAGGCCCCTTTGGGAGAGGGTGTCCTTTCTCTTTTCTTTCCACAACTGTTCTTGCAGACTAGCAGAGAAGGAGAAAGGCCCACTTTCTCCCCTACCCTCCCTATAATCTCTGGGGCCCTTGCTGCGGGCAAGATAATTTGGCTAATGAACTCGTTAAAGGGCCCCTGGTGACCCGCCCTGGCCTCCCCTTGGCCCATCTGGGAAATTCCACTGAAAGGCTGAGAGCGCTTTGCAGCTCCACTGCCGTCTGTCACTGCAGGAGGCCCGAAGTGGTGACTCTAGGCCCCTTACATTAAAATAATTACCCAACGGAACAGGTGGCCCACTCCCTACGCCCAGACGCATCTGGCTGGGCCTGAAACTGCTGCCGCCTAGGAAAAAGAAAGATCCGCCCAGGGGAGGGTAGGCCAGGCTGGAGCCTGGGAGGGCGGAGAAGGGCCTTCGCAGGCCTGTGGATTTCTGGACACCCGCCAAATGGGTGGTCAAGGCCTTGGGAGAAGAAGGCTGATTGCGCCGCCACCCATGGTCTCGAGCTCTCCTCTGACTCTGAGGTTGGTGCGCGTTCGGTATTGAGCTTCACACCAGGGGCTCTCGGAGAGAGCCACAGCTACGCCAGCATCCCCGCTGGAGACTGGGGACAAGCAGCACAGGTAGCATGTTGGAGCATGTGTCCACGTGCGTGTGTGCACTGAGTGAGCGAGCACTGAGAGCCTGGGCGCATGTGTGCACGTGTGTGCAAAGTGGCTCCTTGTTCACGGAAGAGACATCGTAAGAGAGTTGAGGAAGTCCTCTGCAGTGTAGCTAAAAGGAACAGCGCGCGGCTCCGGCGCGCCGCCAAGCCTATTGCCAAAAACACGTATTACACTGCGACATTCTGTAAATGAGATAATGATACATAAACCCGATGATCGATGTGACGGGCCTGGATGTCTTCTCTAAATTAGCTGTTCACATCGACTGCTAATAATGTGAGTTTATGAAAGCAATTTCGGTGCAATCGGCGAAAGGGTCTTCTTACTCTAATCAGCCTGCCTAGCTAATGGAAGAGGGGGTCAGGCTGAGCGTTATTGACACGCCCGTGCCCTTAAACCTGTTTCCCAATAAAGCTGATTAGTTTTTGTCAATTCATCAGCTAACCACTCTGGCTGGAAACACATCAAAGCTGTATTTGTTCAACGGAAGCAACAAGTCACAGTTCAGCACCACTCAGGGGCCGGGCTGGTCAGGACCTGCCTTAGGGAGGGGTGTCCGTGAGGCATTCTCTGACCTGGGGAACTCTTAAAATGAGTATGGTAGGTAGAACTGTGCCTCTAGGGTCTTCCTTCCTTCCCTCAACCAGGGCTGCAGGTGGACTGGCTCCCGGACTACTCTTTCCGATGTGGAAAGAGGGTACTCTATTATTCAAGTTGGACCAAGCTATCCTTCGGCAGGATGGGGCCTGGGAGGAGGGGGTGCAGGGGAGTAGAGGAGAGTTCCACTGTGGTTCTGAAAATGCTTCTTTTTTTTTTTTTTTTTTTTTTTTTGGTTTTTCGAGACAGGGTTTCTCTGTGTAGCCCTGGCTGTCCTGGAACTCACTCTGTAGACCAGGCTGGCCTCGAACTGAGAAATCTGCCTGCCTCTGCCTCCCAAGTGCTGGGATCAAAGGCGTGCGCCACCACCGCCCCTGAAAATGCTTCTTATCTCCTATGTGTCCCCAGAAGGAATAGGGAGGGCGTGGAGTAGGATATCAGACCCCTTAGGCAGGTGGAGGGCAGGCTTGTGTCTACTCCAGGTCAAGGACCCTTCTGACTGATTTTTCCGGGAGAAGGAACCAGACTAGGAGAAACTGCAGCCTGGTGAGAATACACCTGATTCGCGTGTGAATTGTCCCCTCACTCCCTCAATCAGGCTGCAGGTGTGCTGCGCTGGGTAGGGAAGGAGGGTCTCCCAGGCCCCCCTCAGCCCTCTCCACTTCTTGACCGGTCTACTTAGTGAACTCTAGCCCTGGCCCTTGGGTGAAGAAAGGAAAACGCTCACTGTCCCTTTAAGCCCCCAGCCAGGGCTGCCTCCAGGGCCCCATCCCCCTTCAATTTAATTTCATTAAAACAGAGCATGAATATTTCTATTAAACCTAAAATGAAATATGAAGCCATTTAGACTCTGCCTGCACCAATCACCCAGATTTATGACTTTTATTCATCACATCAAGAGCTTGGAAAAATGAATTTTCTTTCACCCAGGAAGGAAATAAAACCTCAGGCTTGGTCATTTCCAGAAAGCTGTTAATTTGACCATGTGGTAATTACTTTCACAATTAACTAAAATACAAATCAACTTGACAAATTGGGCTAGTTTATATATTAATTAGCCTGCTTAAATTTATTCATTATGAAAAGACAATTTAAGGGGACCTGCGGTGTCTGTTTTATTGCAATAAATTATTGTAAGGAAATAGGACTAGTAAGACATCATAATATTTAAAGATATAGTACACGGGTGGGGGTGTGCTTTATTGACAATTTCATTTTCCAATTAGTAATTTTGTTGTAATATATCTGCGGACCCCGGATTCCTGGCCAGGGAGACAGGACCCCCCCAGGGCCAGGGCAGTCAGAGTGGCAAGTCAGAGCCACAGGGATGAAGGCCAGGTCCGGCAAGTAGCAGGTTCGCTCCCTCTCCCTCGCAAGCCCTGGGGTTTAGCGAGCAAGTCGGGGCTCAGCGGCCCCAGGCTGGGATGCAGTGCGCCCACGGACTCCTCCTCCCTGCAGGTCGCGGGGCTGATTTAATAGAATGTCGATAGAATCATTCGATGCCTTTTAGCTTGTGATCTTTATAAATGTCCCTCTATTAAATTAGAAAATGATTCTCTTCTCGTTTAATTGTATTCTTTCGTTTCTTATTTCCAATTAATTAGTCCTATCGACGTTGCAATATTTTAAGCGACTGGAGTCCGTTTCCAGTTAGAATATATGGGTCAACGCATTCCGTTTTATACTCGACAGAACTATATAATGTGGGTTTTAACTACTCGTCCCCATTTGTCTTAAACACCCGGTCCTCTTGGGTCTCCTTCTTGGGGTCGGTGGGACCCCATGGCCCCTCTTTACTTCCCTGCTCCTGAATGCACAGTTCAGTTCTAAAGGCCAGCTGCCAGAGCCTTTGGAATTTTTTGTTTTAAACGTGTCCATCTTATTGGGTCTGGGACAAGCAGATCTGCAGAAGGTACCAGCGGTTCAATATCTGAAGGTTTATGTTCCTCCAAAATGGGGAAAAAATGAGGACGCTGGTGGGGGGTGGTTCCTGTCCCCTCGTGCTGCTTTGGTCCTTTCTTTCCACAGGGCCTCACTTTATAACCCTGGGTAGCTTCCAACCCCGGGGCTACACAACCCAGGCTTGCCTCAAATGTTGTGCCTATTCTCCTGCTTCTGCCTTGGGGTTACAAGCATGTGCCACCACTTCTACTCATAAAATTACTTTTAAATATATGGCTTTAGATCCCCCCCCCCCCGCGCGCCCTGCCTTTTTCTATCTTGTCCCTTTGCCTTCGCTGTGGTGAGGCATACATGTGCTTTAGACCCTCAACGCGGTGCCGGGCCCCTTAGCCACCAGCCACCAATTCCTGCCTTCCTCCTAGCCCACAGGCAGCTTCCTCAGCTTGTCGCACAGCTGATTTAGGTGGAGGGTCCTTCTGCTGACTGCCTACCCGCAGCAGGTGGCCTCCTCAATACCCCTCCAGGCCCTACAGGTCCACTATATGTCAGGGGAAATGGGGCTTTTTTTTCCTCGTTTGTTCTCCCCTAGTTCGGGACGTGTGGGGCTGGCAGAATGGCGGCTGTCAAACCAGAGGCCAAAAGCCTCTTTTCTCCACATTCTGAGGCACATGAAGTTAAGAAAATTACTACTTTCAGGTAGGAATCGCCTTTCACATGTCCTCAGCTTCTTTCTTCCCAGGGTAGAAAGGACTGCCCAAGTAGCATGGTTTGCCATTTTATCTGGATTTACCTCTTCTAAGAGGTATGCTTCCTTCTAAGGCCTATGTCCCAAAAGACCTACTGTGGATCCAGGAAGGTGCCCCCGCTCTCCCTCAGCAACAGCCAGGCCAGAAGACTTCCTGTTCTAGTCCTACCCATCACAGGGCCCGCTGACTGGCTCAGATATTTGCCACTCAAAATCTGCATATTCCAAGCTTCTTGGCATACCAGATGAAAGGAGATAAGTGGCCTCCCTCCAGACTCAGACCTCTTTCTTGAGGCACCTGGGTACTCCTTCCACAAACAGTAGGTTGTGGTTGTGTGTGCGTGTGTGTCCAGGTCTCTCTCTCTCTCTCTCTCTCTCTCTCTCTCTCTCTCTCTCTCTCTCTCTCTGTGTGTGTGTGTGTGTGTGTGTATGTGTATTGACAACTTTTCTACAATCACATTTTTCTGAATAATATTTTTATTGATTCTCTGAGAGTTTCCAGAGAATCCCTTCCCAGTACTTTCACGGATGCCTCCACTTGTCACCTGCCCCCCCCCAACATAAAAAACAAAAATAAGAAAAATGAAAAAAAAATGAAGTCCACTTTGTATTATTTATATACTCACTGGGACTTGGTGAAACTCTCAGTGGCCTGCCTTTTAAATAGAACTGAGTCCTTCCCCTCCTGCACCACCTGCAGAAGGCATCAGTTGTGAAGAACTATATACTTCACATCCCCAACACAGTTGTTAAGAGGTCACTTCAGTGGCTTCCAGTGTATGCTGTTACTTTTGGGGGGTGGAGGTGGAGGTAGGGGTTGTCACAGAAGCTTTCAGTATCCCTCTAAATGTCTTCAGTCATCGATATTACAGCAAAGGTAGCCTCTTTGTACTTCACAATCAGTGGGAGCAAAGAACATGGGCCTCCACACAGTTTCTGGCAACAGTACTGACCACTAACTCAGTCCCCTGCAACAGTAGAACTAGCAACCCAGACAAGGTTCTCTGAGGCTGCCCTGACTTCAGACATCAACATGGCCCCAGGTGACAGCAGGGTCCAGGACAACCACAGGGCTTCAGGTACAATCACATTTTGAAGAGAAGGTGGAATTCAGGTCTTCTGGAGAGGGTAGCTCATAGCTTTAGTGCCTGACAGGGTGAGAACAGATCCTTCTCAGAAGTGTCCAGTGCTATCCCCTACAGCAGGGAAGTTTTCTCGAAGGACCTGCAAACATCTCTTAATTCTCCCTCCAGCCACTGAGAAAGTTCCCTTTGCTTAGCTCCATGGCTCTGGTCCTCTCAGTGTTTGTCCACCGACAAGCTGAAGAGGATAATAGATTCATCAAGTTCAGAACACCAGCTGACCAACATCTGCAGACATCTGCCAGCTTGGCAGTTCCTCTTCCAGCCTGGACCAGAGCCGGGCTACTTCTCACCTGGATGCTCAGTCTGAAGGTGATTAGAGCAGCTGACTGCAACAAGCTAGAGCTGGTTGCCATAGCTCATTTGCCAGAGTAGAGCAAGATCACTGTCCTGCCTCTCAGGGTGTCCATCCACCACACCTCACTGGTCCCCCTCCCTGTTTCTTCTCTCTTGCCCATAGCTAGACTGTTTAACATGATCTAAGCTAGGAAGAACTTTTAAGTTCCTCTGTGTGACTAGCTTGCTTCTAAGAGGACCATTTCTGTGCTGGAGGACCATAAAGCCTTTTGGAGGAGAACGTGTGTTTGTTTGTTTGTGTGTGTGTGTGTGTGTGTGTGTGTGTGAAAAAATAGGGAACAAAAGAAGGGATAGGAGGAGAAAGGAAGAAGTGCTGCTGGAAGACCCAAACGCAGAGCCTGGTGTTTATTTGTAATGGGTTATGTCACAGAAAGTCCTCCCAGAATGCACCCGGATGCAGCGCCTGATTCCTTCCACCTAAGTTCGGCCAGTCTCCTTGCTTCCCACGTTATCTAACTTGCCAACTGGCTTTATGTCTTTGAGTTTTAATTTCAGCATTCTGAAATGTTTACCTTGCCATCTTCAGAGTTGTCATTTTGACAACTATAAAATTATCAGAGGGAAGGGAAGCATTTTCATTTGTGGTTTTTTAAGATACAGCCAAAGCTCATGGAGAAGTGGTTCAAACCAGCTGAGAGTCCTTTCTAAATTTATTTTTAAGCCAGGTGGTGGTTATACACTTGGGAGGAAGAGACAGGTGGATCTCTGTTCAAGGCTAGCCTGGTCTACAGAGTGAGTTTCAGGACAACCAGGGCTACACAAAGAAACCCTGTCTGGAAAAAAATATTATTAACATTTTAGCTACTTATCCTACTTTTATTTGCATTTGAGTTCTTTGCTCATATATTAGTATGTACATCAGAAAGTCATTGGATCTCCCTAAAGTGATGATTGGAAGCCACTGTTGGTAGCCAGACTCATCCTCTGAAGTACTGAGGCACCTCGTCTGCCTGGCCTCTCTAGCCTCTCCTCTCCATGCCCCATCTGTGATTGCTGTATGTGATCAGCCCCACTTTACACACAGGACACAGGTTTACTTCATTTTCTCCCAAATTATGCATTTATAGAATAGCATAGCTAGAATTTGAATCCAATCTGTTCTGATCTCAGGCCTTGTCTTGATCTTGGTCCAGGTCCTTCAGTGGCTGGGCACTGTGGGTAGACTTTGGGCAGGGGAGGTGTGACCTGTGAACTCTACTCTGTAAGCTGACACAACATTTGTCACTTCATGCCTCCTACCTGAAGACCAACCCCAGCCACCTCTAGCATCTTAGCTTCAGTCTGGCTGCGAGTAGCTCAGTGAACTGAGTGTTTGCACACCTCGCGTAAACAGAAAGTATTCCACCCCTGAGTTTACAAAGGTTCGATGGTACCCACTATAATCCCATCATTCAGGGGAGAAAGTCTAGCAAACAGATGCGGCTGCAGAAATAAGATTTAAAACTCACCGAGTAACCCTTAATGAAATAATGATTGTAGGCAAACAGAGAGGAGAATTCACCCTTCTTCTTTATTAAAAAAAAAAAGAAAAAGTCACAGCTTAACCACCCGTGTATTTGCAACATTTTATGGGAGCAAGTGGTGGGAGTGGAGGGGATCTGGGTGGAGCACCTCACTGCAGCAGTCACGTGGGGTGAAGGAGTGCGGCTAGCCACTTACACACATACTAGTGAAGACTGTGGGGATGCTGAAACAGGAGGATGGGAAAGCACAGGCAGGTCATGGGGCTAGAAGGAGACCTGACAGTCATTGGATGCAACTCCTGAAAGGCATATATTAAACATAAATACACATAAAGATTTTAATATAAAATCCAAAATGGAGATTAAAGAAAAGCAACCGGAAGAATGGAGATGATAACCGTCAGAGGAAAATAGGAGTTTTAAAGGAATAAATGACAAGTCCACAAAAGTTGCAATGAACGGTATGATTCTGTGTGTACATGTGTTATATTGCCACAGTCAAGTCACCTGTTCCAAGTGCACACGTATGTGTCCTGGCAGGCAGATTGTACCTGGTGAACTGCAGTCACCACATTTCACACCTCTGAAATCCATTCCTTTTGTTTAATTAGAAGTCTGTGCCCTCAGACCAGGGTCGTGCAGTATAAACACCATTCTCCTCTCAGCCTGACTGTTTTGATTCTGAGGGCGAGCGAGTCTTCCTGTGGGTAACTTACCAGAATGCCTTTATGCTTTATCCATCTTGGATCAAGGGGAAGATGGAGTCCCTTCTGTTTATGGCTGAATAGCGTTCAGCAGTGAACACACTCTGGCATCTGCTGGTGAGTTTTTCCTGCTGTGGCTGTTCTGAATAGTTTTACAACGGACACAGGGATGCAGATACTGCTCCAAGATGTTGGCTTGGAAAATGCTCATGAGTAATACTGCTGGGTCATAGGGCAATTTTATTTTTATGTTTTTGAGGAATCTTCCTGCCGGTCATCCTAGCAGGAGTAATTTACACGTCCATGGTGGTACACATAGATTTCCTTTCCTCCACGTCCTTTCCAACATGGGCCTCGTGTCTTTAGGATCGTAGCCTTTTTAGAAGGTGCTTTTGACCTGTGTCTCCTTGAAGGCTAGGGGGGCTGGGTAGGGGTGGAGCTGAGCTGCTTTTTTTTTTTTTCCTGTTCTTGTTGGCCATTTTCAGGTCTTCTGTCTGTTCAGGGATGTTTTCTCTCACTGTGTAGCAACCTTTTCATTGTGGCCATTCATCTGCTTGGAGAGTCTTTACAATGCTATTTGTCTATTTTTGTATTTGCTGTTCATACTTTTGTTTTTTAAGGGCTTATTATTTGTGTGTGTGTGTGTGTGTGTGTGTGTGTGTGTGTATTATGCCTACATGTATGACTGTGTGCTGTATGTATAGCTAGTGACTCCAGAGGCTAGAAGAGGATAACAGATACCCTTAGGACCTGAGTTACAAATAGCTTTACACTGTCATGCCAAATCTGGGCTGTCTCAAAGAGCAGTCAGTGCTCCTAACCACCATGCTGTCTTTCAAGCCCCCTAAACTTATAGATAAAAACATTTAAACAAAAACCATTTCCAAGATTGGTTTCAAGGAATTTTCCTTGGGACTGGAGAGACGGTTCAACAATTAAGAGAACTGCTTTCTCTTCCAGATGACCTGAATTCAGTTCCCAGCACCCACACGGCAGTTCACAACTGTCTGTAACTCTAGTTCCAGCGGAACCAACATCCTTTTCTGACCTTGAGAGGTACCAGGCACACATGTGATACATATATATATATATATATATATATATATATATATATATATATATATATAT
>NW_021604687.1:9786068-9794968 GCF_004785775.1 Grammomys surdaster
GCAGAGGCAGGCAGATCTCTGTAAGTTTGAGGCCAGCCTGGTCTACAGAGCAAGTTCAGAACTGCTAAGGCTACAGAAAGAAAAATTAGATTATGTGTACAGATGTATTGTTTGTACACATAATCTAATTTTTCTTTCTGTAGCCTTAGCAGTTCTGAACTTGCTCTGTAGACCAGGCTGGCCTCAAACTTACAGAGATCTGCCTGCCTCTGCCTCCCAAGTGCTGGGATTAAAGGTATGTGCTACCATTTTCTAGCATAAACTAAATTTTAAAAAGAAGAGGAAGCAGAGAGAAGGAGAATGTTTTCTTTAAGAATTGTATAGGTACAGGTCTCATATTTAAGTTTTTAATCCATTTGAAGTTAATTTTTGTGGTGGTTGATGCTAAGAACCCTGTTCACTCTTCTGCTTGGGGACACCCAGTTTCAACACTGCCCTTCCAAGTCCCAAATCTTAGCACCCCGATAAGATACTGGTTAAATATGAACATGAGATTTATTTCTGGGTCCTTGATTCTATTCCATTGGTCCAAATGTCTATCTGTATACGGTACCATACTGTTTTGATTATTGTAGCTTTCTTTTTTTAAAAAAAAACCTTTTTTTGTTTGTTTGTTTTGGTTTTTTTGAGACAGGGTTTCTCTGTATAGCCCTGGCTGTCCTGGAACTCACTCTGTAGACCAGGCTGGCCTCGAACTCAGAAATCTGCCTGCCTCTGCCTCCCAAGTGCTGGGATTAAAGGCGTGCACCACCACTGCCTGGCTTACTGTAGCTTTCTAATGTAGCTTGAAATCAGTGTGTGATGCCTCCTTGTTCTTTGGCTACTTGAGGTTTGTTGTAGTTACATAGAAATTTTAGGATTTTTTTTCTTTTCTTTCCTCCCTTCCTTCTTCCTTCGTTTGTTTTTCTGTGACTTTTTGTTTGTTTAAAATGTTTTAAGTTCGTGTATTTCATTTTTTTTATGTGAATGAGTGTTTCGTCTGTATTGATGTATTTACACTAAGTACATGTATGTCTTGTGACTGCAGAAGCCAAAAATGGGTGTAGGATCTCCTGGAACTGGAGTTATGGATGGTTGTTTACTACATCTTGGTTCCATCTTTGGTTCCAGGAACCAAATTTAGATCCTCAGTAATAGGGACTAACACTCTTAACCACTGAGCTACCTCTCCAGTCCCTGCTTGATTTTTTTGGGGGGAGCAGGGGGTAGACAAACTTCCATTCTGAAAATGCAAATGTAATCTGGGCTAGCATTGAACTCATGACAATCTTTCTTCCCTAGACTCCCAATATCTAAGATTACAGGCACGGCCCACTGCATGAAGTTTAAATTGTTTTTTGTTTGTTTGTTTTTTTCTGCTTCTGTGAAACCCACCCCTGTAATCCTGCTAAGGATTTCATTGAATCTTGAGATCTTTCTGGGCAATAAGACATCTTTTTAGTGTGAATTCAGATGCATGAATTTGGTCTTTCTCTCTGTGACATTCGCCTTACTGTCTGTAGCCTTCTTCTATTTCTTTCATCAGTGGCTTACGGTTTCGAGGTATGTGATCTTCAAGTCTGTTGAATCTACGTATGGTTCTTCTTCCTCTTCTTCTTCTTTCCCTTGTCCTCCTTCCCCTTCCTTTTCTTCTTCTTTCTTTGTCTTCTGGGTTTTTTGTTGTTTGTTTTTTTGTTTTGAGAGAAGGTCTCTCTCTATCTATTCTTGGCTGTCTTGGAACTCACAGAGATTCTCCTGCCTCTGTCTTTTTGGTGTGGAATTAAAGATGTGTGCCACTATCCTTGGCTAGTTTCTTTTTCTTTTTCTTTTTTTGATACTAGAACTGATGGAATTTCTTTAACTGTCTTTTTAGCTGATCCATGACTGTATATAGAGGTATTGCTACTGATTCTTTTACATTTGTATTATATTTTTTGTGTGTAGCGTGTGTGTAGTCTGTATCATATGGTGTGTGTGTATCATGTATGATGTGTGTGAGAGACTGTATGTATCATGTGTGATGTGTGTGTGAGAGAGTGCGTGTGTGTATCATGTGGTGTGTGTATGTGTATGAAAGAGTGTGTGTGTGTAGTGTAGTGTAGTGTAGTGTATGCACATGTCACTGCTTGTGCAAAGGTCAGAGGATGACTTGTAGGAGTTGGTCTTCTCCTTCTACCATGTGCATTGAACTCAGGTACTCAGACTTAAGCGGCAAGAACCCGCTAAGCTGTCTCACCAATTCTTGAATATTTCTTTAATTAAATTTACTGGTATTTTCTTGTTATTTTTGCATCTCTGTGTATCTGGGATTTTTTTTTTCTTATATTGTTCTAATCTGGTTTTGATGCTCTTTGGAGTGGTGGATTTCTTTCTTCTGTGTCTGTCTTAGTATCTCTCAGGCTCTCTCTCTCTCTCTCTCTCTCTCTCTCTCTCTCTCTCTCTCTCTCTGTTTTTCTCTCTCTCTCTCCCCGACGTTTTCAAGATAAGATTTTGGCTGTCCTGGAACTTGCTTTGTAGAGCAGGCTGACCTTAAACACAGATCTGCCTGCCTCTGCCTCCTGAGCGCTGGGATTAAAGGTGTGAGCCTCCACACGCCAAGAAGAGCTCTGGATTTCTAAAGTTAGTTTGAGGTACTTCCTAAAGGAGAAAAATTTTTAATTATTTATTTTATGTATATGAATGTTTTGCACATATATGGACATATTCATAAATAAATATGGACATACGAATATATACATATGTGAATACACACACACACATATGGGCCATATGAATTATGCCTGAGAAAGCCAAAGAAGGCATAGAATCCCTGGGAATGGAGTTAGAGAAGACAACAAGCTGCCATGTTGGGGGCTGGAGACTGAACCTCAGTATTCTGCAAGGACAGCCAGCGCTTTCAACAGCCAAGCCAATTCTCTGATCCCAGAAGACATTAAAAGAAAAAAAAATGTTTTTTGTTTGTTTGTTTGCTTTTGGTGAATGCAGTGAGGAGGACTGTCCTGTTCTGTCACCTTCCGCCTTGTTCTCTTGAGACAGGATCTCTCACTGAACCTGGAGCTAGGCTGGTAGACAACAACCACAGTGATTTTCTTTGTCCCCCCAGAACTGGTGTTACAGCCATACTCAACTTTTTTTTTTTTTTTTTTTTTTTTTTTTTTTTTTTTTTTTTTTTTTTGTGGGTACTGGGACCTAAACTCAGGACCTAGTGCTTGCACTGCAAGTACTCCTACCTACTGACCTATTTATTCTACTCCAAAGACACATTTCGGTGGCCTTGTCTAGTTGAGTGTCATGATCTCAGCAAGAGCCAGCCTTACCAGTCCCCTCTCACTACATTCAGATATGTGTGTACGAGGGAGACAGGCCCTAGGGGGTGGACACCTAGGGATTGTCTTAGATGAGAAGTAATGACCCAGGAGCTAGACCCAGCAATCAGGGAAGGGGCAGGAGGTGAGATTCAGGGCACGGTGATTGTGAACGCTGACAAGCTGGTGATGAAGAGAGGGTTTGCCCGCCCGCATTAAAACCCCATGAATCATTGACAAGAAACCAAACAGCACTGGATCTATATAGCAATTTGAACTCATACTGCTCTGAGTAAAATCAAATTTCCCCAATTAGATATGCAAACGCTGACACAGAGCCGAACAGCACTTGCTGTTTGTGTGACAGCAACCTTACCTTACACCTCACACAGCGGGGATATTCTCAAGCACACCCATCTCGACACCGGGTTGTGTCAACATTCTACCTCTAGGTAATAAATATGAGACACAGCACACACTGCCTTTAATTGCATCGATAAACTGGGATTAACCCCCAAGTCAGGCTTCACTATTGCAATTAAATGTCCTCAAATAAATGGTTTCCTCAATAAACAAATGGAAGGGGCTGTGTTTGCCCTGAGTAATAGCAGGTGTAATATTTTACTGGCTAAAGTGAAGTATTAAGTGGAATCACTTGCAGGACCTGATTTATTCCCTGAGATTGGAAAGTCATCTTTCATACGTCATGGGCTGCTTTGGTACTGTATAAACAGCTAATGATATCCTAAATCAGGCCAGCTTGACCTTGCTTTTAAACCAGAGCTGCTGGGCCTTGGGAAACCAAGAGTCGGGGGTCCTCCAGCAGTCTGAAGAAGGTGACTGTCTTGAACACGCAGTTGACTGCTCTTTGTGTTTGGTCTTTAGGTTCGGATTCAAAATTCTACAAGCTGTGCAGCACACAACCTAGTGGCTCTTTGTGGACTATTTGATGATTGTTTGTCTGGTTGCTATAAAGGGGAGTCTAACTGCAGCCAAAGATACCTAAGAATGCTGCCTAACACGGAATTGTAAGCGTGTGTAAAAACATCAGGAGGTGAGGCAGGTACACATATGTGGGTGCGTGTGTGCATGTGTGGATGCGCACGTGCTTGACAAGGTACTCAAGGGTGAACTTTATGTGTTGACCATCTCTTTGGCCACAGAATAAACCAGTTGTTCATTCTGGTTCCTAGTGAGACCCTACCTTTTATGACCTCTGAACTCTCTTGGCAAAATTTTACAAGGAATTATTTTTCCTTGTTGGTTTTTGTTTGTTTTGTTATTTTGTTTGTTTGTTTATTTTGTTTTGTTTTGTTTTTTGGTTTTTCGAGATAGGACTTCTGTATAATAACTCTGGCTGTTCTGAAACTCCCTCTGTAAAACAGGATAACCTTGAATTCACAGAGATCTGCCTGCCTCTGCCTCCCAAGTGCTGAGATTGAAGGTGTGTGTCACCACCATCCAGCAATTAGGGTGTCCCTAAGTGGGTCATTTTGTTTTTGAGACAGGATTTCACTATGTAGTCCAGGTTGGCCCACAACTCAATCTATAGCTCAGGCTGCCACTGACCTTGCAGGAATCCTTCAAGTTTGAGCTTCCCAAGTACTGAGACTATAGGCCTGAGCTACCACTTTCCAAGGAATTTGTAAAAGTCAAGTTTATTTCTGTCACAAGAATGCCTTTCTTTGTTTTAGCGTTTTGGAGAGAACATAGGCTTTGATAATTTTAAGATTCACAGCCTGAGACAGCCTGGGTCCAGCACATTATGTACCAGGGGCTGGGCAGTGAGAATAGAGTATATATCCTTGGGGGCTAGAGTGAGAGCTTCTAATAAATAGTACCTAATCTTCCACAGAGTAGAATGGAACTGAATGCTTTTCCGAAACATATTTTTGTTTTGTTTTGCTTTTAATTAATTTTTTTTGGTGTTTTTTTTTTAAGACAGGGTTTCTCTGTGTAGCCCTGGCTATCCTGGAACTCACTCTGTAGACCAGGCTGGCCTCGAACTCAGAAATCCGCCTGTCTCTGCCTCCCAAGTGCTAGGATTAAAGGCGTGCGCCACCACCGCCCAGCTTTAATTAATTTTTTATTGGATATTTTATTTACATTTCAGATGTTCTCCCATTCCCCGCCCCCACTCAGCAATCCTCTATCCCATCCCCCCTCCTCCTGCTTCTATGAGGATGTACCTCCACTCACCCACTCACTCACTCCCACCTCCCCACCCTCGAATTCCCTCACACTGGGGCACTTTCCTAAACATCTTATCTATGTAATGTATATATTTGCATACTTAGTGTGTGTGGAGTGTGGGGGATGAAGTGCGTATGAGGAGGTCAGAGGACAGCTTGTAGGAGTCAAGTGTCAAGTATCACTTCCATTACATGGATCCCAGGGATTAAACTCAGGTTGTCAGGCTTGGCAGCAAGCACCTTTACCTGCTGAGCCATCTTACCAGCCTAGGATATCATTTATGTTCTGAGCAGTCAAGAAGTGTAGACTAAGGCCGGGCGGTGGTGGCGCACGCCTTTAATCCCAGCACTTGGGAGGCAGAGGCAGGCGGATTTCTGAGTTCGAGGCCAGCCTGGTCTACAGAGTGAGTTCCAGGACAGCCAGGGCTATACAGAGAAACCCTGTCTCGAAAAACCAAAAAAAAAAAAAGAAAAGAAAAAGAAAGAAAGTTAAGTGTAGACTAGCATTTCTAGTATCTAAAGGTTACCCAAGTGTTATCTTTATGTTGCCTTTTGAGTTTTGTATATTCTTTCAGCCTGTGGTATTTCTGTTTGTTTGTCTGTTTGCTTGTTTTTTTTTTTTTTAGTGAGAATTTACTATGAGAGTTTGTGATCTTTCTATTTTTGTGCTCATTGTAAATGCATTGTAGGACCTGAGATATGGCTCAGTATTTTACAGCACTGCCTGCTCTTCCTGAGGACACTGGTCTGGTTCCTAGCATCTATGTGTCGGCTTGAAACCATCTGTAACTCCAATTCCAGGGAATTCAATGCCCTCTTCTAGGCTTTGTGGGCACCATGCAGACAAAATACTCATACGTATAAAATAAAATAAAATAAAATAAAATAAAATAAAATAAAATAAAATAAAATAAAATAAAATAAAATAAGATTTATCTGTCATCTTTCTGTAGTTTATTTACTTGGCAGCTTCTTCTTCCTCTTTTTACTCTCCTCCTCTTCTTCTTGCTCTCCTCCTCTTCCTCTTCCTCCTCCTCCTCCTTCTTCTTTTCTTCCTTCTCCTCCTCCTCTTCCTCCTCCTCCTCCTCCTCTTCCTCCTCCTCCTCTTCCTCCTCTTCCTCCTTCTCCTCTTCCTCCTCCTCCTCCTCTTCCTCCTCCTCCTCCTCCTCCTCCTCCTCCTCCTCCTCTTCCTCCTCCTCCTTTTCTTTTGAGTCAGGGCCTAACTATATAACCCTGCTGTCCTAGAACTCACTATGTAGACCAGGCTGGCCTGATGCTCATAGAGATCCACTTGTCTCTGCCTCCCGAGGGCTGGAATTAAAGGGGTGTGTCACTGTGCCCTCAGTTTTGCACTGAGAAGCACTGACCTATAAATCTAAAAGTTACATATCAATCTCTTTAAAATAAGGCATTATATTTGACAACCTACCAAGCAAATCTGGGGATTCTTTCTGGTCTATGGGACAGAGATCCTCTGAGCTGAGCAGAGACCACGTGGTTCTGACCAGACTCTGAGAACTTAGCTTAGGCCTGCATCAAAGGGAGGCGATGAAAGTCTCAATTAGCTCTTACCACGTCGAGATGGCGTCCAGGACACTGCTGTCCCCTCCCCTGAGCTGCCCTCTGTACATCAGAGATCTAAGCCCCTATTGGGGTTATTGATTTAGTTAAAGAGCAATTCAGGACACATTTTATTAATATTCTCGACATCGGCATCACTGTCGCCTTTTGTCATTCTCAATGATGTCCGAGGTCCACTTATTTTCAGTCAGTGAATCTTTCACAATTATATCACCACCAAGGGAAAACACTTGCTCGGCTGCAACCCAGTCAAAATTATGCATAAAAGTTACCCAATGACTTAAATATATCAAAATTACCTTCCTTTTAACTGATAGCCTAGAACTTAAAAAATATTCTTTCCCAAACTGTTATAAAACGTTTTTAGATGATAAATGCTATCAGATGGAAATAAAATATTTAACACACAGGACCTCTTCCTGAGTGTGAATATATCTACAGATAATTCTAAGCTCCTAGGAATACTTGATGGGAAATATATTGATAATACAATTTTTCTTTTCAAAGAGATTGTAATGATTGCAAATTTGGTTTGATAATTAAATTAATAAAGACTGTGAGATTCCAGCGTGGGCCTCTTAGTGATATACAGAGCTAATAATATCTGTCTTTCCAGCTAAGGAGGTTTTAAAAGACTGTGTCAGGTGACCTCCACTGGTGTCTCTTTGCCCTTTGGAGTTAAGTGTGTCACGTGTCATTTTTGAAAATTTTCACAAGAAAACAAAATGGTCCATTTAGTATTAAAAATAAAATAATTAACAGAGGAGCCGAAAAGATGGCTTCATGTGCAGGTACCATGTACATGCCGGGTACCTGTAGGTACCCCAAATGGGGAACACAGGTCTGTTGGATTCCGCTCACACTGATTTTGGGGGTTTCCAACCTCAGCCTCTCTATCTGTGACCAGGGTGTCCTGATGACTCTTCCAAATTGGCCCTTACTAGGTTTTGAGCAAGTGAATGAGTGTGACAGCCTGTTCTGCCCCACGTTCGGGGGCCACTTTGTCCCAGCCTGAGCTTCTGCTCCAGTCCGAGGGTCAGGGTCTAGCAAGAGAGAGAGAGTGGGGATGGAAGGACAAGAGACTCGAAGAATGGAGACAAGACAGGGTGTGTGATCAAGTCCCCTTTATTGAAAGGAAATCATGGGTATATATAAGCACAAGCAGGGGAATGCAGCTAAAGACACTTTACCATGTGCACCTTGCAACTGGGGACATTAAACAACAAAACAAGATATGTGAGAAAACCAAGATGTTTATCAGAGTGTGCTCAGCTGTTGTAGGCTGTTGAAAACAAGTCTCTTGTCAGGGTATATGGCCTGAGATGGCTGCAAAGATGATAGCTGCTTTCTGCTCGGAGTCGGCTCCCAACAAATGAGTGGTTGAGCAATTCAGAGGACTGGTTTGTCATACCCCAGAGGACTGGAATCTTCTAACGATGTCCTCTTGGACTCTGTTTTTTTTCCATACTGTCCAAGCTAAAGAATTATCTAATCACAGAAGCCATGTCAGGTCCAGAAGCAGGGCAAGCACCACACGACAGGCCTGCAGAATGAGGTGGCTTAGAAAGGCTTTTTGTCTGGAACTACAGAGATGCTGTGAAGCAGAGCAGGGATGAAAGCCATGTGTCTCTGATTCTAAAGCTACATATATGTCATAAGAGAAAAGAAAGCGTTTGATTGGGGCTTTGCTTGCTTGTAGTTTCAGAGCCCTTGTCCATTATCTTCATGGCCCTGGGGAAGTAGTTGAGAGTTACATCATGATCTGCAGACAGGCAGAGAAATGATGGGGGGTGGGGAGAGAGAGAGAGAGAGAGAGAGAGAGAGAGAGAGAGAGAGAGAGAGA
>NW_021604687.1:9794978-9833189 GCF_004785775.1 Grammomys surdaster
AGAGAGAGAGAGAGAGAGAGAGAGAGAGAGAGAGAGAGAGAGAGAGATACTTTTGAAACCTCAAAGCCCACCCCCAGTAACACACTATCTCCAACAAGGACACACCTCCTAATCCTTCTCAAATGTGCCACTCCTTGATGACTAAGTATTTAAACATATGAGCCCATGGGGGCCATTTTTATTTAACCCATCACAACATGGTCTTGTGTCCTGGCAGGGATAAGGTCAGTTCCAGAGAAAAGCCATAGCTGAAGCTAGATCAGAGGCTCTGAATCCTTATCAATCTGGCAGCTTCTGTAAGCCAATCACTAGGTTACTTGGGGTTGGATCCAGGCTTATATGCTAGGCAAATGCTGTACTGCTGACCACTTTCCCAACTACCATAAAGCCTTACTGCTTCAGTGAACAGTTGGTATTGGTGTTAATCCTTCTCAGATGCACACAATGGGAAAAGCCTTTGCTAGAGTAGTAGAGTGTCCCATGGGAAAGCCTATGTTAGCCTCAGGAATCCAAACGCAGATCTCTGCCATTGTCACTGGATCTGGAACCACGACTGCTTCCCTAGGGTAAGGATAGTGAATGGAGCAGGTGAGGCTGCTGCACCAGGTAGCTCCAGCTTGGCAGGTGAGGTTTCTGAGCCAGTTGTGCTAGGTTCAAGGTCTGGCAGTTGTCACTGTAAAAATTCTTTCCGAGCTCCTTTATTTCTGTTGATCCCGATTGAGGACTACGAGTTCCCTGTATACTGTGGTCCCAGGATGGGAGCCTTTGAGAATGGGAATCTGAGTCTCAGAGGCCTCTCAGAGGGATGCAGGCTCAGGACAGGAGATGAGGGCTAGGAGAGGACATGGGTAAGGCCAGAAAAGAAAGGGGGAAGTGCCAACAGCCCCAGGCTGGAACAAGAGTAGGAAGCAGAACCTTGGCCCAAGGTGAAGAATCAGGGGCTTTGGCCAGTTGCAAAGAGCTACTTTCCTGCTAGCAGGTGGGAAGTAGGGATATTCTAAAACGATTCAAATTTCACAGAGATGTCTGGAGACTTGCAGCTTCAGGCTGTGTCCAAGGACTTGTACTTCTGTCAGGTTCCAGGTAGTAGAACCATCCAAGTGGCAACAAGGATGCGGCCGTTTTTATCTTCAGAAGACTTTCCAAACATCAAGTGCAATTTATCAAACAACGTTTTGTAGAAATTAATTTCCCAGGGGATTTCTCTAGATTACTTTAATTGCTTCCATTGACTGACTAATTTTTCAAATTGCGGTTTTATGAAAAAAAAAAAAAAACACAAATACCCTTAGATGAAAAGTGTCTTGGTGGGAATACTGCTTTCAGAGAGGTGTGTAATCTTTATATCTGGGTTTATATATTACCCTCCTATTGACACTACTTTTTGATTAATACTGTGTAAAACATTTCCTAATGCATCAGCAGAATTAACTATGCAGAAGCATTCAGGCACGCAGGCATTATATTGATGAAATGACGTTTTATTGACAAAATGACAGTTTAATACTGAGCTCTCTTGATGCTGTTTATCTCGCCGATTGCCTCCATTCTGAGAGTGAACCCGTCAAGGCCATGGTGATGTAAATCTGTCCTGCTTTCGCCATGATGTTTGGTAGATCAATCTGAGCACCCTGTAACATGGACAGTATCTCTGTAGGGTGTTCTAATTTCAGTTAATTTTTATGGCCATCCTGCAATGGTGGTCCTGGAATGTGTCCTGCCATGGCTTTCCTGCAATGCTCTGTAATTTGTCCCTCTGAAGGTCTCGGGCCTGCTTTCTCCTGGCTCAGAGACACAGATCTCCACTGCTGCAGGGCCACCAATCCAGGCATGATCCTTGGCTACAGCATGGGCCAGGGCCTCACCATGGCCTCAGGTGGCAGGAAAAGCTATTCATATCACTAACCTGTGTCTCCAGTTCTGCCTCTCCTCATAGTGCACGAATGCTTCTCTTTAGCTCCCATTTCTCCACCATTAATTTGCTCGTTTTAGAGGCTCCTGGGTCTCTGTCCAGCTGGGGTCATCCAGATATATATATATACATTGTAGGACTGGACTGTGAAAGGATAGCATGGTTTCTGGTCCAGCACTGGCTAGAGATGGCTGGAGACAGAGCCTCACAATATCTCCATATTCATGAGATACCTAAAGGCCAGAGGGTGTAGCCAATTAAGCATTCCTTCCCAGACCCTCCTCCTACTTGCAAAAGGTATTTAACCTCAGGCTCACCCTGAGAACACGGGGTACAGCTTCATCCATTTTCCGCCATGACAATAAATATTTTAAAACTATGGACTACCTCTTGTCTTTGGGGCCCACTATGGGGAACCATGGAGAAGGTCTTCAACTACCGAGCTGCCGCCTAACCTCCCACAGAAGACCTCTTTGTGTTCCAGCCATGGAAACCCAGCCATGACCCAGCCAAGCAAGTCGCTGTGACCAAGAGTCTCGTTTTTCCTTGGACCGCAATTTGTCCCCCTCGTCCAGTCTCAGTCCTTCCCAGGCCTCTCAGCGACACCTGAGAGCCCAAGGGTCTGAGAACAGCCAATCCCTGTCTGCCTCCTTGCCCAGGGACACCCAACCCAAGAGCTCTGGCCCACACAGGGCCTCAGACTGTGATCTCCCCATGCCTGGAGTAGAGTCCTGCGGCTTCTCACAGCCTGGTGTCTGCCCCATGCTTCGTGGAGTGGGCATAGTCGAATTTCTGCTTTTGCCCCCTGAGGCATGGCTCCAGCCACCTGGGGTGGCAGACACGTGGGACCCTCAACTCAACCCACTGGACCCACACCCATGCTCGAGCCACAGCCCCACAATTTATTATATGTATATGAGTACACTGTCATTATTTTCAGACACACCAGAAGAGGTCATTGGATCCCATTACAGATGGTTGTGAGACACCATGTGGTTGCTGAGAATTGAACTCAGGACCTCTGGCAGAGCAGTCAGTGCTCTTAACTGCTGAGCCATCTCTCCCCAGCCCTTATATTTTTTTAAAGGTATTTTTTATTTTATGTGTGTAAGTATTTTGTCTGAATGTATGTCTGTGTACCACATGCGTTCCTGGTGTCTGTGAAGGCTAGGAGTGGAGTTGCTGATGAGTGTATGCTGCCATGGAGATTCTAGGAACTAGGAGACTCTGGGTCTTCATAGCCTGCATTTAAAAAAAAAAATAACACAAGAGCTACCTTTCTTTTTCCCCATGTATATTCAGTTGTTCTTGCATCTGTTTAGAGCAGACCTTCGGTGTTGGTATGTCTTAGTAACTCTGTTAAAACATATTGACTATGCAAGTGAGGCTTGTCCCATTGACACGTGTTTATCCCACGCCAGCTGTTTTAGGGTTTTTTTTTTTTTACTGCTGTGAAGAGACACCATGACCAAGGCAACTCTTATAAAGGCAAACATTTGATTGAGGCTGGCTTTCAGTTTCAGAGGTTCAGTCCATTATCATCATGGCAGGAAGCATGGTGGCACGCAGACAGACATGGTGCTGGAGGAGTTGCTGAGGGTTCTACATCTTAATCATAAGGGAGCCAGGAGGAGGGTCTCACTCTACACAGGGCAGAGCCTCAGCCGAGGGGCCTCCAAGTCCATCCCCAAAGTGACACACTTCCTCCAACAAGGCCACATATGTGATTCCCTGGGCCAACCTATTCAAATCACCACACCAACCTCAACTCTATTTTGAGCTCTGTAGCTTTGGAGTGTATTTTGGAATTCAGAAGCTAAATTTTCCTTGTTGTTTCTCCTCTGGCCATCTTCCATAGTCTGAGGACCCATTACGCTACAGCCCTGCCCTTCCATGACCCTGAAATTCCTCCCTCTGTGCTCATAGCCTGTGGTGTTGCCAACAGCCGATTAATTCTTAGTTTGGATCTACTTTGGGTTACTTATATCTTGGGTTCCAGATTTTCTCCAGTTTTCTCTGACTTTCCTTCTTTCTCCTTCTCAGGCACCTTTGCCAACCTCTCATTTCCCGTCTCTGGAACCAGACATCTTCATCCTCAAATCTCTTTCCAATGTCGAGAGGTTTTCCTCAGGTCTCCTGTGTCTAAATGTTACCGGCATCCAGACAACTCCAGCATTTGCCTCTTTCCCTGGCTATCCTACTATTGCCGATGTTTCATCGTAGCACCTGGTTTGCTCCTAAACAGATCCAGGCCCAAAGGCTGGCCTCCTCTTCCTCCAAACATGCCTTTCTTCTGCCTTAGGAAATAATGACTCCATCCTTCCACCAGTCCTGCTGAAACCTCAGACTCACTTTTGGTGTCTCTTTGTTTATCTGTCTGGTCTGTCAGATGATTCTCTCAAGTCTACGAGAGCTTCCTCTACAGTTATCTACCCTGCTCAGGCTACCATCCTTTCTGGAGAGCCGAGGCTCTGGCCTTGCCCGTACCCTGGAAGCATCATGGGTTAAGGAAGGGAGTCAGTGTTTTCATTACAGTGGATGAATGTGGGAAGCAGAATAGGCCCTAAAATCTCAAAGATGTTCAGACCCTAATCTCTAGTCATTTGCCAGAGGGCCAATAAACTAGCCTAAAACAAATAACAGAACTGAGCACTAATCAGACAGGTTCCCAGAGTGGACCCCTAGAAAATATAAGGACTCTCTCTTTCTCCCTCCCTCCCTCCCTTCCTCCCTGCCTCCCTCCCTCCCTCCCTCCCTCCCTCCCTCCCTCCCTCCCTGCTTCCCTCCCTCCCTGCCTCTTTCCTTTCTTCCCTCCCTCCCTCCTCTTTCTCTTCTCTCTTTCATTCTCTTCTTTCTTTCTTTCTTTCTTTCTTTCTTTCTTTCTTTCTTTCTTTCTTTTCTTCCCTCCCTTCTTTTCTTTCTTTCTGTTGGGTTTGGAACCCCAGGTCTTATAGGTAGGCCCATCAACTGCTCTTCCATTGAACCACAGTTTCATTCTCAAGCATATGAATTCCTTCTCTTCCTCTCCTATCCCCCTGGGACAGGTCTCCCTGTGTGGTCCAGGTTCCAGTGTGACCTTATGCTCTGTGTGTAGCAATCCTAGTTCCAAATGAGTTCACATACGAAATTACCATGGTAAACACATCGGTATTTTTTTTTTTGAGGATATAATTCCACACATAATACTGTCACTGCAGAGTTTCAGTGGGGATGAAGTGAATGTAATATGTACCATGTAGAGAACCACACAAGAAGGGTGGGACAAGGCTGAACTGAGGTTCTTATCTGAGTAGACCTCAGAGACATGAAGATCTATGTAGCTACGTGAGGGGGAAAGACAGGAGACTGGAGGAGAAACAGGAAGTAAGGGGAATGTCCAGGTGAGTGGAAGAGGGTCAGGAAGGGAGGGGAGAAAATGGACAAAAGTGGGGCAGGAACAGGGTTAGGCACCTGTGAAGAACTGGGACAGCATCAAGCAGAGAGGACAGGGTGACAGTGTCTCAGAAGAGAAAATGATCTGTAGATCATTGGGCCAGGAGGGTACCCAGGGCCTGTCCTGTGCTTCTCCCACAGTTGGGAGGATTAGCTGGTAAAAGTTCCAAAGCAGGAACTAAAGGCCCATTTCTTCCAACAGAGCAGCAGGGTAAACTACAGATGCCTTCTGAAGGGCCGTCCCAGGGGTCCTGGCAAGGCTGGTCTTTGTGCAGACTCATCCTGCTGGACCTAACACCCCCTATCCTGCTGCAGGGACTTTGCTCCAGGGCACTTGCTTAAAAACCTGCACTTTTGAGCCAGACGGTGGTGGTGCACGCCTTTGTTCCCAGCACTTGGGAGGCAGAGGCAAGCGGATTTCTGAGTTCGAGGCTAGCCTGGTCTACAGAGTGAGTTCCAGGACAGCCAGGGCTACACAGAGAAACCCTGTCTCGAAAAATCAAACCAACCAAACAACAACAACAAAAAAACCCTGCACATTTTTATGTCACCAACTTTGCTTGTACATTCATTCCTCTTTCAGTTGGTACTGTCTGCCTCCTCTTGCTGGGAGAGGACAGAGGTACCAAATAGTGCCATTTTCTCTTTTGTGGAATGGTCATTATCATGATTGTTGGACATCAGCCTTGGCGTTCACTCGGGACAGAGCCACAGGAGCAAACCGAGCACAGGACACAAGCAGTGCTCAGTTCCTAGACCTGATTCTGACCTTCACCTCTTTCAGCCTTGGCCACTTCTGTAACTGCTAGCTGCAGGGCAGCTGATAGGATGAGGAGTTGCATGACTTCTCGATATTCAGACGCCTGATGTGGAGGTCAATTAGGCAGACACATTCTTTACTCGAGCCATTAGCCTTGCATGTTTGTGGATGTGGGAAGAGCCTGCCCACGAAAACAAGCTGCTTGTAAATGGTGCATCTGAGTAGAGTGGACAGCTCAGACTCCAGCAAGCTCCCAGCACCTCTGGGCTCCTTGTGTGATTAGCATAATAAAATGAGAGAAAATATTGACATTCAGTATGTGTGCAGCCTGCTAGTGATAGGGGAAGGGAGATCTGCAATGCTAATTGAAATGTAATTGATGTAAAACTGCAATTCTTACAAAGAAGTGGGAAGACCAGCTCAATTGTAAAATAGATAAGATCAGAGGGATCCCAGGCATCAATCCCAGTCTCGTTCCTGGTGCCAAGAGCTAATAAGCCAGTGATTGTTTTAGTTCACGCAGACACCGCCGGTATTTACTGTATTTTCTAGACTGGCTTGGCTGCTGCTGGATATGATCAATATGAGGGTTCCATTATTTCATTCTGTGTCTCTCAGTAGCGTCTGTAGCCCACAGTGTTCTATTGCTGTGGGGAGACACTCATGACTACAGCAACACTTGTAAAGGAAAGCACTTAACTGAGGCTGGCTTACAGTTCAGAGGTCCAGTCCATTGTCATGGAGGGGAGCGTGGTGGCAGATGTAGATAGTATGACCTGCTATTATGGGTGTGATAAGCAGGAAGGAGGTGGCCAGCTAATCACTCCAGATGTACACACGGAAGAGCTGGAATTCTGAGGTCCCAGTGTTCCTCTTGTGGACACTGTACCTGTTGCTCTAACAGTGCCTTGCAAAGCCTTACCAGTGGAGCTGCAACAGAGGCTCCTGGGCATTGTGAGGCTAGCCCCCTAGAGTGTTCAGCAGTCCTGGGTCAGGTGGGCCTTGTATTGACATTAAATTTAGTTGACCATTAAATTTAGTTTCCAAACTCTTGCAGTGGTTCGGTTGGGAGTGTGTGGATCAGGAGAGCATTCATGGAGTCCGAGACCATAGAGGAAGGGCTGAAACTCTCAGGTGGGCTTGCTGGCCTGGGTCCTGGCCATACCCTTTCCATTCTGGTCCCTAGTCAGCTGAGTTCTACAGGCTCCTCAGGAATTACTTTCTGATCAGGCATCAGGGAGAAGATCATGGGATGAAAGGAGAAGCCAGAACTTGGTGGGTGTTGCTGTACCACCAGTAGGGGTCTGGGAATCTCTGTGGCCCCAGTTACCTCTGACATCTGGTGGACTCACCTTCCTATAGTCCTATCTGCTTTGAAAACAGTGGTAAGGCTTTGACACATTTCTGTTACTTTCCAGTTCTACTGTCATCTGGGTAGCCACCACCCAGAATCCCCATTTTTGGAGAGGGAAGGACTGGAGATTGGACCCAGAGCCTTGTGCATGAAGCTGGTCTCTACTGCCACATCCGTGTGGTGGCTGGAATGAGAAGAGCCCCATAGGCTCATAGATATGAATGCTTGGACAGTAAGGAGTGACACTAACTGAGATGGATTAAGAGATACAGACTTGTTGGAGGAAGTGTGTCACTGGGGCTGGGCTTTGAAGTTTCAAATGCTCAAATCAGGCCCAGTGTGTCCCTCTTCTCCCTGCTGCTTGAGGATCCAGATGTAGAACCTTCAACTTCTCCAGCACCATCTCTGCCTGTGTGCCACCATGCCCCCCTCCATGACAATGGACTGGACCTCTGAGCTGTAAGCCAGCCTCAGTTAAGTGCTTTCCTTTACAAGTGTTGCTGTAGTCATGAGTGTCTCCCCACAGAAATAGAACACTGACAAAAACACCTACACCCCCACCTTACCCCCATTTTAATTCCTTCACCTGTGTCCTTTGTCCTGTTCACATATTCTGATGATGAGTTCCCCCAGATTAGGGACTGAGATTAGTGTCACAGATAACTTTGACTCTTTTTGTGGGTGTGAGAAGAAGCAAGATCCTTCCTCTGTGATAACTACTTATTGAGAGCGACTGTGAATACAGTTTTTCTTTCGTTTTAAACAAAAGGCAAAATGACCCACATGCTGATTTTATGAAAACAGTGGCTTTTAAGATCCTGATTACAATTCCCTGCCCTCTCTATCCCCCCATTGGCTGGGTACTTCAAGGAAGTACAATATTTCTATCCAGATCTCCTAGAACTGGAGGTACAGATGGCTATGTATTGTTATGTGGGTGCTGGGAATTGAACCTGGGTCCTCTGGAAGAGTAGATGGTGCTGAGCCATCTCTCCAGCCCCGAACTCCTGAATTTTATCCATAGACTTCTTGATGATGTCTAATATCCAGACTAAAAATTTTGCTAAAGAATACCAAAGTGTCCTGTGCATTGCTATGCCAAGGTCTTCATCCAGTTCTCTCCAGTACACCACTACTCTGTGGGTCCCATGGTTTCAAGAGACTTAATTCCAGAGCATAATTCCTTCAAAGTCCTTTAATAGTTGAGGCTAAATATGTTCAAGACCCTGCTGGGTGGAGGAACAGGAAACCTCCACTCCCTGGACAGCCTTCCAAAGTCAAAAGCCAGACCAGGCTCTAGTTCCCAAAGCCCTTCAGCCATGTCCTCCTGCAGACAGGGCCAATGCACACAGGTTGAGCTTTCACAGCAGAATTCCACTTTCAATATTTTAAGGAAATTATAGAATAATATATTTTCTCGTGGGAGACAGTTTTCTGGCCCCAAACAAACCATTAGTCAGTAGTGGTGTGGGCTGTCCCCTTCAGTGAGGCAGTCATGTGCTTGCATCTTTGGCTTTGCTGTAGTCCTTAACTGGGTCACAGAGTCACTATCCCCAGGTAGATGCAGCACAGAGCAGCCAGCCAGGCTGTACCTTTCTGGAAGGGACTCTTCACCCCGATCCCAGGAACATGGAACAGAAATATTTCTGAATTAGAACCTTAAGTCAGGGTGCTAAGGAATGTGGCTCAGTTGAAAAACCTCTTGTGTAACATGCACACTGCCCTGGTTCCCTCCCAGACACTACATAAACCAGGGATGGTGGTATACACCTGTAATCCCAGTACTGGGAAGGCGAAGGCAGGAAGGTCAGAAGTTCAAGGCCGCTCTATAATACAAAGTGCGTTTGGGGAGAGCGTGGATTATATAAGACCTGGTTTCATAAAAGGAAAAGTCCGTTCTAGCAAATTGCTGAGGGAGGAGTTGAAGACTCAGTTATACCAATTGTTCAATAAACTTTTCTTAATTTACACTGTAATTAAATTAACTGGTAGAGGACACATTTATCCCTGTGACTTGTGTCTATGGATCTGGTGTTGGCTATACTACTCATTAGGTCAAGGAGCCAGCCTTCCAAGGTGATTTATGATGTACATTGTATTATTAGCTTCCTAGGAATTCCGTAAAGAAGCTTGCCATTGGTCAGCTTCAACAGCTGCAATGTATGGTCTTGGTTCTAGAGGCTGGGAGTCAAGGTCAAGGTGTCCTCAGGACTAGTTCCTGTGAGGGCTGTAAGCAAGGTTTAGTCTCAGCCTCTCTTGATGTCTGCTGGTGGCTGGCAATTCTTGGTGGTCCTTGTTTTGTAGATACATCACCTAATTTCTACTTGTCTATTCACATGGCATCCCTGGGCTTGTGTGTCCGTGTGTTCAATTCCTTTCTGTAGGGTCACCTTGACATTGAATTTGGGTGCATTTTAATGGTTTCATCTTCATTTGATTAACCCTTCAAAAATCTTATTTTTTTTTTAAATGTATAGGCCCCCGAGATCATTAGGAGTCTGGCCTGTGACATGTAGGGGATACGAAATGGAAATCTCTGGTTTCTTTGGAGACTCAGTTGTGTCATCTGACGTTTTTCTGGAGACTGTCTTATGAGAGGCTGCTTGGCTCACACACACAGACACACACAGACACACAGACACACAGACACAGACAAACACACACACACACACACACACACACACACACACACACACACGAGACGATGTTTTGCTGAGAACAGACATGGTGTTTTCTGGAAGCTGTCATGTGAGAGAGCATATGATGTTTTGCTGGAGCAGACGCTTGAGAGGGTGTGTGAGAGTGAGGTGACGCTTTTGCATTGATCTGCCTTGCCACACTTCACCGGTCTTCGCTGATGACACTCTTGCATTGGGTATACCTTGCAACTCTTTGCTGGTCTTTGCCGATCCCTCGTCACGACTTCATAGAGAGAAATGTACCTTGTGTTATTCTGGCCACTTCTTGCCACTTCATCAGACTAATGCCAATTTGGTGGAACCCCGTGCTTTCTTCTGGATCAACCTACTTGGTATTTGCTGATTGGACTGCACTGCCGTTACCGATTCATGTTTGATATTTTTGACTGGACTGCTGATATCCTGACAACGAAGATTAGAATTGCCCCAAAGAACTACTTTTAAACAGGTCCACAACCCCCATCTCCTAGTAACCTTTCTTTGCCGCTACCTGTGGTAGGTAGGCTAAAAGGGAGGTTGAAGTGTTTAAGAACTGTTATTGCAGTAGGTTTTGAAAAATCTAAGGCTACAGAGTCGTAACCTGAAATGCATATCATCTCTTATGAAATGGGAAGCTCCTCTGAAAAGATACAATGTTTCCAGTTCTCTTGTCTCAGAGGCTTGGTAGAATTTAGTAAATAGTTGTGCGCCCATTTTACCCAGACCCCCGGTCTTGCCTCTAATTCCATGTCTGGGTAGACTGGCTGCTGTGTGGAATGGTAGAAGCTGATGGACCTTCTCCAGCATGTGTTGGTATCGTCTTGCTTTTCTCCTGGTCTTTGGAATTACTTCCATCAAGGCAGTGAGTGAGCTATAAACCAACAGAGCTTGCACTGACAATGTGTCAGGCAGAGCTGTTTATCACAGTGTCCATTTGATTAATACATGTCAGCTGGGGTTCAGATGTATAACAGTGTTACCCTGTGATAATAGAGGTATCTATTCACACAGGGAAAGTGGCAACAAAAGACTTAGGATCTCCTAGTTAGTCTGGCTGACTAGCTCTCCTGGAAGAGTACAGGCATAGCTGAGGAGGGCAAAGTCTGCATTCAGCCTGTGCATCAGTCAGGGGAGAAGCGCTCAGCTGCAGAACTGCACATGCGGCTCAGTCTTGTCTTTGGCTGAGACAAGCATCTTTATCCAATCTGGCCTCTATACTCAAGTACTTGGGGAGAGTCTAAGCTAGAGGAATGCTCTAAGGCCTGATAGCCCTCTGTGGTCTTACATCCTATATGCATAAGAGGAGGATGAGAGGGGTTAGTTAGGTCAGCCACAAACACCTTGCCCTGGAGTTGTGTTTCCATGTAGAAGGTATCTTTTGTATTTTGTTTTGTTATTATTGTTTTTGTTTGTTCATTTTGTTGTTGTTTTCTTTGTTTGTTGGTTATTGAAGATAGGGTTTTCCTGTATAGCCTTGGTTGTGCTGGAACTCACTCTGTAAGTCCAGGCTGACCTCAAATTCCTAGAGATCTACCTAGCTTCCTGAGTGTTGGGATTAAAGGCCTTCGTCGCCATGCCCAGCTTTATGTGTAGCCCAGGCTGGCCTCGAACTACTGATCCTCCTGCTTCCACCACACTCAGCAAATACTGAACGGGCATACGCCACTATAACCAGTGAGATATCCTTATTATTATATATTTTCTCCCTCTTTGAGACAGGGTCTTGTATAACTTGGACTGGCCTCAAAGTGGCTATGTAGCCAGATACGATGGTGCCTATCTTTAATGCCAGCACTTGAGAGGCGAAGCAGGCAGATCTCTGTGAGTTTGAGGTTAGCCTGGTCTACAGAGTGAGTTCCAGGACAGTCAAGGCTATGTACAGAGACCCTGTCTCAAAACAAAGTCAAAACCCAAACAACAAACACCTCATGATGTAGCTGAGGTTGGCCTTGGACTGATTCTCCTGCCTCGACCACGCCCTTCCCCAAGGGGTAGATTATAGGTACACGCCAATGGGCCTGCTGTAGTGGCCTGGAGGAGAGCTACATCCTGTATGCTCGGATATTGTGACTGTTGGTGGCACTGTTTGGGGAGGTTTAGGTGGAACAGCCTTGTTGGAAGAAGACTCTTCCTAGTGGCAAGCTTTGAGAACCACTTCCACTTTGCACTCTGCTTCACGCTGGTGGTTAAGGATGTGACTTGTCATTGCCTGTTCCAGCCACTCTGCCTGCCTGCTGCCATATCACCTGACTATGGTGGACTCTTATGCCTCTGGAACCATTAGGCCCCGCCCAAACTCCCTCTTTCATCCATAAGTTATGTTGATTGTGATATTTAATCACAGCGACAGAATGGTGACTATTATATTCACAATTTATGAGCAAAAATTTCTGTTTCTTGTAGCAGAGAACTTGGACACACAGTTTTTGGCATTTATAGGAGTTTTGTTTGTTTGATTGGTTTTTTTGAGTAAAGTGATTGAACTAACAATAGTCTTGGATCATAAAAGAAAATTTGAGATGGGTCTTAAGGCAGATGTACCTGGGTGATACCTCTTTGACTTACCAGTCAGAGGTCAGGGATGGGGTCCAGAGACCCTGCTATGCTGTTCCATCATGGCAGTGGCTTCCTGAGGGAGGTGGACAGTGAGTGCCCCAACATGCTCTGTTCTTACCATTTTCCTACCTGTCTGATATAACAGTAATAACCCTGTAGAACCTAAATAAATGTGTGACTTACGCCACACAAAGAGGAGGAGCCAACTCCGAAAGCCCACCCACTGTGTATCTACAATATCTGAGCACACATTTATAAGGCTCTTGCAGCAAGTATAGTAAATAGTATATACTCATTTGAAAATTTGATAGATACCAAAATGCATTTCATAGCTACTTCCCCTCCCTGTGCATGCAAAGACGTTGCTTCTTACTCAACTCAACTTGAATTTGATGCTAGTCTGGCAGGTGAGAAATAGTATTTTAATTTGCTCTTAATTCATGTTTGTCTCTTGTGAAGATGAGGATCTTCTATCTTTATTCTTCTCTCATATTTTACATCTCCACTGCAGTTCCCCTCCCTTCCTTCTCCCCAAGTCTCTTCTCTCCACATTCTCTCTCACCCAGATCCACCACACATACACGTACACACACACACACACACACATACTTCCCCTCAAACAAAAGCAGGCCTCCCAGGGACATCAACCAAACAGGGCATAACAAGTTACAGACCAGGCACATACCATCACACTATGGTTGGAAGAAGCAACCCAATAGGAGGAAAAGGGTTGCACAAGCAGGCAAAGAGTCAGAGACAGCCTCACTCCCACTGTTAGGAATCCCAGGAGAACACCAAGCTACTCAGCCATAGCATATAAGCAGAGAGCCTAGGTCAGACACATACAGGCTCCCTGATCACTGTAAGCCCCCATGAGTCCCAATCAGTTGGTTCTGTGGGCATGGGCTCATGGTTTGAGCCTCACCCCTCTAGTTTCTCTGGTCCTTCTTCCTCTTTCCCCTATTCCAAAGGATTCCCAGAGCTTTGTCTTAATGTTTGGCTATGGGATACTGCATCTGCTCCTGTCAGTTGCTGGATGAAGTCTCTCTAGGCTCTGATGATGATGATGATGATGATGATGATGATGATGATGATGATGGTGATGATGCTAGGCTCCAGTCCCAGCACTTTCTCTGCAGGCAGGATGAACTGTAGGTCAAAGGTTTTGTGGCTGGGTTGGTGTTCCAGTCCCTCCACTTGAGGCCTTCTCTGGCTACAGAAGATAGCTGGTTGAGGCTCTGTGTTCCCCTTACTGGGGTTATCCTTGTAGCTTCCATGGAGTTTCTGCTGTACTAGGTTTCTACCTCACCCCCGACATGTTCCCCAATTTCATTCATTTCTCCCTTCCCCCAAACTATCACCCAGCATAATTCAAGTCCAAGTGGATCAAAGACCTCAGCAGAAAACCTGATACACCAAACCTGTTAGACAAGAAAGTGGGGAATAACCTTGAACTCACTGGCACAGGAAGACAACTTTCTGAACAGAACATCAATAGCTCAGGAACTCAGATCAACAATTAATACATGGGGCCTCGTAAAACTGACAAGCTTCTGTAAGGCAAAGGACACCATCAATAGGACAAAGCAGCAATCCACAGAATGGGAAAAGATTGTTACCAACCCCACATCTGACAGAGAGCTAGTATCAAAAATATATAATAAACAATCAAGAACCTAGACATCAACAAACCAAATAATTCAATTTAAAAATGGAGTACAGATCTAAACAAAGAATGTGCAGCAGAGGAATCTCAAATGGTGGGAAAATGCTTAAAGAAATGTTCAGCCGGGCAGTGGTGGCACACGCCTTTAATCCCAGCACTTGGGAGGCAGAGGCAGGTGGATTTCTGAGTTCGAGGCCAGCCTGGTCTACAAAGTGAGTTCCAGGACAGCTACACAGAGACACCCTGTCTGGAAAAAAAACAAAATGAAACAAAAATGTTCAACATCCTTAGCCATCAAAATGCAAATCAAAATGACTTTGATATTAAATCTTACATCTGTCAGAATGGCTAAGATTAAAAACACAAGTGACAGCTCATGCTGGCGAGGATGGGGCAAGTTTGGACTCCTCTACTGCTGGTTGGAGTGCAAACTTGTACAGTCACTTTAGAAATCAATATGATGGTTTCTCAGACATGTGAGAACTGATCTACCTCAAGACTCAGTTATACCATTCCTGAGCATATGCCCACAGAACGTTCCATCCTACCACAAGGACACTTGCTCAACTATGTTCGTATCAGCTTTATTTATAATAGTCTAAAACTGGAAACAACCTACAAGTCCCTCAACCAAAGAACGGATAGAGAAAGTGTGGCACTTAATTTATACAATGGAGTATTACTCAGCTGTTTAACAATAATGACATGAAATTTGTAGGCAAATGGATGCAACTAGAAAAAGAAATTATCCTGAGTGAGGTAATACAGACCCACAAAGACATGCATGGTGTGTACTCACTTATAAGCGGATATTAGCTGTAAAGTGAGTAAAAGATAATCATGCTACAATTCACATACACAGAAAGGCTAAGTAATAAGGAGGGCTTAACAGAACATGCAAGGATCTCCCTGGGAAAGGAAAATAAATTGGATTTCCCATGCGGACTGGGGAGAGGATGGGGTTGGGAGCAAGAGGGTTCTTTTCTTTTTTTTTTTTTTCTTTTTCTTTTTTTTTTTTTGGTTTTTCGAGACAGGGTTTCTCTGTGTATCCCTGGCTGTCCTGGAACTCACTTGGTAGACCAGGCTAGCCTCGAACTCTCGAACTCAGAAATCCGCCTGTCTCTGCTTCCCAAGTGCTGGGATTAAAGGCGTGTGCCACCACCGCCCGGCGAGGGTTCTTTTCTTACATACAAACCATTTGAAGCTGGGCATGCTGACATACAGGCTGCGGTGGGTCCCACATGTAGGAGGAACGTCTATGGTTCCAGCGGCCTGGAGGCTTTGGTAGCGGCAGGCCCCAATGACACGAGGAAGTCCTTGGTTCCAAAAGGGTTTATTATCATGGCAGATGGTAGATGGATCTGGAAGTACCCCTGTAAAACTCAGGCCAGTCCCGAGTTAAATAGGGAGGGAGAAACGGAGAGGATCTGGGTAGGATCTGGGGAGGCATGCTTAATTTGCTCCGCCCTCTGGCCTTCATTAGTATGTAAATCCCCAGGGCAGGAGGCCTCTAGTCACACCCTCTACCTGTGCATTTTGGGAGGGGCTGTCTGGCCTACGTGACTGAACAATGTAATTCTATGGAGACTAGACTGCTTTTCAGGACCCTGGGTTCTGGGGGCTCGCCGAACTCCTGCCAGTTCTCACGCAGAGTCTCGGGGGGTTCTAGGCAATTGCCCAGCCATGACCCAGAATACCCTCACGCAGTCCCACACACACTTGGAAACCTGATCAGAGTACTCGGGTGGCAGAGGCAGGAGGATTGCTTCAAGTTAGAGGCTAGTCTACATCGAAAGTTCCAGGCTAGCCAGGGCTATGTAGCAACACTCTGCCTGAAAAGAAAGCAAAACAGAAGCAAAACCTCACTGGTATTTCTTTCCCTCAGACCCATCTATTTATGTCTTTGGCTCGATTTTTCTCTTGGATTCTTGGGTATTTCCCTATTGATTTTTAGGAGCTCTTTGCAGATTGAGAAGATTAGCTTTCAGCATTCTGTATATGTTATGGATATCCATTTTCAATTTGTTTCTGGTCTGTTGGCTTGATTTGAGCCTTTTCTTTGCAAAATGTTATGCTTTTATTTAATCAAAATGAATCAATTTTTTTTTCTTTTGTCACTCCTTGGACTTTCTACTGTGGTAAGAACGCTTTTGCCACTGTGAGACTGTTAAACATTCACACAGTTGGTTTGGCTCACCCACTCAGAGTTGGACAACCAGGCAGCTTCAGGCTCTGTGTGGCTCTCCCTCTCCCCCAGCCCAGGCCACCCATGCTGACATACTCTGAGCAATACCTGTCAAGCTGCTTTAAAGACAATGAGGCTACTAAAAAGGCCAGGGGACATGGGCTGAGTCCTACCACTGCACAGTAGGATGACACTTTAGAAGACACTGTAATCATCTGCCAAGAGACAGTGGGGAGAATATTCAGAAAGAAGCCAGATAAACAATTTTAAAAATAGGAAAAATTTCCTCCTTTGTGTGTGTGTGTGGGGGAGGATTTTTTTTTAAATGTAGAACTGTTTTTCATTTAAAAGTGCTTGTCACACAAGTCGAAGGACCTGAGTTTAGTCCCCTGAACCCATGTAAAAGCCAAGTGTGACTTGTATGCTTGTAATCTAAAACTGACAGGAAGATCCCTGGCTCACTGCCCAGCTAGTCTAGGCGGTAGACAAGTTCCAGGTTCACTAAGAGACCTTGTCTCCAAACATAAAGTGTGGAGGATAGAGAAAGAAACTCAGTGTCAACCTCTGTTCTCTACATGCATGCGTGCCCTCACGCATGTATCACACACACAAAGTGAACAAGCAGGGTGTTGGAGATCAGGAATGATTACAGCACTTGGAAGGCTGAGACAGGAAGATCATAAGCTTCAAGTCAGGCTGCGGTGTAGAGAAATGTCCTACCTCAACACAACAGAAATGAGTAAGCAGAGAGGAAACCGGAACTATGAGTAAATTACTAGGTAGTTTTGTGATCTGTAACAAACCAAGATTTTCCCTGCACTCTTACCTCACCCTTACACATTCTTACACACACACACACACACACACACAGAGACACAGACAGACAGAGAGAGACACAGACAAAGAGAGACAGATAGCTCCACTTGTATGTACATGTTGGCATATGAAGATGGTAGCTCAATCCACAGTAGTGAATTGTGTACATCTTTAGTGAAATGAAAATTTCCCTTCCTGATCCATTCTACCCTTAACAGCCTATGGCATTAGTTCTACCAGTGAAGTTATAAGTAATATGAGATAATGTAAATACATAAGGCTGAGACAGGAGGATTGCTGTTTGAGATTAAGATCTTACTACTCTCCAAGGCTGGCCTCAAACATGCCAGGGAGCTCAGGCTCAGGAGCCTCCTGTCTCGGCTGAGCCATGTTTAGCTTAACGATTCATTGTTTTTAACCCTCAATTGTATCTATTTGCTCATATTTTGGAGAATTCTAGAATTAAAAACAGTCTCTCCATTTTGAAAGCTTTAATTTACTTGCATGGTTGTATACTATTTCTAGTAAGAAGTTTGATGGACCTAGAAAGTGTTCAGTGTTGAGAGCACTTACTGCTCTTGCAAAGAACCCAAGTTCGCTTCCCAGTACCCACATGGTGGTTCATAAGGGTCTGTAACTCCAGTTCCAGGTGATCTGACACCTTCCTCTAGACTCTCAGATTTCTGCATGCCTATGGTGTTCACAAACTCTCACAGGCACACACATATACATCCGTTAAAAATAAATAAATATATTTTTCATAAAAGAGATGTAAGAAGTTTCATTACTCTTGTAGGAAAATTTCTAAAGAGACACTCTTGGGATTTTCACTAATTGGAGAATTCTGAGACTTCGCCAGAAAGCCTTGAGCTGTATCCCTCATCTGTTCTGGCACTGCTTGAAGCATTTGCCATCAAGAAGAACACCTTTCTCCACACTGAGGAAGAATGTCTTATATGGTTTCTCTGATGTCTTGTGTGCAGAACTCTTAGGTAGCCAGAGGCCTTGCGGGTTTTAAGCCTTGTTTTATTCTTGTTGTTCTGCCCTGTCTGGGGAAGTGTCTCAGAGGCTCTTCAGCTCCGTCTTGGTGTGTGGATTGAAGCTTTAGTTTCTGTGGGCATGCTCCTCATTTCTGCTCTTGTTTCCTGTTCTCTGACGACCTTGCTTTGGTTTTGTCATTGTTTTCTTCTGGTTTTTTGAGTCCACATGACCCGTTAAAAGCATCTGATTTTAAAGAATTAATTAATTAATTTACTTTATATCTCAATGCTGCCCCCACTCCTGAACCCCCATCACATAGTCCCTTCCCCGCATCCTCCCTCCCCTTCTCCTCTGAGAGAGTGGTGCCCCCTCCCTGGATATTCCCCTATCTTGGCAGATCAAGTCTCTGCAGGACTAGGTGCATTCTCTCCCACTGAGGCCAGACAAGACAGCCCTGTTAGGGGAGGGTATTCCACAGACAGGCGACAGCTTTAGGGATAGCCCCCACTCCAGTTTGGGGGGATCCACATGAAGACCAAGCTGCACATCTGCTACATATGTGTGGGGAGGCCTAGGTCCAGCCTGTGTATGCTCTTTGGTTGATGGTTCAGTCTCTAAGAGCCCCAATGGTCCTGGTTAGTCGACTTTGTTGGTCTTCCTGAGGAATTCCTATCCCTTTTGGGGCCCTCAATTCTTCCCCTAACTCTTCTATAAGACTTCCTGAGCTCCTTCCAACATTTGACTGTGGGTCTCTGCATCCTTCTGAGTCAGCTGCTGTGTGGAGCCTCTCAGAGGACACTTATGAAAAACAGTTGATTTTTTTCTCGGTCCTCTGTGGTGCCAGCTTCTCCACTGTTTACATCTCCTGGCTATCATGAGAAACCAGAGTGGAACAAACCAGAGTGGAACGTGACAGAGACCAACCAAGGTCAACTCATGGTCAGCTAGCTGGAGGCACCATCTGCAGGACACACAAAAAGAACCAAGCAAGAAAGCCCCGAGCTTTGCTGCATGTACTTCATCCCACACTGCACTGAAAACTGACATCCCTTAAAGAAATCCAGACACTGGCATGAAGGGCTCTAGATATACCAAGCCCTTGGGATGCTGGGATTTGTTTATTAACTGACAGTTTCTTTACATTTTTAAAGACCTGTGTGTGTGTGTGTGTGTGTGTGTGATTGAGGTGTGTGTCACATGTGTATGCTGGTAGAGATTAGAGAATAACTTTGTAAAGTCAGTTCTTTCTTTCCATCTTTATGTGGGAATTGAACCCAGGTTGTCGGGGTTGCACAGCAAGTGCCTTTAACCACTGAGGCATCTCGCCAACCTCTTGTTTGCTATTTTTGAAACAAATTTTTGATTGTTAATCTGGTTAGCCTGGAACTCACTACAGAGACCAGGCTGACTTTAAACTCTCAGGAAATGATTCTGCCTTAGTCTCTTGAGTGCTGGAGTTAGAGGCTTGCTCCATGGCATCCAGCTCTGAGTGCAGTTTTCTAAGGAAGGAGAAGTTCCCAGTACCCAACCCCACCCTCTAGAATCCAGTGGCCACTTGTTTCTGGGAAGGTTTTATAACTGGGCACAGTTGGGTCATCTCTTGCACACAAGTCTGGAGCCTTTGGACTAAGGATGTCACTCTGGTCCTCACGTCTGCCAGTGACTTTCACAGTTTCTTTCGCTTCACTGAGCTCTGAAGCCCCTCAGTACCTTTTGGAGCCTTCTGGGCTGGAAGCTGGTCCTGTCCTGACAAAGCCCACACAGACAGTGCTGATCCTATTGACATAAAGCAAGGGACCTCTCAGCCTGTCTCTGTTTCCTCATTCGAACTTCCTGCCTTCTGAGAAAGACCTTCCCTGAAGATAAATTTGGCTTTGGGAGACATTATGGTCATGCATTGTGACAATACACTAAACCATTCTTTTTTTTTTTTTTTTTTTTTTTGCCACGAGGTGTGTTTTATTTTCATCAACCATACAAATAATTTTCTCCCAGGGCAAACCGGTGAAATTTGGCAGTCCGATTAGTGTGTGGGGGGGGTCCCCTTCAGAGACCCGCGGGCCAGTGGCATCATCACGGAGTGCCCGGGTTCACAAGTCCAGCTTGTAGCTCGCGTCCATCTTGCAGGTGGCTCTTCCTCCACATCATGAGGGGGTCTTGGAGATGACGGGGTGGGGTGGGATGGGGAAATCTTCCTCCTCCTAAAATCCTAGGCTTTTAGGAGATTTCACTCCTCTTTTCCTGTTCCATGATCTCTTTGGTCGGCAGGGTGTTCTTCTCCTGCGTCTCGGTTTTCTTCAGCTTGGCCTTATCGAAGCTGGCGATTTCCCCCATGTCCGGCTTGTCTGCCATTTTCTTACAACTCGTGGATTCTCGTTCTGAGCTCGCGCTCCAGGTGATCCCACTCTCGTTGCTGCAGCAAGAGACCCACTAAACCATTCTTAATTAAGTTAGGAATCTTAAAATCAGTGCCACAGGGTCTACGGCTATAGCTCAGTTGGTAGAGTTTTAATATCACGAAGACTGTTTTTATGCCCTGGGTAACCCTATGACTGTCTCCAGTGGTGATGGGGGATGGTCTGCTTGTAGCTCTGCTGTGATAACAGCTAGTGAGTTCAGGGGAGCTAGTCAGGGTACACAGCTCACCAGCTGGGTGCTACTGAGCCTAGCAGAGGAAGCTCAAGCCTGAAACAACATCCTGATGGCTCTGGGTATGAATGAGTGACTGGTCATCATTCATGGCAAACCTGAAGCCAGTGGCCCAAGGTTGTTTACCTCAGGGACAACGATAACTTTTTTTGCACAATGGCCCTGCTCCAGAGCAATCTTGGACCCAAGTCTAGTACCAGAACAATCAACTCTAAGTTGTTTGAGAAGGCTGTGTACATTAAAACAGCCATAAATCAAGCTAATGAATCCCACAGCGAGGAGAGAAATCCATTACATACATACATAGGGCTATTACTCCAGGACTCAGTACTCTCGCCTTTGAGGGCATAAAACGCAGTATTAACAAACTGCCCTGTAAATGGAAAACATCTCACAATTGGGGATGGATTGGAGAAAGTCCCCCCCCCCCGCCAACCCCCAGTATATGAGCATTTTAGCAAACTTTCTCAGGACTTGGATTTCAACAAGGAGGAGGGTAGAAGTGCATTGCTTGGCTCTTGGAAGGGTTTCAGCGTAATTTGCTGGGTCCCTTCAAGCAAGGTGAAGTGTGTCTCCACAGAGCAATAAAGAAGGGAGACGTGGCTATTTGTGCGTTCACACGAATTCATGGCATCTGAAATTGGTTCAGACTTTCTGGACTAAATAGACAGCCCCCCCCACACACACACACCCGAAGATGAGCAGTAATGTTGAGGACATCCTGAGCTTTCCCAGATGTGCCCAAAGTAGAAGTTTGGACTCAGTTTCGCCTGCCAGGCAACCCAAGGTCAGCAAAGCTGCATTTCTAAATGAAAGTGCCAGTGCTGCCACCGTCCTCATTTGATTTCCATTTGCAAATGAACAAGAATGATTTCTTTCACTTGCCCTTGGTGATTAACTGTTGGCAATCAGTGTCCTACACACAAATGAGCCTGTCCCAGTTTCCAGCTCCAAACACTGGACACTTCAGAACATCACCTCCCAGGTTTCTGGGTCAAGATCCAATAATGCTTTGTGTCTTGACTTGGCGTCTGGCGTCAGCACTGGTTTCCACCTCAAGGGTCTCCAGTAGTTTCAGTCCTGTTTGGGGTCCTTGAAGTAGGCGGTTACTCTGGACTTTACCTCTGTGGCTTCCGTAAATGACACGGCTGGCTGGCTGTAGAATGCTCACATGTGGGCAAAGATATGGGGGTGGGGGTGATTTGGTGCTATTGATTTAGGATAAAAATACCTGGGAATGGGGGTGGAGTTTGGGAAGACGGTTGGGTTGCTAAAGTGTTCGGCTTTGCAAGGACATGAGCTCAATCCCCAGAACCCAGTTTGGTTTGGGTTTTTGTTGTTGTTTGTTTGCTTGCTTGCTATAAAGCCTGGCATGGATGTATGCCACACAGGATCCTAATGCTAGGGGGGCAGATAGGTAGATCCCTGAGACTCATTGGCCAGTCAGCCAACTAATTTACTTGGCCAGTTCCAGGTCGGTGAGAGACCGTATCCTCCACCCCCAAGGAAAAGGTGAACAGTACCTGAGTATACCTGAGTTTGTTTCCTGGCTTCCACATGTACACACACATAAAGGCATCGTGCACCCCTGCAGACATACAGAGGGATGGGAAGCAGACACTCTCCTGAGGAACAATGGAAGCACTTCGGTTGTTTGTAAATTCTGAGTTCCCCCACTAACCTCTCAAGTCTCAGCAAACTTTCCCCCACCATGGTCTGAGGAATCTGTGAAGGAGCAGTGTCCTCAGCACAGAGAGCTTCCTTAACACCTAGGGACCAGGATTTACCTGCTTTGCTTTCTGAGTTGTCTGATTTGAGCAAGCAGCCTCACACTCGTTCATGCCACCAGAGCTGAGAGCTACTCCCACAGCCATCCTCACACTGCAAAGCAAAGCAGGCCCTCACTCCTATAAGTTGCCTTTCACTAGCTTCTACCCTCGGGAGCTCCTGTCACCAGTAGTTTCAGCATTGTGCTGTGAGGAAGACCAGGCAAGCTGACTGACAGGCCCATGAAGTGAGGAGTTGTACCCAGTCAATAGCCCTGCAGGTGAGGTGCTACAGAAGCTGCCCTTGCAAGCCCATACAAACCACTATGACACAGTGTGAAGGAGAAGGGAGCTCGGCCTTTCGTTTTGTATCAGTACACTTTGAAAGGAGCTGCTACATAGCACTAGCAATATGTGCATGGTGGCACCTTCAGTTTCAGCCACCCTCTGTGTGTCCAGGTGACAAAGATACCCAGACACCTCCACCTCCTTCCCAAGTGCTGGTGAAAGGTGACACAGTTCATGGCTGCCTGCATTCTGAGAGCTCCTCTTTCCACTTCTCCTATATGTGTGTCCCCAAGAAAGAAAATAATTTTAGTCCATTTCTCGAAAGGAAGTCTCGGGCTGGAGAGATGGCTCAGTGGTTAAGAGCACTGACTGCACTTCCAGAGGTCCTGAGTTCAAATCCCAGCAACCACATGGTGGCTCACAACCATCTGTAATGAGATCGGATGCCCTCTTCTGGTGTGTCTGAAGACAGCTACATGTATTTATATATAATAAATAAATAAATCTTTAAAAAAAAAAGAAAGAAAGGAAGTCTCCAGTCCCTTGTGGGCAGGCTCTGAAGGTGGAGAAGGGATACAGCTGCTCACTGTATCCAGACTGTGCTACCTGAAGTACAGAGACATACAGACAATACCTCTGCCTATTAGAGATGATGACTTATTAGGATCGATGTAGGATAGTAGCAATAATGGCAAAAGATGATGAGACTATGGATAAATAAAACCATTCGCAGGCCGGCAGGGGAATCGGGTGGCTAGAGCTGGGCTGGAATAAGGTTGGTGGCTCCTCTAGGAATTTCTTGGTTTGTTGTTTTTTTTTTTAAAGATGTATTTATTTCATGTATATGAGTATACTGTCGCTATCTTCAGACACACCAGAAGAGGACATCAGATCCCATTACAGATGGTTGTGAGCCACCATGTGGTTGCTGGGATTTGAATTCAGGACTTCTGGAAGAGCAGTCAGCACTCTTAACCACTGAGCCATCTCTCCAGCCCTGTTTTTTGTTGTTATTGCTGTTGTTGTTGTTGTTTTAAGATGTATTTATTTTATTTATATGGATACACTGTAGTTGTCTTCAGACATACCAGAAAAGGGCACCAAATCTCATTACAGATGGCTGTGAGCCATCTGATTGTTCCCATGTGGTTGATGGGTTTGAACTCAGGTCCTTCGGAAGAGCAGTCAGTGCTCTTAACTGCTGAGCCATCTCTCCAGCCTTGTTTTTAATTCTTGTTGTTTGTTTGCTTTTGTTGATTTTGATTTTGTTTTATTCTTCTTTGTTGTGATTTGCTCTTGTTACATAGCCCAGGCTAGCCTCTAACTCACAATTTTCCTTCCTTTGTCTCCTAAGTACTTCGCAGTTCCCTTTACAATTTAAAAAATGAGTACTGGCAAAGATGGCTCAGTGGCTAGAGATGCTTTCTGCCAAGCTGATGTTTGATGGGGTGGGGTGAGGAAACTTACATGGAAGAAGAAGAAAACCAACTCCTACAGGCCGGTCCTTCGGTCCTTCGGCTTCCACAAGCACACCATAGGCACAGCAGGTACCACTTAGCTGTGAATGAATACAGATTGCTCGGAGGAGTGTGCAGAGCTGGTGTGAAGTACTGAGGTAGGTGACATGTTCTCTGCACTCTTAGTGGGCCAATTTGAGGAGGAGCCAGCTGATGGGTCACAGAAAGCCAGGATTATCCGCACCCCACTGTGACTACCATTCTAAGAAACTGAGGAGATGGAAAGCCCAGTTTGAAGCGTCAAGGAGGGGCTAGGTGGCAGCCAAGGCCTGGAGCTGTCCCCAGCAGCCTCCAGCCTGTTCACACCCATCTACCATCTATTAAGGATGAGCTGTGACCCTTAAATCGCCAGGTAATTAGCTTGGGGCCAGGGAAAGGGTTTGCTGAGTCAGGTGCCACCGAAGAGACCTAAGCTGAGAACGCAAGTCACTTTTTCAAGGTCACATGCTGAGATGGTGCAGCCAGCGGTGACAGGAGGCTTTTACGATTTTTTTTGAGTATTACTTTTATGTTTCATATTTTTTGAGGCCACGAGTTCTGAACAGCTTGGGTTGTCTATCCCTCACAGGGCTGGGTTGTCCCTGAAGAAAGTCCCTTTTTGCCTCCCTTGTACCCCTTTAGACAAGATTTACTGGAGTCCAATGAACCTTGGTTCAACCTTGTTCCCAGGTTCTAAGTGGTCATTCCACTTAGACATTTAACTAAAAGCCCTTTCCATACAACCGACTCCCACAGGCACGCTGCCAGCAATTAATGAAAGATGATAAAATAATAAAAGCGGTAATGCATTAACTGTATTATGCTTGCCCATTTGGGCAGTCCTTTTCATTATCTCCTTCTTATGGCCGGGCTCCAGCAGCATTTGAAGAGCTTCTTTACTACCAGGCTGCAACTGCATCGGCTCGAAGATGAGCTTCTTAGAATGAGCTGCTGGGCAGTCTACCCCTCGGGAGCTTGAGCATCCTCAGTAGGGGAAGGAGGCAGCACCAGCCACCTCCACCCCATGCCTGCCTTAGAGACTGGACTGAGAACTCACGATGACAGATTTCACTTTTTGGACTCCCAACTCTGAAATAAATTGGTTTGCTAATTAAGAGAAATGATGCACAGTCTCCATTCGCCATTTACCTGAAGAACATTTTGATCTAAAAACTGAGTGTCCCTGTAGAGAATCGTGAATTCCAGGTCACTCTTCCTCACAGGCATGCCCAAGGTACTTGCTGCCTGGGATTACAAAGCTCCTGGCACATTGCTCCCCGGTTTTACTAGACTTCCACATCACATATTGAACTGAAGGCCTAGGCCTGGTGTACTAAGTGGGAAATGGCCAAATCTAACATCGGTGCACTCTAAGCTCACCTATAGAGATGGTAGCCACCGTGTAGAAAATGACACCACTCTGATCAGTGGGAAAAGTTCAAGCAATCTGTCTAACAGGATGAGCATGACGTCTGGGGAAGGTCAGACTTTGTGTAACTCAGTTCAGAGGAATGGATGCCCACAGCACACGATGACTTCTGAGACGTTCACGTTCCCATGGGACGGTGTTAGCCAATCACTCTCAGAATATATGAGTGTGAAATCCAGAAAGTTCTGCTAGCCTGACACTGGAAGTAGCCTTTCCATTAGGAAGCGACAGAGATGGGAAGGACCTGCATCTCTGGCACATGTTTGAGATGCTACACCTGGCCTGAACTTCGTGTGACTTGAGAAGGGGCTTCCAGATGAGAATGTAGTGGCTACATTCTCATAGATGTGTAGATATCCTGCATCAGGGATAACAAATCTCCAGGCTCTGTGCCCAGTACTCACTGTAGGAACCTGGATGAGACCAAGGATTGTTCAGGGCCACAGTCCAAGCAAGTCCTTATTTGCACTCCTTTCCCAGGGAGTAAGCGTCTCCCAGAGATGCAGCAACATGTCTGGTCCTGACCACCCTGTGCCGAGCTTCCCTCACACTGATACTGACCTCTGGTTTCTTAACTTCAGCTTGGCTGGATGCAACCTACTCTCCAGCCTCTTCTGTGTGTCTTACATCCACCTCCAATTTTGGTCCCATTGTAGGCAAGAGAGGCTCAAACCTCTACCTTCCCAGGGAACTCACGGAGGCAAAGCCTAGTGGCTGAGGACCTGGGTAGGAAGGTAGACCCCAGAGATGGGCAGTGGGAGCCTTTCTGCCATCGCACTACTGACAGGAACTTCAGTGGCTGGTTTTCCTCCTCCTCCATCCTCCTGAAGGAACTTGGCTGGGTTTTCTGCACTAACCATAGGAAATGATCAAGACTTCAAAAGAGAATGTCTTTGGGAGAAATTGCTGCTGGCACCAGGTGGCAAGATTCCTTTAGGGCCTCAGAGAAGTTTATGGAGGACAGGAGGAAGTTTGTTAGCTACAGGGCAGGTAGGAGATTCCTCTTTGGTTTCATTTTCCTTCTGGTTTAACTGAGAGAGTAGCAGCAGGAATGGTCCTTCCCTAACTCTCTCTTGTGGACTTCCTTAAAGTCATCTGCTGTGATAGTAGTGGGTCCAGGACGGTCTTTCGGGCTTAGAGCTTTACTGACTGACTCTTCTTCTAGAAGGGTCCTAGGGAAAGCCTCCCCAGGTCCAGTGTTGTGCTCCAACACTTCTTTAAGATGGGAGGACCAGAGAGGCTGGGAAAAGAGGGACATAGAGGTCACAGGTAATTCCAGACAGCTGGGGACAGAGGCATCAAAGACAGAAGTGATTCTAGAGGCTGGAGGAGAGGCCAAGATCTTCCCCCACACTCTAAGCTTTTTCTCACTCACCTCCCCTCACAGGCTTTCTGTAATGCCTTTTGCCTCCTGCTGAGACTCAAGGTATCTGCTGGCATTCTAGACTGATGGCTTTGTCCCTTGTTGGTGGCCTGGCTGAATCCTGCAGGCTCTTTCTCCAAGGTGGCCTTTCTACTCTGATCCCCTTGGGAGGTGGGAGAGGGGAAACATATCATCTTAGCCCAACAGCTGCTATAGCCTTCCTGACCTTGGATTTGGCCCTTAGGACAGCGAACACCTTCAGTACTGTTCAGAGAGAACGGAGAGACCTGCTTTAAATCTTTCAGAAAAGACTTGATTGTAGATGTCATTTTAGCTGCTCTCCAGAGCAACCTCACCCTCTGGAAGATGAGGGGATTCACGATTCCTAGGGTATTTGTCAAGAGAGCCAGTGTTGCTTAAAGGATAAAATAGGTGTGCACTGGTCAGCCATTAAGAGCCCATCCTCATTCCCACAGTATGTAAGCTTGACCGCTCAGTGGAACTGATTTGCTCAAAGTCAAGGCCATGTGGCTGGTATATCCCAAGCTGGTCTTTTGTGAATGGTTTACGTTGTTTTATTTTATTTTCTCCATTCTGAGCTGGGAAGATACCCTCATAACCTTTCAATTTAGAGCTCTCCTCTCACTCTCTGTGGAATTCCAAAAGTGCTGCCAGGCTGGAAGGAAACCGTCAATTAATTGTCAATTCTTCACATTGAGCAACTGATTAATTGGCACAATGTTATCTCTAAATCAGTGGTAATTAATTACTCTGTTCTTAATCTTGACCTTCAGAGTGCTAAAACTCTTCAAATTGCCACTGCTCCTGAGTCAGGATGACAGATGTAGCGACATTCTTCCTATAATTTGTTCTGTGCCTAAACTTTCTGCCTAAATGAGAGTACAGTGGAGCCGGGTGGAGCGGCGCTGGCCTCACGAAGACATCAGGTGCACTGTGAGGAAACTGAGCTGATTCCCTGGAGAGTGGCAGGTCATCTTACCAGTGTTGAACATCTTCCATCACTAGCCTCTTCCCAGAACAAATCATGAAGAATGCAGGGACTGTGCTTCCTCGTGGTTTGCAGAGCCGGACAACAGTCCTCTAGAAAGGACCCCCACTGAAGTTCTGTCCCATTCCGGTTCTGGAAGGGAATGGTGTCCCCAACCTATTATTTTCAGTTAGCTGCCAAGCCTGGCTAAAGTGACCACACACAAGGTTACTTCCTTTAACTGAGCCCAGATGACCACCCATGTCCTCCCCACCTATGGTAGAAGAAAAGATCACGGGGTTCATTTAGGACAGAGAGGCTTCTGGTCTGTAACCCTGCCTGGTCTGTAGAGCCCTCAAAGCCCATTCTGGACCCAGATCACTGTCCTTGGGTTTGGTGGGGAGTCTCCACAGGGGCTGTGGAGGAGGGCTCAAGGGAAGACAAATGACCTGTTTGCTTGAAACAGAACTTGTTTCTAATCAATACTTGGGGAGCAAGGTCAGAACAGAAACTTGGGAAAGATAGGGAAGTCCCAAGTCCTGCAGCTAGGACAGGAAGTATTTAAAGCTAGATTCAACTTTTACACCTCAAAATATAAAGCTGTCAATTTTCATTAAGAATGAAGCAAAATGAAATCTAGAGGGTGCCAAATAATTAATGACTTTTAATAACCCTAATAAATTCCGATTTCATCAAAACCACGTTGCTTGTCATCCTGTGCGGCCAGTAGGATGGAAAGCAGGAGGGGCAAGCACCTGTGGGAAATGATGCAGCTGACATTCTTTCCAGGTACATCAATTATCATTAAAGAGCGATAAAGACGCCAGAAGAGACTGTGTTAGCACCTGATGTGGAGGCCTCCTCGTTTAACACTGGACCCATTAATTGTAACGACTACTTTTGTGATCCCACAGGTAGAGCACAAACTAATTCACGGCTCTGGCAATCCTGGAGGCCTTTGTACATTAAGGAGTCTGATTTATTTCATATAAAGGAGGATACTCAAAGTCCAACCAAGAAAGGGTCATTCCACTATCTTGTTCCAGACAGTCAGAGGCACTAGGTGAAATATGTATGTCTCCAGACTCTGGACCACCCTCATGGGAGCAGATGGAGCTTGTCCACAGGGCTGTGTGAATTCAGCATCCAGCTCTGGAAGTCTGAGGAAGAGTGCCTGCGTGGCGGGATTTATTTTTAAATAGGTTTTTGTTTTTTTCTAAAAGTTTATTTACTTTTATTTTATGTGTATGGGCATTTTTGCCTGCATGCATGTCTGTGTGCTATATCTATGCAGTGCTCCAGGAGACCAGGAAAGGATATCAGTTCTAAAACTGAAGTTACAAATAACTGTAGGTCACCATATGCTGGGTGCTGAGTTCCTCTATAAGACCAGCAAAAGCCTTTAACCTCTGAGTTGTCTCTCCAGAATAAAAAATAAAGTTATTTAATGTCATTTGGCTTTTACTTCTGGCTATCCCAGGTGGTGGTCATTTGGATTCATCAGTTTTGACTTAGAGTCCTGCTGCACACGGGGACGGGGGCAGGAATTAGCTTCCCATTGTTCTACAAGACTCCTAAGTGGCTCTATGGATATTGGCCCTGATGGAGGTGAGGAGGGCATATTGAGTAGAAGCAGGTCCTCTGACTGACCAACCGGTCCCATCCTTTCCTTAGAACCGCAGAACAAGGGTATCTAAGCAGCGGTGGCCAGAGCTCTTTAACTCATTATGAGAAGAACATGGCTTGCCAATCTTGTTCTTCAGTCACAGGATGATTGAAACCAGTATAGTCAGAGCTATCTGTACAGTAGAATATAACATGCTGTAAAGTTCTGGGCAGAGTATCTAGGACTGAGGACCCCAAGCCCCTCTCTCCTTAGGAAACATTGCTGCCTGTGGGAGATACACAGGGTGGACCGAGATGGTCCTTACCTGTCACCTAGCTCTAGGCCAATGCTAGCAGCAACATGACATGAAGGTCCCAAGGATCCTGGGGCCTGATCTTTGTAGACATACTTCTTGCTTTCTAGCTAACCTTAACCTTTGTGTGTGTATCACATGCCCACTCACTTTCTTCTAGACCAGTGATTCTTAACCTTCCTAATGCTGCCACTATTTAATTTAATAACAGTTCCTCGTGTTTTGGTAACCCTCAATCATTAAGTTATTTTTTGTTGCTATCTCATAACTATAATTTTGTTACTGTTATCAATCATAATGTAAATATTTTTGTAGAAAGATGGCTGCCAAAGGGATTTCTACCTATGGGTTGAGAACCTTTGCTTTAGACTCTAAGCCAAAGAGTCAAGCTTATTTTGCTGCTTTTTTTTTTTTTTGAGATACTTTGTTTTTAAATTTGCGTGCATGCGTGTGTGTGTGTGTGTGTGTGTGTGTGTGTGTGTGTGCACTCGCGTGCGTGTGTAGTACCCTTAGAAACCAAAAGAGGGCTTTTGGATCCCTGGAGCTGGATTTACAGGCAATTGTAAGCCACCTAACATGAGTGCTAGAAAACAAACTCTAGTCCTCTGAAAGAACAGCAAAAGCTCTTGAGTGTGGTCTCTATTTTCTTTTTCCCTTTTCCTTTCCCTTCCTTTCCTTTCTTTCTTTTTTTTTTTTTTTTTTTTTTTTTTTTTTTTAGTATAGAACTGAGCTTACTCAGGACATGGGGAGGGGAGCTAAGAGGATAGTAGAGGCAGAGAAAGGTAGAGAGAGAGAGAGTAAAGAAGTAGAGGAGAGAGGGGGGAAGGGAATGGGAAGAGAGGGGGAAGGGAAGCAGAGTAAGAGCAAGAGAGAAACAAGAGTCCCCTATTTTCTTATTTGTTTATTTAATTTTTGTATTTGTTTTAAATAGAGTCTGATGGAGTTCAGGTAGCCTCAATTCAATATGTAGCTGAGAATGACGTCAACTCCTGTTCCTCCTGTCTCTTCCACCTCCCAAGAGGTGGAGTTTTAAACATGTGCTACTGTGCCCAGCTTATTCTAATTTTGGGGATTGTTTCAGCTGCTATCTTAAAGGTTGGTGTCACCCAGAAGGTTTCAGGTCTCCAGCTCCATGTGGGTCCCTTCAGATATAGTAGGCTACTGTTCTGGGAACTCATAATGGGCTATGACAAACAGCATAAAAGAATCTCATGAGGCTGCTCCTGTGATCACCAGGTCATTAGAGGCTGGCTCTGAGCAATCTGCCTGGAGTGCCTGCCAGAGTAAGGGGAGACCTACCCCAGTAGCAGGTGTGCTACACTGAAGGGCAAAGAGTGGCCCATGTCACCAACGCAATGAGTAGAGAGGGTGACAGCCAGGTTGGCATCTGCTTTGAGAATCTTTTCTCTGAGTGCCAGGATCTTGCCGAAACCCATCTCAGGACTGAGCCACAGATTGAACCTGTCTTGATTCCATCTCATCTACAGGCTGAGTGTTTTATGAGGTCTTCATGAAAGGCGTGATTTATGTTTCAAGACTGCTGGAAAGGCTCAAGCTTTTAAAAATAATTTCTGAAAATGAATTTCTTTTTAGGGTCAGTGACATTATCTCAAAGCTAAAGAGGACTCCGGTCCCACTGATGACGGTTGTAGGTGTCTTCATCTTCCTCCCAGATTAACTTGTCTTTCATATTTTTAAACCGTACACACCTCTTTTAATTTTATGCATTGGTAGCTCATTTCCCAGCTTTTCTCAGAGCTTCTCATCTGTAGCAGATTGGCAATAGACATTTGTCGATACAATTACAAGGACCTACAAATATCTCACCAAGATGGACACAGTGGTTCATACCTGTAATCACAGCTCCTCAGGAGGCCAAGGCAGGAGGAGTTAGAGGCCAGTCTGGAATACACAGTGAGACCCAATTTAAAAAAAGTGTCACCAGGTATAGTGTGTAGTTCCTACTACTCAGCTTTAGGCTCCAGGTGGAATGTGCTACCAGCCCCACCTAGGTTCCTTCAGATCCGTGGATGAAAGACATACACACATATTAACTTATTTTTTAACTTGCCTTATTGGCTCAATTGTTGGGTGCTTCTAATCTCCTGTGGTTAGCATGCCCTCCCCAATACTCTTAGCTCAAGTTCTTCAGTTACCTTCTCCTTGTTTGGCAACCCAAAACTGCCCTCCACTTAGTTGTGTTTCTAATCCCCCCGCCCCTAGGAAGTGGCCTATGGCAGCTTTGCCTGAGATCTCATCACCTTTTCTCCCTTCAAAGCATGATGAAAATCTTCCTTTTTTTTTCCCTGTGGAGACCCGGAAGTCCACCTCTTTCCTTTCGCCCAGCAATTGGCTCCTGGCATCTTTATTGATCAAGAACCAACTGGGGAACAGGACCTTAGCACTAGAACCACCCTCTACATCTCACCTTTTCTGTCCAATAAAATAAAATAACTCTCTTCTCCCAGGCATAAATTGAGCAAAACTATGACAATCATGTCCATTACAAAGTATGATATACAGATAACAACCAGTCTGTCATATTTGTCAATTAGATAAAGTGCTCTATCATTTTTAATTTAAAGAATTATGATTATATTTTTAGAGTTTAGCCTGTAAAACCATCTGAAAACCATATCCATTACTCTATAACTTCTCTCTCAATGTTAATTTGAGTTTGATTATGAGACTATAACTAGTCTTTAACCCCATCAGGAATCCAAGAACTAATTAAATATTACCTGAGTATATTGGAGGCTCCAAACATGACTTTGAAAATTTAAATAATTATAGAGACATCTGATTACCTGGACAGCCCATAATTTCTCATAAAGTTAGAGCATCTATCTTTATCCTTTCAGCCCAGAACCATCTGGCAGACCTTTTATGAAGTAGGAAACATGAGAAACAAGCTTGTCCTGTCTTGGCAGAGCTAGTAGTCAACTATCCCACCTCTGTTTGTCCCTTTTGGATGGTATATTGTCTGTAGATGATATGAGCAATTTTTTTTTCTAGTGGCTACTTTGTCACTCTAAGCAACCTCACCTGGAGGTAGAGGTGTTCAATTTTTTTTTTTTTGAAGGAGAATGAAGAGACTGTCTGGAGCAAACATGTCTCATCGTCCAGTGATTTTTTCATAATGAAATAACATTAAATGTCAAATTCTGTGGGTTTCTGATGTTTTTGAAGACTATCTATATATGTAAAGTATCTTGAGCTGTTAAACCTTAGCTACTCTTAGCCATTTCTACTTGAGTACATTGAAGGTACTTTATTATAATTAATCAGAATCTAACATAACCATGAGTTTACTAGCTGGCCCTTAACTTGTGTTGCTTAATCATCTTAAACAGTTTGCAAAGCAGCTATTAGAAAGACTTGGTCTAAGCATCATATTTTTAAATAAGCTGCATAGACACAATGCCTATCTAAGAGTAACAATATTAATCTCAAATTTTGTATCAATATAAGAAATTCACAGCAATGAAAACCTTAAATCTCTATCGATATAAGTTCTGTACCAATGTAAGAAATTGTAACTTTAATTTGTATCAATTATGAAGATTTCTATCAACTAAGATTATGGCTACACTATGTTTTGTTTAAGGATAAAAATTTAGTAATCCATCTCATCTATTTCCTTCTTGTTCAAAATTATGACCATTTCTAAATTATCTCTTAAAATGACAATCTATCTATAATTTGTAAAATAACCTTTACCAGACACCTAAACCCAGGGAATTGGGCTGATCACTCTCTATAGCTATTTTATGCTGAATATGGACAATGAGAAATTTTCTAAAGGGGTTGTTAAGAGCATAAAAATTAGAAAAACTGGTTAGACTTAAGAAGGCTAGCTTTAGTATCTGTTATCAAGCCTCTGTATATTTGGTAGGTTCAGAGCTTGACTGAAGTTTTGACTGGATCTGTCTGAAAGGTTGAATGAATGAGATGACCTGGAATCACCAGTGATCCTAAAGCTGTTCAGGAAGCAAGTCTCTGGACAACATCAGGAAGCAAGGGGCTGGCACAGCAGGTCAGTTTAGCATTCCAGTAGATGAATCTTGTCAGAGTTGTATATTCTGCAATATATGAGTCTTACAACCAAAGTTTTAATACCATTAAGATATTCTGTATGGATTGCGTAGGAAGCACAGATCAGTCAAAGATGAAATTTTGCAGGTGAAAGACAGCTGTCTTTTATTATGAGTTAATTTTATCAATAACCAATTGTAATAAGTCTTTATTTATACCAGGTGAAGGATGGCACAATGAATCCTTACCTGTCCTGTGTGATTTTCTCAAAGTTTCATAGTTCTTTAGGGGTCTCCCCTGTCATATCTGATTCATATCACACTGGGAGGGGTCCAGAGCTTACTCTCCTTTCCTGTCAGCACAAATGTAGAGCTTTTCTCCCAAAATAGCATGTCCTTGGTCCAGTAATTGGAATTTATTGAATATTTAGTTTGACCTCCCTCCCAGAGGAATTTTAATATAACCACCAAACTCATAACTACACTCATTGTGATAAATATAACAATTTAAAGCAAATAAATCTATCTAAACAAATATTAACTGATGAGTACTTCTGCTGTCTCCTGTCCTGACCTTCATGAGATCAAGGCCTAAATTATTTATTTAATATCTCTGTCTACTTACTGTATGAGCCTATTTCCAGTCTTTCTCTTTATATAATTCTCAAGGCCTAAATTTTTACTGTCTGAGATAGGCTAGGTGACCTACCCCCTGCCTTTGATCTAATTTTTTTTTAAGATCAAATGTCTCAATATTTTTATTTCTTCATAATTAACTTAAATTAAATTCCCTTCTATCCCTAAAAACAATTAAATCAAATTTTAAAAAATCTATCAACAGCCTTCCATCTTTATAAGGCCCTCACACAAGAGGCAGGGCAGGATTTCTGAGGAGATCTCAGAAACCCTTGGGCTTCAGTCTCACATCTCTTCGGACAATAATCTTAAAAAGTCAAGGATTGGTCATTGAAGGCTTGTTATGCAGAGTTGGGGGGAAAAGCGCTAGGGAATTCCTATCATTGTGGACATGACTGTGTATCAATGAAGGAAAATAAGAAGTGACGCAGACAAGGGAGCAGAAGATGCTACTGTCCAGGACCTTGGGGCAGTGCCTCCAAGGATAGCCAGTTTGGGGATGGAGGTTTACACTACCCTGATTGTTAGGAAGAATTCTCTTTTTTTTTCTTTTTTTGTTTTTTCGAGACAGGGTTTCTCTGTGTAGCCCTGGCTGTCCTGGAACTCACTCTGTAGACCAGGCTAGTCTTGAACTCTCGAACTCAGAAATCCACCTGCCTCTGCCTCCCAAGTGCTGGGATCAAAAGCGTGCGCCACCACCGCCCGGCTCTTTTTCTTTTTTCAAAACAGCTTCTCTGTGCCTGGCTGTCCTGGAACTTGCTCCGTAGACCAGGGTGGCCTTGAACTCAGGGATCCGCCTGCTTCTGCTTCCTGAGTTCTGGGATTAAAGGCATGCACCACCATGCCCAGATTATTTTTAAGAGAGAGAGAGAGAGAGAGAGAGAGAGAGAGAGAGAGAGAGAGAGAGAGAGAGAGAGAGAGAGAGAGAGAGAGAGAGAACATTCCGGAAAACTATAATCATATATAATCATAGGCATGCACTACTATGTCTGTCAGCACTTCCTCTTTTTTAAGCCTGAGTAAAAGTATAAAATGCCTTGACTTTATCAACTCATCCTTTGAAACTTGCTCTTGACAAAAATCAAGATTCTTCACAAACCACAGATCAAATTTTGTCACGAGCTGCAGTCTTGGGTGCATCCCTCTTAAGATGGGATGGGGCTCATGATCTTAGCTGTGGCTCTAGTAGGCAACCTCTTGGTATGTTCTCTGTCTTGCCAATCCGGGGTCCATGTTTCCTCACAGTGACTGGGGCTCCTTGCTGTTCTCGTCATCTGTGCCATTTCTGAGCCCAAAATACTTTATTCATAGCTTAGAAGCATCGAGGATGCTCAGGAAGCGGCTTGGTATTTCGAAGCTGGTATATGGAGCCAGCCAAGAACTAATAAGCAGGGACTCTGACTTGTCTAGCATGAGTTAGACCCTACACTAAGGGATGTACCTCTCAGTAACACTCCTTGTCAGTAAACAAATAAGGAATTGATTAGAATCATGAACCAGAATCTTTTACTATCTCCATAGTAAGAGTCAACAGGGTCTCGGGGTGATTAGTCTACCAGGCAGATGATACTATCCTGGTAGCAGCCAAAATGGAGCTCAAACTTTACCCCAGTGACTTCTCATACCTGTCACCACTTCAAATGCACTCAAGAACAAAGGACCTGGTCTCTTCAAAAACAGAGCATTCAAATGATGTGTTGTGCAGTGTGTTGCTATAGTTAATAATGAAATGTCAAAATTGCTCAACAGTGGGGCTGGGGGTATAGCTCAGCAGTTAAGAGTACATATTGGGGCTGGAGAGATGGCTCAGTGGTTAAGAGCGCTGACTGCACTTCCAGAGGTCCTGAGTTCAAATCCCAGCAACCACATGGTGGCTCACAACCATCTGTAATGAGATCTGATGCCCTCTTCTGGTGTGTCTGAAGACAGCTACAGTGTATTCATATGTAATAAATAAATAAATCTTTAAAAAAAAAAAAAAGAGTACATATTGCTCTTCCAGAGGACCTGAATTTGATTCCCAGCCCTAATGTCAGGCAGTTCACAATCCCCTGTAACTTTAACTCTAGTTAATCCAATGTTCTCTTTTGGCCTCGGAGGGCACTCCCTGTCCCCCAGAGTAAATAAATAAACAAACTAAAATTTAAAAGAAAAGAAAACAATGAGATGAGGTCCATGCTCATTTAGTAGAGGGCTTACCTGGAATGGATAAAGCGATAATGCTGAACAAAAGCACCTAGTAAACTTGGTTTGGTGGTAATATCTGGAATCCCAGCACTGGAGAAGTAGAGGCAGGAAGGTCAGAAGTTCAAGGCCAGCTTGGATTACCTGAGACTCTGTCTCAGAAAAATAAAACAATAACAAATGCTAGTCTGAATGTGAGGGGAAAGAGACCATTCCACAACTCTGCTGGGCATATAAGCTGGTAAACTCAGTGTGGAAGCCAGAGTCAAGGTTCTTCAGAACAACTAAAAGCAGGGGCTGGAGAGATTGCTCAACAGTTAAGAGCACTTGCAGCTCTTATAGAGGATTCAGGCTCAGCTCTCAGCAGTTATGATGGCTCATAACTGTTCTGGGGGATCTGACACCCTCTTCTGGCCTCTGTAGGCACCAAGCATATACATAACGCACATACATACGTGTAAACACCCACCCATACACATAAAATAAATATTCAAAATACACACCACACACACACATGCGCACGCACGCGCACGTGCGCACACACACGCACACCTAAAAACAGAATTGTCATATGAGCCAGCTGTTCATGCTTTGGGGTATATACAGCTAGGGTTCTAGGTGACACCACAGAGACACTCTCGCATTCATGCTCACTGCCTCACCTATTCATAATGGCCAGGAAATACAACCAGCCTTAATGTCCATCAGCACACGAATGGACATTAAGAGAAAAAGTGGTGTATAGATACAACGGAGATTTCCAATGCTTTAAAAAAAAATCTTAGCATTGCATGAAAATAGATTGAACTACAGAGTGCTATGTTAAATGAAAAAAGCCAGGCTGGCCGGGCAGTGGTGGCGCCCGCCTTTAATCCCAGCAGAGGCAGGCGGATTTCTGAGTTCGAGAGTTTGAGGCCACCCTGGTCTACAGAGTGAGTTCCAGGACAGCCAGGGCTACACAGAGAAACCCTGTCTTGAAAAACACAAAAAAAAGAAAGAAAGAAAGAAAGAAGAAAAAGAAAAAAACAGGCTCAGAAAGATGCATAGTTATGTTTTCTATAGTATGTAGGATTGTGTGTGTGTGTGTGTGTGTGTGTGTGTGTGTGTGTGTGTGTGTGT
>NW_021604687.1:9833199-9842114 GCF_004785775.1 Grammomys surdaster
TGTGTGTGTGTGTGTGTGTGTGTGTGTGTGTGTGTGTGTGTGTGTGTGATGACAGTAGAAAAGGGACCATGAAGTGGGAAAAATGATGTAAATGGGACAAGGAAGGGAAACTTCATGTAAAGTGAAACCAGAAGTGGAGAAAGGGAACCAAAAAGAATGAACAGAAGGGACAGGGACAGCCATGTGGGAAGGAGAGCATAAGAGCAAAGGAGACTAGTGAATAGGTATGAAAATGCTATTGAAATTCATTATTTTATGTGATAACCTAAAAAATGTAATCTAAAAGAAAAAATTATTAGTGACCTAGGGAAAAATATTTAGTGATGTAACTATTTCCACTCACTTCCAGATTGGCACCTAAGGGTCAGAAAACCTGGGGACACTGGACCCAGGCCAGATGCCCTTCGCAGAGAGGACCACTACCACACCTAAACAGCAGAGTGGAGCCAGGACCCTGGTCAGCAGCAGCGGGCTTGCAACAGAGGACTGGGAGGCCTGGGGCTGCAGTGGGTGGAGGTTTGGCAGGACAGGATGCTGGGTCTGTCTCCCAGCCCTAAAGATCTGGGAAACTGTTCTGTGATTGTAAGAGAGATGTCAGGATGTGCAGAAGGAGGACAGAAGCCATGGCTGCCTGGGTGGTTGTTTCTGTTTCTCTGAGCCTGTAAATTGAGAGTCTGTGTAGGACCCTCAGTTGTCAATCTTTGTTCTATTCAACTCTGATGTCTGTGTCTGCCTTTGTGGCTTGGTAACAGATCAAAGTAATTCCATTTCATCAGGAAAACTATAATCACAACCTTACTGACCAAATACAACTGTGGTGATGAGCCAGAGTCAGAGACAGACAAGGAAGCTTGTGACTGCTGGTGTGTAACAACTGGACACTCAGGGTGAGTCTGCAGCCAGTTCATTATTACACTGCTTTCTGCGTAGACGACACTGCAAACCCAGATTCCAGTGTATGATTAGGTTGCCATTTAAAAAATATTAAATATTAATATCGCACAAAGATTCATTTCTACAGAATTGTATTTTCAAGTCAAAGCTCGTGTTCTTTTTATTAAAAGATTTATTTTTATGAGGCTAAATAAATAGATGGCTGTAGAGTTGAAAGCACTGGCCACTCTTCCAGAGGACTCAGATTCAGTTTCCAGTATGCACATGGTAGCTCACAACCATCTGTAACTCCACTTCCTGGGAATCCAACACCTTCTTCTGGCTTCCATGGGCACCAGGCAGACACAATACACAGATACATGCAAGTAAAACAGTCATACACATAAAATAAATCTAAAAACTATTTAAAGATTTACATTTACCATTTTTGTTTTTCTGTCTCTGTCTCTCTGTTGTGTGTGTGTGTGCGAGCGCCCGCTATGTGTGTACAATTGCCTGAGGAGGATAGAAGAAGGTGTTGGGTCCCTTGGAGCTAGAATTACAGGTGGTTGTGAGCCACCCAAAATGCTCTGGAAGAACAGCAAGTGCTCTTCCAGGGCTCGTGTTCTTTTTTTTTTTTACTCTTTCACAACAGATTTTTATTGGAGCAGAGTACACAGACATTCCAATTCTTACCACACGTACCCAAAAACTGGCTTTCCGTCTCTCCATTTTCTGCAGGCAGATCTGTAGTTTGCTGATCAGCCGCTTCAGCCTGTTTGCCCTTCGCTCCCCTCTTCCCTTTTATCTGCGCTTGTTTGTCTGCTGCTTTATCCTTTCCCGCAGCTTTTTTTGGCTTCGCCTTGGCAGGGGCGGGCTTGGACGACAGCCTCCTTGAGCAGCGGAGCTTGGGCTCCGGTTTCACAGCGCCACCCTCTTGGGCATCGTGGAGGCGCGGGTTGGGAGACTGTCACCAGACGAACTGCCGGGGCTCATGTTCTTAAACAGACTGTGAGGCTGTCATGGTCTACAAGTTCAGGAGAAAACAGCCAGACATAGAAACTACTGTAGTTCAGTTTGGGAAAGGTCAATGAATTAAGGCCTAGTCCCTAGGGCCTCACATTTGGAAGTTGGGGTGGACCTGGTGGAAGGAAATGAGGTCATTTGAGTATGCCTTCAATTATACTATGGGAACTCTCTCTGCTCTCTGACTTCAGATGTGAGAATTCATTCAGATACATGTTCCCATCATCCACACACACTGCCCTCATTGTAGGCACAGTTAATGGACTGCCTGAGTTTGGATTTTGAGTCTTTAAACTGAGAGCTAACTAAACCTTTAATCTTTAAGTTAATTGTTTCAAGTATTTTGTTGTGGCAATGCAAAGCTGACACAAAAGTGAGCTATTCTTGTTTTTTTTTTTTTTTTTTTTTTTTGATTGGGGGTATCTTAGGGTTTTACTGCTGTGAACAGACACCATGACCAAGGCAACTCTTTTTTTTTATTTTTTAAGATTTATTTATTTTATTTGTATGAGAGTACAATGTAGTTGTCTTCAGACACATCAGAAGAGGGCATTCATTAAGATGGTTGTGTACCACCATGTGGTTGCTGGGAATTGAACTCAGGACCTCTGGAAGAGCATTCAGTGCTCTTAACCACTGAGACCGCTGAGCCATCTCTCCAGCCCTCAAGGCAACTTTTATAAGAATAACATTTAATTGGGGATGGTTTACATGTTCAGAGTTTTAGTCCATTATCATCAAGGCAGGAGCATGGCAGCCTCCAGACAGGCATGGTGCAGGAGGAGCTGAGAGTTCTACATCTTGTTCCGAAGGCAAACAGGAGAAGGCTGACTTCCAGGCAGCTGGGACGAGGGTATTAAAGCATATGACCACAGTGACACACCTACTCCAACAAGGCTACACTTCCTAATCCTGCCACTCTCTGTGCCAAACATATACAAACCGTCACAGGGGGTTTGTGTGTGTTCATATGTGTTCACATGTGCATCAAGTGCACATGTGTGGTTGTAGATGTGAAAGCAGAGCTCAAGTTTGAAGTTTTTCCTTCAACTACTCTCCAACTTATGTTTTGAGTCAGAGTCTCTCAGTGGCCTCTCAGTGGAGGACCAACGTCAGCTCTACAGCCAGGACACTGCTTATGCTGGTTAGTTTTTGTCAACTTGACACAAATTCTGAGCAGAAAGAGTCTCAAATGATGAGTTACCTCCATCAGACTGGTAGTGGGCATATCTGATGCATTTTCTTGATTGATGTGGGAGGGCCCAGCCCATTGCGAGTGGTCTTACACCTGAGCAGATGGTCCTGGGGCATATAAGAAAGTAAGCTAAGCAAGGCATGAGGAACAAGTTAGTAAGCAGCATTCCCCCATGGTATCTGCTTCAGTTCCTGCCTTCATATTCCTGCTTGGCTTCCCTTGATAATGGACTCTAACCTTTAAGCCAAATACATCTATTCCTACCCAAGTTGCTTTTTTGTAAAATATAAGTAAAGCAGCATAGCGTGTGTGCTGGCAATCCAACAAAGGTCCTCACAGGGCACTAGAAGCATGTTACCAACTACACTATTTTCCCCACTCACCTCTTGCCTTTTTTGGAGGGGATGGGGAGAAGGAGTAGAGGTCACTTTGAGACAGGATCTCCTGAAGCATGAGCTAACCCTCAACTCACTAGTAGCCAGAGATAATTTTGAACATCTTGATCCTCTTACCTCCACCTGCCAAGCACCGGGATTAATGATGTGTCCTCATCATCCCGGGCATTTAAAGTTTTTGTTATTTTCATTATTTCTTGGTTATAGTTATTCATTAAGAAGTTGTTGTGGATGGAGAAGCAACTAGATCCACCTTTGTTTTCAGATGTATAGCAGATTGCAAAGTGTAGTTTTCCTGGCTATGACTGATGAAACAGAAATACATTTTGCCTAAACATTTTAGGGTTTTTTTTTGGGGGGGTAAGTATGTGTCCCAAAGAATTGAGAGGCAAATCTCCAGCAGATGCTTTCCCACTGATGCCTACAGCAGCACTGCTCCTGATACTAAAAACATGGCAGGAGGTAACTCAACTGTGGGTCAACGGATGAATGGACAGGCAGTATGGCATGCCCATATATAGTGAAATGATTCAGTGTAAGGCAGGAAGAAGTCTCTGGAACATGCAACCACGCAGGCAAATCTTGGAGACATGATGAGGGAACTAAGGCAGCGATTTATTAAATATTAGCTGTTAAATAAAGCAGACATAAGGGTCAAATTCTGCATAATTACACATTCATAGGATACCCAGACTGGTCAAGTTCAAAGACTGGAAGTTTCTGTCACTAGTGGAAGGGAGATTGTGGAGTTAGTAACTGGCAGGTAGAATTGTAGTTTGGGAAGAGGAAACTGTCCTAGGGTTGTGTGTATGATGGGTGTGGGTGCGCAGCAATGTGGCTATACACAACGCTACTGAGCCACACGTTTTAAAATGGCTAAAATGCAGCCAGGCGTGGTTGTTGTCCCAAATGCCTAGGAGGCTGGCACAAGATCACTTGAGCCCAGGAGTTTGAGGCCAGTCTCAAAGCAAGAGTGATATTTGTACTGGAACATCATTGGAACAACTCTCCACACGTCTGGACCTCAGTTTCATTTTCTTGTTGGACTTAACAGTTTTTCCAGGGTATATCCAGCTCCCTGGGCTGCTCAAGGACAACTTCATGAGGAACTGGCACCTTAGCCTCTTTGGGTCTCCCAAGAAAGATTGCATCTATCCATTTGAAAATTAAGGAAAGCCTTAAGTGGAAGGCCAAAGCTGTAATCAAGGCACTGAGCCGGGAGAGGCTGTCCATTGGCAGATGGTGCCTCTGCTGTGCGAGCACCAACCTTACTTTAGCCAAATCAGCATATCGCGGCACACCAATATTGCTAATTTGAATTGTAACAGTTTGCTTTATTTTCAATTTGCAAATTATCTTACTTTCATAATTGCAAGGTGCATTTAAGCACCGGGAGTTTATAAGACACTTTATATTTATGTAAAAGTGTCCTTACAGTAGCAAATCTATAGAGACCATAGAAAATTTTAATTCTCCGTTTTAATGTGATCTGGTGGACAATGAGACTGTCTCCAGGTCCTCCTGTCTGTGCTTCACTGTCCACATAGGGAGTTAGGGAGGAATCAAGGGTCCCTTAGGTTTTTATGATTGATTAAGCCCCAGCCAAAGTACATAGGCTTTCCCAGAACATTGACATGGTTTACAATGGGCTCAGGATACCATGGGAAGAGAACAGGAAGGTATGGGTCACCGCTCTGGACCTTCTAGCAGAGCTGAATGTGGGATGTGTAGGTGAGACCTGGAATCACAGCTGCTGTTTTACAAACATGGGGAGAAGGTGAGAACAGGAGGGAACCGATTGTGTGGCCTTTCTGGCTACCTCTCCTACCAGAGTTCCTAAGTCCCTTTGCGGATTACGTCTTCTGCTGTAAGGGCCAACCCCACAAATCAACGGCATAAAGAAACAAGAATGAGTAGGCTCTTAGGGCTAGTTGGTCACTGCTCCATCAGCTTCAGCTGGGGCCTCTTAAGCCCAGCAATGGGCTCATCAGAAAGCACATCATGCCCCCCATGGGTGATCCTTGTGGGTACCCAGGATCTCTCCAGCATAACTGAGCTCCTAGGACAGTCTTTCCTAATGTTTAGACTATTCAATACAGTTCCTCATATCGTGGTGCTCTTCCAACCGTAAAATTACTTCGTAGCAATGTTATAACTGTAATGTTGCTACTGTTATGAGTCGTAAAGTAAATATCTGATATGCGACCCCCAAAGAGGGAGAACCACTGTCTCAGGAGGAGAATGGAAGCCGCATTGCTCACTACCACCTGACCTGATTTTGGTTGGAAATGATTCCTCTTTATTTTCCCTTGAGTGCCACCCACAGAGTCATGTTCAAGTATGTTACTTGAGACTCTAAACCACTTACTTCTCAGTGGAGATGAAGTTCTGCAAGGAAGTGTCAGCCTGGACACTTTCCCATGGCTACTTTAAGGAAAAAATGGTGTCCTTGCATAGGCTCACAAAATCCTTATTAGGGAGGAAAAGAAAACTACTGTTTGTACCAATAAACGATTTTTCTCTCTGTCCCTCCTTACTGTCTATCTCAGACAAAGTCTCATGTAGCCCAGGCTAGCCTCAAACTCATTCTACAGCATAAAATGACCTGATCCTTCTGCACCCATCTCCTGAGAGCTGGGATTACAGGCATGCACGCCTACAATCTGTATGGTTCTGCAGTTAGAGTCCAGGGCTTTGTGCATGCCAGGCAAATACTGTACCAACTGAGCCACAGCTCTCGCCCTAGTAAAGGCATTTTTTTTAAAGATTTCACCATATGAACCAGAAGTGACATTAATAAATGATAAAGTTGATCCTAGTATCTAAACAGTAGTTGTCTAAGAAGAGAATAAAAGTTAGAGAATGGCAAGAAAACGTGTGAGGACAACCAGGGTTGGGACATGGTGTTCCATAACATGTCTCGCTGTCTCACCAAACTGTTCCATAGATTGTTATAGGAACTGAATGATAACACAAGATGAAAAGTAGCAAGTATTTTTGAGGATGTGAAGTTCTATCCAAATGATGACGCTTGTTCTAATTTAGTATTTATTTTAAAATTCAAAACCAGAATGGGAATGCCAATTATACAAGTTCAGATGGTGTCTCCTGGCTAGTCCTCATGCCGGGAGTGAGAGGCAGGATGGTCTGGGTGCTTCTGCAGGAAAGGGAGGCAGATGCAGCCAGCAAAGTCAATGCTTTATTTTCAGGTTAGAGAATGGCACATTGGAACTTCATATTTTATCTTTTTAATCATTTGTATGTCTGAAGTATTCCATTATAAATTTGAAAAAAACAATCAATCCTGGCCCTGACTTTCTAGTTAGTTTATTAATGGCATTTGGCAGCAAGAATAGTGATTGGATCCTATCCTATTAACTGAGAAGTGTTTAGCATATTGGTTCTGTGAGCTAGGGTTAAGCTTCCCTTGTTACGTGGCCAGTCTGTGGTTCATCATTCGTAGTGGGTGCATATAGGCCTTTGTGGATGTCTGTGGTGGGGCGCTTCTGCTCTAACCTCCCAGGCCTTAAATGGTTTTACTTCTTTTTCTTCCGGTGGTTGTGTGATTCTAGATGCTGTGAAACAAGCTTTGGCAAATGTCTGCAAGCAAAAGTGTCGTGTGTAGCTCTGAGTCAAAGCATCCAGTGGGCTCCCAGACCGCAATTGTTCTTGTCCCTTTGCGGAGAGCTGTCACCTGGGTAGAGGTGGTAAGAGCCTCCAAATCCAGGCAGCAAGAGTTCCTGTGTCCATCTGGCAGTTAGCTGGCATGCAATCAAGCCTCACAGCAGGCTCCATGTGAAAGCCAGGTAGGCTGTCATAATTCTGAGTAGCCATAGTTTGGGAGACTTTTATACCTACACTTGACTTAGTGGGTCCTGATTGTTTCCTGCCATACAATCCCTAGAATCTCCTGCTGTCTCTCAGATTCTCATGATGTAATGCTGCACATTCTCTAGGCTAAGCAACCCAGACAGGGTACACACAGATCCTGTAATCTGAATTACTTTCATCAAGCACTTTTGAACTTGTGGTTCTGCTCCTCAGATACAGACTCCTAAATTGAGTGTGCTTCCACTTTTGAACTGAATCCTGAATTTCTACTTCAGGAAAGCATTGGCCCTCATGCCTGGGAGTATTAGAGAATCTATGGACATATTTTAAAAGCTCACCAGATTCACATAGGTACATTTTTAAAAATTTTTTTATTTAATTAAATGTATTTATTTATTTATTTTGTTTGTTTGTTTGTTTTTGGAGACAGGGTTTCTCTGTGAAGCTCTAACTGTCCTGGACATTGATCTGTAGACCAGGGTAGCCTTGAAATCAGAAATCCGCCTGCCTCTGCCTCCCAAGTGCTGGGATTAAAGGCGTCTGCTACCACCACCGGTTTCACATATCTAAGATTTAACCACACCTATAAACTGTCAAGCATTAAACTGGACTCTTTAATAAATTAGGAACAGGTTATCATTTTGTGTAACATTCGACAGGCAGGTCCTAAGGACACCTGATGCACTCACAGCTGGTGCCTGAGGCTTGACCCCTGTACTGGCTAGTTTGATGTCAACTTGACATAACATATAGACATCTGAGAGGAGAGAACCTCCACTTGGAAAATGCCTCCAGATGATCAGGCTGTAAACAATCTGTAAGGCATTTTCTTGATTAGTGATTGACAGAGGAGGGGCCAGCCCATTGGTGGTGGTACCTGGGATCTATAAGAAAGCAAGCTAATTTAAAATGTGTGATGCATTACATACACACACGTGCATGTGCATACATGTGCATTAATATAGAGACTTATAAGTGTGTAAATCTATACTTATATATGGAAATGGAATGGAACCCCAGGCCTATGTGCTCTACCATCAAGCTAAGTTCTCAGGGCCGCCCTACATTTTTTTTAAAGTTTTAATTTTAAATTAGTCTATATAATTACGTCCATTAAACAAAAACCATGGGATGCTATCATCTTGGATTGAATTCCTTCACCAGGTACCAACACACCAGACCAAACCAGCACAAACTCACCCATGCTTAGTGCCACATAATCCAAATGAGATGGTAGAGAAGGCAGACTCCAGAACAGACTTGTTTTTTTCCAGAAAACAGAAGACTTCAGTCTCTGTGGCACAGACTCACAGCAAAACCCCTTCTAGTAGCCTGAAGAAGCCATTGTCAACTGATCAGCTTTTTCACATGATTCTACTGCCTTGTTCTTGTTTTACAAAACCCACTCTTCTGTTACTACAAAAGGTAAACTCATTTTATCTTGTAGAATGAATATCGATCCATATTTATAAATTGAAGACAAAAATTAATTAGATATTAGATACACAACTAAGAGAGAGACAAGAAGGAAGAAAGAAAGAAAGGAAGGAAGGAAGGAAGGAAGGAAGGAAGGAAGGAAGGAAGGAAGGAAGGAA
>NW_021604687.1:9842124-9931451 GCF_004785775.1 Grammomys surdaster
GAAGGAAGGAAGGAAGGAAGGAAGGAAGGAAGGAAGGAAGGAAGGAAAGAGAAAACAAGGAAGCAAGCAAGAAGGCTAAGCAAACCATGATGGGGTAGCCAGTAAGCAGTAAGATACGGAAGTGTAAGCCAAACAAATCCTTGCCTCCTTGTCCTAGTTAGGGTTTTACTGCTGTGAACAGACACCATGGCCAAGGCAACTCTTATAATAACAACATTTGATTGGGGCTTGCTTACAAGTTCACAGGTTCAGTCTATTTTCATCAAGGCTGGAACATGGCAGCTTCCAGACAGGCACATTGCAGGAGGAGCTGAGAGTTCTACATCTTCATTTGAAGGCTGCTAGCAGAATATTGGCTTCTAGGCAGCTAGAATGAGGGTCCTAAAGTCCTCAACCACAATGATACACCTACTCCAACAGGGCCACACCTTCTTTTCTTTCTTTCTTTCTTTCTTTCTTTCTTTCTTTCTTTCTTTCTTTTTTTTCTTTTTTTTTTTTTGGTTTTTCAAGACAGGGTTTCTCTGTGTAGCCCTGGCTGTCCTGGAACACACTCTGTAGACCAGGCTGGCCTCGAACTCAGAAATCCGCCTGCCTCTGCCTCCCGAATGCTGGGATTAAAGGCCTGTGCCATCACCGCCCGGCCAGGGCCACACCTTCTAATAGTGCCACTCCTTGGGCTGAGCATATACAAACCATCACATTCCACTCCCTGGCCCCCATAAGCTTGTTCAAACATATGAGTCTATGGAGGCCATTCCTAAACATAACATAATGTAAAAATACATTTAGTCCAACTTCCAAAGTCCCCATAGTCTATAGCAGTCTCAACAATGTTAAAAGTCCAAAGTTCTTTCCAGCTTCTGACTATTTTAAATAAGGCTGCTATGAACACAGTGGAGCATATGTCCTTGTTATATGTTCGAGCATCTTCTGGGTATATGCCCAGGAGTGGTATAGCTGGATCCTCAGAAAAAACTATGTCTAATTTTCAGAGGAACCACCAGACTGATTTCCAGAGTGGTTGCACCATCTTGCAATCCCACCAACAATAGAGGAGTGTTCCTCTTTCTCCACATCCTCATCAGCATCTGCTAACACCTGAGTTTTTGTTCTTAGACATTCTGACTGGTGTGAGGTCTAATCTCCGGGTTGTTTTGATTTGCATTTCCCTGATGACTAAGGATGTTGAACCCAGATGTTCTTCAGCAGAGGAATGGATACAGAAAATGTGGTACATTTACACAATGGAGTACTACTCAGCTATTAAAAACAATGACTTCATGAAATACTTAGGCAAATGGATGGAACTAGAAAATATCATCCTGAGTGAGGTAACCCAATCACAAAAGAACACACATGGTATGCACTCATTAATAAGTGGATATTAGCCCAAAAGCTCGAAATACCCAAGATACAACTCGCAGACCACATGAAGCTCATGAAGAAGGAAGACCAAAGTGTGGGTGCTTCAGTCCTTCTTAGAAGGAGTAACAAAATACTCATGGGAGCAAATATGGAGACAAAATGTGGGACAGAAACTGAAGGAGGGTCTATCCAGAGACTGTTCCACCTGGGTATCCATCCCATGTGTAGTGACCAAAGGCAGAGGCTGATGTGGATGCCAGGAAGTACATGCTGACAGGAGCCTGATACAACTGTTTCCTTAGAGATCTGCCAGATCCTGACATATGCAGAGGCAGATGCTCACAGCTAACCATTGAACTGATCATGGGGTTCCCAATGGAAGAGTTAGAGAGAAGACTGAAGGAGCAAAGGGGTTTTTGGCCTCATGGGGAGAGCAACAATACCAACCAACCAGAGCTCCCATGGTCTAAACCACCACCCTAGGAGCACATAGGGAGAGACCCATGGCTCCAGCTGTATATGTAGTGGAGGATGGCCTTGTCTGGCATAGGTGGGAGAGAAGATCCTTGGTCCCGTGAAAGCTGGATGCCCCAGTGTGGGGGGAATTTGAGGGTGGGGAGGTGGGAGTAGGTGGGTGTAGGGGGCACATCCTCATAGAAGCAGGAGGAAGGGGATGGGATAGAGGGTTTCTAGGTGTGGGGAGGAAATGGGAAAAGGGGATAACATCTGAAATGTAAATGAAATATCCAATTTTTTTTTATTTATTTTATGTATGTGAGTACACTGTAGCTGTCTTCAGACACACCAGAAGAGGGCATCAGATTCCATTACAGATGGTTGTGAGCCACCATGTGGTTGCTGGGAGTTGAACTCAGGACCTCTGGAAGAGCAGTCAGTGCTCTTAACCGCTGAGCCATCTCTCCAGCCCCAAATATCCAATTTTTTAAAGAAGAAGGAGAAGAAGAAGAAAAAGTTTGAAGTTCAAAGTCTTTTCTGAGATTTATCCAATCACTTAACTGTAATTCCCAAAGCAAAACAGGAAACCAGCTAGGCAAACTCCAAACTCTGATCTCCATGGCTGATGTCAAAGCAGTCTTCAGATCTCCAACTCCTTTTTCATCTTTGTTGACGGCAACAAACTTCTTTCTCCTGGGCTGGTTCCACTCCCTGCTAACAGCATTCCTCAGGAGATACCCCACTGCTCTGTCATCTTGAACATCTTGGGATCTCCAAGGCGACTTCAATGTTACAGCTTCTTGTTTCAACGTCTGGGATCCACACATGATCTTCTGGGATCCTCCAAAGGGCTGGCATCACTTCTCCAGCTCTGTCCTCTGTAGCACTCTAAGCTCAGGTTGATCTACTCCACTGCTGCTGCTGTTCCTGGTGATCAGCCCATGAAACTGGCATCTCCAATTCACTGGGGTCTTCTGCTGTAACTAGGCTTCACTGATAGCCTCTCATAGGCTCTCTTCATGGTGCCAAGCCTCAACTGCTTTGCATAACCACTTCAATCCTGGTCCATCAACTGCAACTGGGGCTGCACCTTCTCCAATGGCCGTCCATGGCCTCTCAAAGTGACAAGCCTCGGCTGTTCTTCATGACCCCTTCATGCCTTCAAAACCAGTACCACCTGGGTGACTCTTACATGTTACCAAGTACAGCTGCAGCACGAGGTACAACCTTGGGTATCTCTGGAACACAGCTTATTTGTGCTCTCAGAAAACATTTCCCAGAAGATTTCACCTCAGTGATGCTGGTCTCTTCTTAATCACCACCAATTCCTTAGCTCCAGCTAACCAGCATCCATTGTCCCAGTAGTCCCTTCTAATTTTCATTCTAAAGCCGGATCCATGTGGCCAAAGCTGCCATGTGAGTTCTGCTGCTTGCAGGAGCTGGGACATGGGCCCCTTGTTCTATTACATTATCACTAGCTTCCTTTTTTCCAACTCCTTCACTGCCTAAGTCTTGGCTGTCCTAGAACTTGCTCTGTAGATTGACTTTGAACTCAGAGATCTGCATGCCTGTCTCCTGGTGTGTACCACCATGCCTGGATTTAAGTTTTTCTTCACCTAAAACTTGCTCTGTCCTAGGCTGGCCTTGAGAGATCTGCTTGTCTTTGCCTCCTTGGATTAAAGGCTTGTACTACCATGCCTGGATCTAAATTTAACTAGGTGGGATCTTGCCCCAAGGACTCATTTACTTTAGTTTAATATCCTTGAACACAAGATTCAGCTCCTGGTGCCCCATTAATACTCGAACCACATATTTTATATTTTTCTTTTCCCAGCTTGCTATGCTTGTTTAAAATGTTCTTCATGAGACTTAACCAGAGAACAAAGTCTATGATGGGCATTTCTGAGACTTCCTTTGTCAGTACAATTAATCTGAGTCTCTTCACCTTAACCTCAGACAAGGGCAAAAAGTAGGCACATTCTTCACTAAAATACTGCAAAAACAGCCTCTAGGCCACATATAGATATTCTCCACTGAAACCTCTTGGGCCAAGTCCTCACAATTCAAATCACTCTCAGCAGCAAAGTCTTCCATATTCCTGCTAAGATAGTTTATTAAGCCCCACTTAAAGCCTTCCACTACTTTCCAAATCCAAAGTCCCCAAATCTTCATTCTTCCAAACAAAAGCATGATCAGGCCTGTCACACAACACCCCACTTCTGGTACCAACTTCTGTCTTAGTTAGGGTTTTACTGCTGTGAACAGACGCCATCACCAAGGCAATTCTTATAATGACAACATTTAGTTGAGGCTGGCTTACAGTTTCAGAGGTTCAGTCCATTATCATCAAGGCTGGATCATGGCAGCATCCAGGCAGGCATGGTGCAAGAGGAGCTGAGAGTTCTACATCTTCATCTGAAGGCTGCTAGCAGAATATTAGCTTCTAGGCAGCTAGGATGAGAGTCCTAAAGCCCACACCCACAATAACAAACCTACTCCAACAGGGCCACAGTTTCTAATAATGCCACTACCTGGCATACACAAACCATCACACTCCTCAACTTGCTTTTGGTTATAGTGTTTTATTGCAGCAATAGTAATGCTACCAAGACAACCCCCAAGTCTTTAATTTTGTAACAGCAATAGTAACCCAAACAAGACAACTCCCAAGTCTTTAACACTAGATTAACCTGTCTTTTTTTCTCTTCTTCTTCTCTTCCTCGTCTTCCTCCTCCTCCCCTTGCTCCTCATCCTCTTCTTTCTCTTCTTCTTCCTCCTTCTGGATCAAATGCTGTGGCCAGTGGCCTATGATGATCCTGAGGGTCCCATCTTCACTCAGACTTAGCCTGTTTCTAGACCATTATTACTCACCACCGGTGGAACAGACTCTGCCTTGGGGTCTCACTCTCAGGGCCTCTACTTCTACCTGTATCAGGGCAGTTCAAGACTTCAGAACTGACCAGTGTATTACATCCCTTCCTACGAAACTACAATGAGAAGCAGTTTGGTCCTTCCCTCTGCTCCCTGCCACCCTGTCCATTTCCGTACTTCTCTGGGCCACTGTGGCCTCTTGGAACACTGAACAACACCCTCTTTACAGCAATCGTTGTCTCAGCCCCTAACTTACTTGCCCTTGAATCAAATCTCAAAGAGTGCCATGCCTGGCTCTGTCCACCTCACATATGCATAACCAGGACATCAGGAGATCTGAGCCACTGAGACCTTGCTCAGTCCATTGGCCCACTACATGGTTTGGGCACACATAAAATATTTTCCCGAAAGTCTTGGATATTTCTAGATTTCAGCAGCTAGTGACTATTTTAGCCACCAATGCTGTCTCTAGTTTTGGCTCTTACATGAACTCCTTGTATCAGAAGAGATTTACTGCCCTACTTCTTCTGTATCTCAATTTAATGAAAATGTTAAAGATACTTTGATGGTCTTATACCAGTGTAATTTTAAATAAAATGTCCTCATTCTTTGGCAGACTCTGCCACCCGGCGTTTAACTATTGGAAAGTACTTAAGTGAAGTGCTATTTTCAATATTGTCTAAAGACAATCAATATGTTTTATTACATTCTTCCCCTCTCAGAGTAAACAAAAACAATATATGGGCATCTTTGAGACAAAGTCTCATCTTTATTGCTAGAAATTGAATCCAGGTTTTTGATGTATTCACAGAGATATATCTTGAGAGAAATGCCAGGCCCTGGAGCTACAGAAACTACATATGATCCTGACTGCTTTGTGTCCCAGCTAGGAAGCCCCTTGCTTAACTCTTTTTCTGAGCTTTGTTCTTTTTAAAAAGGTAGCAGTCTCATTAACTTCTTAGATGTGCTGTTTAGGAGAAGCAAGTGAGAGTATGCATAGCCTTAGTGGAGCCTAGCAGACCGCCAGAGCTCCTGCAGTGTCTTCGACTTTCTGCTTTGCTTATATATGCCACTTCCTAATGACTGCTAGGTGACTTTGAGTCGAAGCCTGTGCACATCTTCCCAGAGTGCTGTGTGCTCTGAAGTTTAATGCAGTATTTGCCCTTTGATGGTCCTATAGCCCAAAGCTGGGTGAAGCAGTACGGGCACTTGTGTTCTGGCCATCTGTTCCCACACATGGAATAGCTGCCAAACACACTCTTAACTGGCTAGTCTCTTTAAGTGATTAAAATTATGTTGAAAGCTGAGGGTGTGGCTCAATGCTAGAGGGCTCGACTTGCATGTGTGAGGCCCTGGGTTCGATCTCTAGTGTGACAAATAATAAAGTTTACCATCAGCTGATTCCCGTTAGTCAACTCCTTGTGTTGAATAGGTTTAAAATATTTTTGTTGAAGTCAAGGCATAAAAATAGTACCAGTACATGTGGTAGTTTGAATGAGATGTCCCCAATATTGTCAAGTATCTGGATACTTGGTCTCCAGTTGGTAGTGTTATTTGGTTAAGCTCAGGAGGTGTGGCCTTGCTGGAAGAACTATGTCACTGGGGGCTAACTTAGAGATTTCAAAAGCCATGCAACATTCACAATTTGACCTATCTCTTTCTGCTTCCTGCTGGAAATTTAAGATGTGAGCTTTCAACTTACCATGTCTACCTACTGTCATTCTTCCCTACCATGATGGTTGTCTTTGTTAGGGTTTCCATTGCAGTGAGAAGACACCATGACCAGGGCATCACTTAAAAAGAATAGCATTTCATTAGGGCTGGCTTACAGGTTCAGAGGTTCAGTCCATTATCATCATGGCTGGAAGTGTGGCATTGTCCAGGCAGACATGGTGCTGGAGAGGCTAAGAGGTCTACAACTTCATCCAAAGAAAGCCAGGAATAGACTTGCTTCCAGGCTGCTAGGAGGAAGGCCTCCAAGCAGTGACACACTTCCTCCAACAAGGTCACACCTACTCCAACAAGGGTATACCTCCTAATAGGGCCACTCCCTGGGCCAAGCATATTCAAACCACCACAACGGCCATCCTAATCCTTCCCAAACAGTACTTATCAATGCAGATCAAACATTTAAATATATGAGCATATGGAAGCCATTCTTATTCAAACCACCACATTCCACTCCATAGGCTTATGGCCACATTACAGTGGGAAATGCATTTAGTCCAACTTCAAAAGGCCCTATAGTTTCTCAGTCTCAATACTATTTAAAAGCCCAAAGCCCAATGTCTCTTCTTAACTGTAATCCCTAGTAAAATAAAAAAAAAGCAAATTACTTAATTCTAACATACAATGGCACAGACTATATATTACTATTCCAAAAGGGGTGAATGTGGGCATAATGAGGTAAATACTGGGACAAAGCAAGATTAAAACCCAGCAGGATAGCTGGGGTGTTGTGGCAAACCTAGCCCTCAGGATGCAAAAGCAAGAGGATCTCTGAGTTTGAGGCTAGACTGGTCAACAGAGAAAGTTCCAGGGTAGCCAAAGCTGCACAGAGAAACCCTGTCTCAAATAACAAACAAACAAACAAACAAACAAACAAACAAAGATATCACATCCAGAAGGGCAAACTCTAAATCCTGTAGCTCTAGGTCTGATGTCAAAGAGATTAGATGGCTCTTCCCTTCCAGCTTTGCTGACTGTAACACCCTTGTCTCTCTTGGGTTGGCTCTTCTCCTTGTCTGCAGTTCTCCTTGGCAGATAACCCATGGCTCTCTACAACATCTTGACATGTCCAGTATGGTCCAATTTACACCGTGGCCTCTAAGAGGTTCTGATCTCTAGTGGCCTTTGTACAAGGGAATGCCCTGCCACACATTGCTTGACCTCAGCAGCTCTCCTGAACCCCTGAGGAAGAGACCACAGCTCCTTTATTTGTGTCTCTGTCATGACTCTAAAGCCAGAACCACATGGATGACACCGTTCCACCACCAGAGCTTGGGTGAAGCCTCGAACCCTTGAGTCACATTTGTAACAGCTTTGGTCTTTTGTTGTTTTTTAAGAACAAAAGGTTCCCTAGACCTGTTTGTTTCACAAGTTGGAAGCTCAACTGGGTAGGGTATTGCCCTAAAGATACCCTTCCCTTAATACCAAAGTAGATCAGGCCTCACCTTAATCCTAGGGTTTCTTTCAGCACAGGCTTTGACTCCAACATTCAATTTCCTGGTACTCTTTTGCTCTTCAAACCGTATACTTTGCGTTTCTCTTTTTTTTTTTTTAATTTTTTAAAAAAATCTTATTTTATGTGTATGGGTGTTTTGCTTGTATATGTCTGTGTATCACACACATGTAGCACCCACAGAGGCCAGAAGAGGGCACTGGTTCCCCGGAATTGAAGTTACAGATGGGTATGAGCTACCTTGTAAGTCCTGGGAATCTCTGAGAAGCAGCAGTGTAGCGTCTCTCTAGCCCCTTTCTTCCTGTCCCACTTGCTCTTTTCCACTGCAAGCATGAGACCTATGTGAGCATGATCACTAACAGCCATGGAACAGAGCCAATATTAAGCTGTCTTAAAACCTCCACGAAAGAAATTAGTCCATTACTTTTCAATTTAGCCTCTGGAAAATTCTTAGGACAGGGCAAGAAGGGAACCAGATTATTTACCAAAATACCACAGGAATTCCTCTAGCTATATTGCTATTCAAGTCCTTGCTTCTTTCTGAAGCAGATTTTAAGCTGGGCCTCCACAGTCCACAAGTCCCATAAATCTACTTCTGTCTTCCAAGTTGCTACTGAGATTGCCCATTAAGCTCACCTGCTTTCCTAGCCAAAGTCTCAGAGTCTTCCACATTCATCAACAAACAAGCAAACAAAAACAGACAAGTCCCCCCTCCCAAAAAAAAGAAAACCTTACATGATCAGGTCTGTTATTTGGGGTATCAATTTATATATTAGTTACTTTCTATTGCTGTGATAAAGACACTCCATGAAATTTGCAGGCAAACGGGTGGAACTAGAAAATATCATCCTGAGTGAAGTAACCCAGTCATAAAAGAACACACATGGTATGTATTCACTGATAAGTGAATATTAGCCCCAAAACTCAGAATACACATGATACAACTCACAGACCATATGAAGCTCAAGAAGAAGGAAGACCAAAGTGTGGATGCTTCAGTCCTACTTAGAAAGGGGAATAAAATACTCATAGGAGGTACAGGAAGGGTGGGACATGGGAGGGAGAGAGGAGGGGGGAAGGGGGGAGCAGGATCAGGTGTGGGAGGAGACAGGGGAGAAGTACAGAGAGTCAGGATTGAACGGAGGTGTGTAGCAGGGGATGGGGAACTGGGGGTAGCCACTAGAAAGTCCCTAATGCCAGGGAAACAAGAGGTTCTCAGGACCCAAAGGGGATGACATTAGCCGAAATACCAAACAAAGGGGAGAAAGAACCTGTAGAGTCTATATCCAATGGATAGGCACAGCCCCCAGTTGAGGGATAGGACCACCTACCCATCTCAAACATTTTAACCCAGAATTGTTCCTGTCTAAAGGAAATGCAGGGACAAAGAGTGGAGCAGAGACTGAAGAAAAGGCTATCCAGAGACTGCCCCACCTAAGGATCCATCCCCTCTGCAGACACCAAACCCAGACACTACTGCTGATGCCAAGAAATGCTTACAGACAGGAACCTGGTATAGTTGTCCCCTGAGAGGCTCTGCCAGATCCTGACCAACAGATACAAATGCTCACAGCCAACCATTGCACTGAGCATGGGGACCCCAATGGAAGAGTTAGGGGAAGGACTGAAAGAGCTGAAGGGGTTTGCAACCCCATAGGAAGAACACTACCAACTAACTAGAACTCCCCCCCCCCGCCCAAGCTCGCAGGGACTAAACCACTAACCAAAGAATACACATGGAGGGACCCATGGTTCCAGCTGCATATGTAGCAGAGGATTACCTTATCTGGTATCAGTGGGAGGGGAGGCCCTTGGTCCTGTGGAAGCTCGATGCCCCAGCATCTGGGGATGCTAGGGCAGTGAGATGGGAGTGGGGAGGGGGAGCACCCTCATAGAGACAGAGGGAGGGGGATGGTATAGGAGGTTTGCAGAAGGAAACTGGAAAGGGGGACAACATTTGAAATGTAAATAAATAAATAAAATAACCAATACAAAAAAAAAAACCACTATGACCAAAGGAAGTTATAGAAGAGGGTTTAACTGGGCTTAAGGTTCCAGAAGATAAGGTTTATGAGGGTTAAATGAAGGCGTGCAAGCAGGTGGCTAGAGCAGCAGCCCAGAGCTCACACTTAAGTTCAAAGTATGAGGCAGAAAGGCCATGAAGAACAACAGGAATCTCAAAGCTAGCTACCAGTGACACAGCACTTCTAACAAGGCCGGATTTCCTAATCCTTCCCAAACAGTTGTGTTTACTTGGGACCAAGCGGTCAAACATGAGGGCATTTTCATTCAAAGCACCACAACGGCTGAACTCATTGCATGACTTTGACAGCTCTAGTGGACAGGTAGTTGGGCACAACTTGAGTGGCTATGGCGTAGTAATTTCCTCAGAGTTAAAACACCCAGGTCTAAAGCACCTTAGAGGCAGGTTCTTTTGTTGTTGTTTGTTTTGTTTTGTTTGTTTGTTTTTTCGAGACAGGGTTTCTCTGTGTAGCCCTGGCTGTTCTGGAACTCACTCTGTAGACCAGGCTGGCCTCGAACTCAGAAATCCACCTGCCTTTGCTTCCCAAGTACTGGGATTAAAGGCGTGTACCACCACTGCCTGGCAGAGGCAGGTTCTTTAAGACTCAGAAACGTATACATTGAAGCATTCTACTCTTGAGGGTGGCTTCTTAGGACTTAGGCAGTGAGATGATAAAATGAGTCAGCTGGTAAAGACTCTTGCCTGACAACCTGAGCCCCATCCCTGGAAGGAGAAAGCCAAATCAAGGCCAGCTATCTTGCATATTCCACAAACATCTCAAGACAAGTGTACAAAGGTTGTCACTGATTGCCCTGGCTTCTAAAGGCCAGCCTCAGCCAGGGCCATTGGAGACAGTTGGTACCATAAGCCTTAGTGAACCATTTCTGCTGTGGCCCAAGGGTTCTCCAACAGAGGGATTGCTGTGACTGGTGCTAAGGGGCAGGGCTATGATTGGTACAAACACCCTATAGAACCAGGGTTATGTTCATCCATTAATTGGCTTGGAGACTCTTTCTCTTGCCTCTCATGGTTTTACATCACCAGCTCCATTGAAGACTTCCCTCCAGTTCTTCTCTTGTGGACTTCTAGTATGGGCTGAGCTGGGACTATAAGGAAGGAAGCAGCAGAAAGCTGTGGTGACAAAGACCATGATGACAGCTGATAAAGTATGGTGAACTCCACTATGACATGGCAGTTAAAGACTCTAAAGGTGTCACCAGGACCTCATCACGTAAGCTTGATCCCACTTGGCACCATCTGTGAGCCCAATACTATCCAGTGTTGCATGGGAGCCCGAACCCAGCTGGTGGTCCAGCGGTGGCTACCTATGCCTGACTGATCCTGAAAAACCCCTGGTGCCTTGTTCCTGAGCAGCAGTGGGAGTCTTAGCTAGTAGCCAGCCTTCCAAATGCCGAGGAGAATGTTCAACCATACCAACGGCAGCCATCGAGGTGTAGAGGATCTCAGCTAAGGGAGCAGCTCAACAGCTAGACAGCAGCCAGAGCAGGGAGCAGCTTAAAGATGGCTGGAAGGCTGAGTCAAAAGAGAACGTTCAGGCTCAGCGACCTAAAGTGTCCAACAAAATTGTTGAGTTTTCAGGCTAAGGGTATCAGTCTCCTATCTGAGGCCAACACAGAAACACTAGAGACCTCTCCACCTGCTGCTGCTTCTGCGTGCCCACTGTGTGCTTACTACTGTCAGATACCAGAGGAAATGAAAGCTTTCAGACACCAGCTCTTGAAGGGCTTCTCCTTAGCTCTCTGCCTAGATCTAGAGAAGCAAAAGGAACTTAGGCCGCTGGATTTGTGGCAGTGAGTAGTGCACGCAGAATCTCTCTCTGTGTGTGTCTGGCTTACTTCACTTCGTGTAGTGACCTCTAGGTTCTCTCATGTTGCAGAATTTTCTCTTTTTTAAAGTTGGACAGCCAGGCAGTGGTGGGGCACGCCTTTAATCCCAGCACTTGGGAGGCAGAGGCAGGCGGATTTCTGAGTTCGAGGCCAGCCTGATCTACAGAGTGAGTTCCAGGACAGCCTGAGCTATACAGAGAAACCCTGTCTCAAAAAACCAAAAGAAAGAAAGAAAGAAAGAAAGAAAGAAAGAAAGAAAGAAAGAAAGAGAGGGGGGGAGGGAGGGAGGGGGGGAGGGAGGGAGGGAGGGAGGGAGGGAAGAAGGAAGGAAGAAAGAGAAAAAGAAAAGGAAAAGGAAAAGAAGAAAGAAAAAGAAAAGTTGGACAGTTCTGGGCAGTGGTGAGAGGCAGAGGCCAGCCTGGTCTACAGAGTGAGTTCTAGGACAGCCAAAGCTACACAGAGGAACCCTGTTTTGAAAAATAAACAAATGAACGAATGGTTCAATAGTGTCTTGATTCACTCATCTACGGGTGGGCATTTAGTTTTTTCCTTAGCTTGTAAAATGCTGCAGTGAACATGGGAGTACAGGTATTTTTTTCTTTTCAAAAACATTTTGTTTTTTATTTATGTGTGTATGTGTGTACACATGCATACAGGTATCCTGAGAGGTCAGAAGAGGACAACAGATTCCCCTGACACTGGAACTACAGGTGTTTGTGAGCTGCCAGATGTTGATGCTGGAAACTGAACTTAGGTCTCCTGGAAGAGCAGCCAGTGCTCTTAACTACTGAGCCATCTCTCCAGCCCCAAGAGCAGCTATTTCTATGAGGGAGCTGACTGCATGGTTTTTGGGTATATACCTTGAAATGGGCTTATTGAGTCATTTGGTAATTCCATTTTTATTTGTATTTTTATAATATACATATGAATACAATTTTACCTGAGATCAATCTCTCTATCTAACTGTGGCTGGACTGAAACTGCTATGTAGACCAGACTGGACTCCAATTCACTGTGATCTTCCTGGCTCTGCCTCCTGAATGAGGAATTAAAGGCGTGTGCCTTCCTTCATACTCTGCTCTGCACGCAATTTTCCATAATGACTGCACACATTTGTATCTCTATGTGTGAGGGTCCCTGCAAATTCTTTTTTTTTTTTCCAAGACAGGGTTTCTCTGTACAGCCCTGGCTGTCCTGGAACTCACTCTGTAGACCAGGCTGGCCTTGAACTCAGAAATCTGCCTGTCTCCGCCTCCCAAGTGCTGGGATTAAAGGCGTGTGACACCACTGCCCGGTGTCCCTGCAAATTCTTACAGCTGGCAGAAAAATGAACTGAGAGAGGCAAGAAGGGAATCCTGTTCAAGACAACTTAGTTAGTCCGGTTGGTTGAAACTTTTAGAGACTGACTCTGGGCAGTTTATTTTGGACATATTTAAGTACAGTACACCTTTTGGGGAAAAGAATTTGCTGGTAACAATGATCTCAATACCATGTGTATAATAATGTTTTTTTTTTTTAAACTTTATTTATTTATTATAAGTACACTGTAGCTATCTTCAGACACCCCACAGGAGGGCATCAGATCTCATTGCAGATGGTTGTGAGCCACCATGTGGTTGCTGGGATTTGAACTCATGACCTCTGGAAGAGCAGTCAGTGCTCTTAACCACTGAGCCATCTCACCAGCCCATAATAATGTTTAAAGTGTGTTGCAAAGCACATGTGATCTCTGCTGTGAAGGTGGGTGGGTCTATAGCTTAAGGCCATATAGATAGCATAGAGGTCACCAGGCTATAAAGTACGAATGACAACTGCCCTAAGGATGAGTTCTCTCGACTGAGATACAATACTCAATATAAAGTTCTAGGGAGAAGAGTCTGGAATAAATATAACAATGTAGGCGGTTCAGGTGTGGACCGGTTCTACAGATAGCACAGATTATCAGGCTAGTAACAAAATCCACTCCCAGCTCTTTGGGTGGAAAACCAGTATACATTTCCCTTCCACTGAAGTGACAAGCTTGTGTGCTTAACATTCCTTGTTTCCCTAGTGTTACCTGTGGGTTTGTGCCTTTTACACAAACCAACAATGTGCTAGATTTCTTCTCCTCACACGCTCACGGTACCTCGTTGCTTGTCTTTTTGGTAAGAGCCATCCTCACAAGGGTGCCGGGGTGATGTTTCCCGAGGTGAGGCTTTGATTGTACCTCCTGACAATGATGCTGAAATCCTGTCATGTACCACTTGAACCATGCCAATGTCCCTCCTGCAGACACATGTCACACTCATGCACAGAGTTGCAATAAAAAGGTGCCAATATATACATCCAGCAATCAGGGATGTTGTGTTAAATTATGACAGAGCCATATGGATAGGATAGGACTCAAAGAAGATATAACAATTAGTACAGTAAATTTCTACGTACTTTATCAAAGGATATTTGTGGTATATATCAAAGCTGGATCCTCTGGAAGAGCAGCCAGTGAGTGCTCTTAATCAATGAGCAATCTCTCCAGCCCCACCTATGGTATATTTTGATTCAAAAAGGGGGGGGAGAGAAATATAATCTCATTTAAAACAGGAAACTCCTATAGAGATAATACAGTCCTGTAAAGAGGTCTGTCTACATCCTAATGCCTAGAACTGAGAGTTGTGGCAGGAAGATGACCCTGAACTATTTTCAGAAACCTCAAATAAAGAGTTTCTCAAGAAGGAGGCAGAAAGGTCAGTCAGAGGAAGAAACTAGAAGACAGACACAGGGAGCAGAAGGATATGATCAATGGGAAGGACCCCAGATACGGAGCACAGGAGGTTCCTAGAAGTTGGAAGAGGCAAAGAAACAGATTTACCCTGCAGCCTCCAGAGGCAATTCTATAGCCATGTAGTCTGAGCTGTACAAGACTTTGGCCTCCAGAATGGCAATATCATAAAAGTGTGTTATTTCAATAGCTAAGTTAGTGATTATTTAGTCACATGGATGTGTGTAAGCAGGAGTGGTTGTGCTTGCCTGAGTATATGCATGTGTGGAGGTCAGAGGTCAACATCTAGTGTCTTCTATTGCACTCAATCTTATTGTTTGAGACAATGTATCTCTCTGAGTCTGGACTATATGGTGGTGGGGAGACATTGAAGCAAAGCAGCCCAGGGTAGGAGGAGCAGAAAACTGAGAGGTCACATCTTTAACCTCAGACAGGAAGCAGAGAGTAAGAGGTAGAAGTGGGGTGAGGCTGCAGATTTTCAAAGCCCACCTCTAGTGATGTACTTGCATCATCAAGGCCCCACTTCCTAAAACTCCTCAGATAGTGCTACCAACTGGGTGCCCGACTGGTGCTTGCCAGCCAGTTGTTTAACACAGACATATATGTAGGGAAAGACACTTAAGTCTTCAAATATCTGTCCTCTGAGAGCTATTTCTTGTTGAAATCACCCTCTCACAGACTTCCATCCACCATGAAAGCTGGAGCTTGAGCTCTTTGGTAGGGTTCCTATTTTATTTTATTTTATTTTATTTTATTTTATTTTATTTTATATTTTATTTTACTTTGAGACAAGATCTCTATGTAGCTCTGGGTGTCTTGGAAGTAACTATGTAGACTAGACTGGCCTCTGTAAGGGTAAAAATTAAAACAGCTCAGCAGAGACCACAAACAACTTGGCAAAGACCGCAGGACAGCTTGCTGAGCTTACTGAGAGTAGCCATAATAAAAATATCAAGCCCCTCTAGGGACGAGGTGACCAGAAATGTAGAAACAACCAAAGACATATCTTGACCAGTCTAAACATGCCCAAGTGAGTAATGGGCCACCTGGTGTTTATCCTAGAAGGTCTGAGGCTTCATGGTCAAAAATAGTGGGCCATCCAGCCTGTCAAAATGATTGCTTATGCAAAGTGCTGATGTTTGAAATATCCAATCATATGTAATCGTGCCAGAATTTCCCACTTTTCCCTTTCCCCTTGTCCCTCCCCCTATAAAAGTTCTAAACTTCCTGGGGTCTTCATCGAAATTCTCTCCCCTGCGTGGGATGAGTTTCGATCCAAGGGTCCTTGTTAGTAAACTGCCTTTTGCCATTGCATCAAGTCAGTCTCTCGTGTCTCCTTGGGTGCGCGCTAATTGGGACTTGAGATGGGGTCCTCTTTCTGGGTCCTTACAGCCTCAAACTCACAGAGATTGCCTGTTTCTGTCTCCTAAGTGCTGGGATTAAAAGTGTGCACCACCATGCACAGCTTATGACAGGTCCCTTATCTAGCATGTATCAGGCTCTTAATTTAATATTGCCTCAGTACTAACAAAACAAGAACAAAAACCCCACAATAGTTTAAAATGTGTTGCTTAAAACGGGCTGAGAGGAATTCAATAGAGTTTTTATCGTTAGAATAAGGAATATAACTCAGCCACAGTAAGGAATGCGTTGCTGTAGAAATCAGCCTGCAGGAGAATCGGGGTTAAGAGTGAAGATACAACCAGCTGCAGAGATGAAAGGGCAAAACCAGATTCAGAGACACAAGTGTGGGTTCCGGTCCAGATGGGGAAGCAGGTGGACCAGCGGATAGCAGTCGAATACACTGTATCAATAGTGGGGAACTGAGCCAAGCTGAAACTCTGCCTGTTGGTCTTTCACCCACACACTAGGAGTCAGATCGGTAGAGCTGTGCCATCACAGTGCTAGGTGTCCAGCACTTTATGAGGTGGTGAGGGACACCCTTTCTGCTGTCTGGCACGTTGGGTAAGTTCATAGGCCTGGTTTTTCTGATATGATTTAAAATTACCTGTGTGCCAGTACAGTCTCAATTCACCCCCCATAAATTTATAGGATGACATTTTTCTACCCCCAGGAATAATTAATTTATCAGTCTGTGCTACATAGGAGGCAACAGACAGACGGTGGTGGTTGTGCATTCACTCAGGCCATAATTATCCTCCACCGTTAATCTGGAGTCAAAAGCTGCTTGTAAAAAAAAACAAGAACAACAAAACACCTTTACATAATATGGGGTAACTTAGAGGAAGGCACAACCTGATCTCAGGAAAGTGATTATGGATACTGGTAAAGCTGATTTCTAGCATCTGTGATCCAGAGACCCAAAGGATCAGGTGGTGTGATTCAGCCTGGACCAGAGGCTAGGGGCTAAGCAGCCCCCCCCCCCCAAGTACTCATGAGCCTGTAACTCCAAGATGTGAATGACAGGAGATGGGCTTCATAGCTTGAGAAATAATAGGATCTCCCCTCCCTCATACCTTTGTCAGACTTGCAGTGGCTAGAGGATGCCACCCCATAGAAGTGAGTGGACCTTTAATCAGTCCTGTTCAAATGCTAATCTCCCCTGGAAATGCCTTCACAGACACAACCAAAAATAATGTTTTACCAGTGGACAACATCTGGACATTCCTTAGCATCTGGAAACAAAATGAACCATCCCTATATTCTATACGCACCACCTGCCATGCAGGTGTAAATAATTAATTATTTTAGGCTGCATTAACATTTGTTATTTTGAGTCAGATATACACATCCAGAGATGTTGCAAGAATACTGCTTGCTACTTATGTAAGTAAGTAGGATGCATAAGTGGGATACATTTGTAATCTCAGGTGTCTTGGAAATCCTGAATCTAGTTTCTATGATTATATTTTAAATCACCATGGTCCAATAACCAATCAGGGTGACACTGCATTCATATAGTTATTGGTTGTTTTCTGTACAATTCATATACAAAGAACTACTCATACTTTGGTTCCTGAATCCATGAGGCTGTGTCCGCAGCGCCTCAGTGGAACTCTGAAAGCATGGATAGTAGTGAACCTTATATACAGTGTTTTCCACACATACTTCATGGGTTTGCACCTTTTCCCTCACAGGGGGCATTTGAGAACCTCACAAGCATTAAGTGAAAACTGGCATGATAACAAAGATGACTATAAGTGTCTAATGGGAAGGCAGAGAATACAAATGTGGATATCAAACGAGGGCGTCATTCAGGTTATAGGAAGAACAGTAAAATTTCATCCCATTACTTAGAAAAGTACACAACTTAAAACCATGTGTGAGTTTTCTTTTTTTTTTACTTTTTACTTTTTTTTTTTTTTTTTTGGTTTTTTGAGACAAGGTTTCTCTGTGTAGCCCTGGCTGTCCTGGAACAACTCACTCTGTAGACCAGGCTGGCCTCGAACTCAGAAATCTGCCTGCCTCTGCCTCCCAAGTGCTGGGATTAAAGGCGTGCGCCACCACCGCCCGGCATGAGTTTTCTTATGTCTGGAATTTTCCATTTAGTATTTTTGAACCATAACTGACTTAGGTACCTGAAAGGATGTACAAGGGGCAGATGTCTGTATTTAATGTGTACTGATTATTTTTGAGCATAAACCTCATGCTATCACTAGCACAAACAAGATAAAGACCCATTCAATGTCTCTCCCAAATTGTTCTGTGTCACCAGAATTGACTTGGGTCACCTTGTCACATACGTACTTCTGTACAACTAGTATCACAAGCACTGGTTTTCCTGGCACCAGAGACCACTGAGTGCTCCTCTACCCTGTCTGCAACTCACCATGGCACTTTACTAAATGGAATTTGGCGGTACCAGTGTGACCTTTGGGCACTAGTGTTTTCGTCAGTGTAACATCCTGTCCTCGAGGGCATCCCAGGTGTTGTGCAACAGTTTCTCTCCTCTTGCTGTTCGGTTGTTTCCAAATTTGGGCAATTACAAAGCTGCTGCAAGCGTCATGTTCAGGTGTGGTTTCAGTTACAGCCCTCCTTACCGTCGGACAAATGCATAAGAAAATATCTGCTGGTTCATAGTGTGAGAATGTGTGTTGAAATCTTTATTAGAGAAACTGTCAAAACATGTTGCAGGTAGTTCTGCATTCGTTTTGAATTCTCAATAGAATGAGAGGTCTGTCTCCATGGCCTCCTTAGCGTGATCTACAGGATTTTGACCCTACCTCTTCCCGTGACCTTTTAGTCATATTTATTCAAACAATATCTGGGGCTTTGTCACTTAGTATTGTTGCCAATACAGCACTCAACTTGAGGTTGGCAAGATGTTTCAGCGGTAAATGTGCTTCTCATCAAGGCTGATGACTGAGCTCACACTCTGGAATCCACATGGTAGGAGAGAAAAGACTCTTACAAATTGTCCTGTGACATTCCCTATCTATATGTCTATATATCTAATCTATATATCTATATATCTATATCTATACACACACATGGAGCCAGTGAGAGAGGATAGATAGATAGATAGATAGATAGATAGATAGATAGAGCTGGAAAATGATTCAGCAGATGAAAGGTAAATGTACCAGTTGCTAGCTACCAAGCCTGATGACCTGAGTTTGACTCCTGGTACCCATATCATAGAAGGAGAGAAAAGTTGTACTCTGATCTCCACATGCACATCATGGTACATACCCTACCCCATAAACCCTAAGTAAACTAAAATATAATACTTTTTAATTTTTTTTTAAAAAAGGAGCTGGCTTGTATGGTGGTACACATCTTTAATCCCAGTGGATGGAGAATCTCTGTGAGGTCCAGGCCAGCTAGGGCTGTAAGTGAGACCTTATTTGAAAAAGAAAAAAATTAAACAGTGCAGGAGACATGGCTCATCAGTTAAGAGCACTTGTTGCAGCAGAACTGGGTTCAGTTCCATGGTAATTCTGGTACCAAGAGATCTGATGCACTCTTTGGCACCAAGCATACACACGTAATACACAGACATACATGCAGGCAAAATATTCATACACGTAACATAAATAAATCTTTTGAAGGGAAAAACAAAAACAAAGCAAAACAAGAAGATAATGTCTTCAATCCTGCACATGGTAATACATGTATATGTGATATATTTATGTATCTGTGCATATATATATATATATATTTGACATATATATACTATATATATCATATATCTGTATGTACACAGAACATATACTATATGATATACATACTATACATATGACATTTGCGGGTATGATGTATATATATTTCATGCATGCCATGGTATGTATTTGTATGTTTATCAAATTCTATGTATATTCATACTGTTTTATGCATATATATGTGTGTATATATGAACACATACATGATATGTCTTTATATTGCTTTGTATGGCATATATGTGTTTGTGTATATGTTGTATATGACACTGATTCATTTACATTGCTTTGTGTATATTTATGTTTGTGCTTATGTATATGTAATAGCGCATATTTTTATACATGTACATACATATATTAGACATGTATATAAGTGTATGGATATATGATAGGGTACATTTGTACATTATGTATTTATGATGCATTTATACATTTGGCATGCATTTATATATATTAACTATTCATATATATAGTGTATTGACTTTTGTGTGTTGGTGTATATTTGCGTATCTGTACAGAACTGATATCTTTAACGTGTATGTTAGCTACATATTTATACATATGTTGTGTGGTATAACTTACTTGTGTTGGTGTGCATTTGTGTATCTGTATGAGTATGGCGTACATTTATGTGTCCGGTGTGTGTCCACGAATACCTTTGTTCGTATGTCATACATTATTCGTCTCTGAGTCTCATAGTGTATATTCCCTGCATAGTAACCTGTTCCCCCACATCTAGCTGGAGGTTGGGTGCGGCCTCCTCTGCAGGGCTTCCCGTCTCCAGTAGTGCGCGCGACCCCGTCGGCGACAATGGGGGAATGGGGTGGGGGGGGGGGAGCGGATGGCGGCATGACGCACGCGCATAAGGGTGGTGCCCTCCGCGGAGCCGCGCACGCAGGCAAGCCCAAGGGCTGCCGGGAGGAGCGCCGCGTTATCGATGGCGGAGCCGGCGCTCGCGGGGGCTGCTGGGAGGAGCGCCGCGCTGTCGATGACCCGGCCGCGCACGTTCACGGGGCCGCGCGCGCAGTGTGGGCAGTCACCATCTTGGTTCCGACGGCAGCGCGGTGCAGGCGCGAGTCAGGGCGCCCCTCGCTCGGCGGCGGCGCGCTGTGGATGAAACAGCGTGGACAGGCCGGCCTCCAGCGTCGCCGCGCTCGCGCCCGCGTGCAGGGCGGAGAGCGCTGAGCCGCAGGCGGGGCGGCGCGGGACAGCGAGGCCGCGACCCTGCCGGGCCCCGCCCAGCCCGCCGGGCCCGCCCCCGGCCGCTCCGCCGCCTGCCGGGCCGCGCAGATGGGATAGGCGGCGAAGATGTTCAGCTTCGAGGGCGAGTTCAAGACAAGGCCCAAAGTGTCTCTCGGTGGCGCGAGCAGGAAGGTGAGGCGGTGCGGCCCGAGGTGTTAACCGAACCCGGGCCTGAGGCGAACGTCGGCCTGTCAGCGCCCGGGAGGCGCTGCTCTGCAGTTCTCTGTGGAGCGAGCTCCTGCCGGGTGCGGCTGCCGTGCAGTGCTTACGGGTCCGTGAGGAGGCTCCGGAGGAGCGCTGTCGAGCCGCGGACTGAGCGGCTGGGTCATTCATTGCGACCTCGCCGCGCCTGCCCAGGGGCCGCAGTTTTGACCTGGAAACACAAGTGCACCCGGAGTCTGTGGCTGGGGGGCGTTACACGGTTAGCTCTCCAGCAGTGCGAGGCTCCCCCCTCCCTCGACCTTTAAACTTGCCGTACCCGCTCCTCACAAGCTTGGGGTGCTCTGCCCTCAAGAACAGCTTAGGGAAGAGTCCCTCGTGCCTAGGAAGTGGGAGAGGGCAGGTAGGACAAGGTCTCTGTAGCCTGCGTCCCGCTTTAGCCTTCTCCACTCGGAGCAATACAGAGTTGTGGCTGCCTGGGGCCCGGGTCGCTTCTGGACCTTTCCCTGGTGAAGGTATTTTGTTTTTTGTTTTAAAAACACTGCTCGGCTTTCTGGGGCAGTCTGAAGGATGAGGACAACCGGCCGCGATGCTCTAGGCCGATTCTGGAATCCAGACATGATTCCCTAGAGTTAAAAAGATTTTTTTTTCTTTTAGGCAAAATTTTAAAGCTTTATTTTAAAAAGAAATTTTACATACGAGTGTTTGCCTGCATGTAAGTATGTGCACCACAGGCTTGCTTAGTTCCGGCAGAGGTCAGAAGAGGGCTTCGGATCTCCTGGAACTGGAATTAAGGACAACTGTGGGCTGGCATGTGGGTAGTAGGAACAAAACCCAGGCCCTCAGCAAAAGCAGTAAGTGACCTTAACTGCTTAGTCATCTCCCTAGCCCTTTAGCGTAAATTTTTTTTCTTTCCCAAATTATTGTATGTGCAAAAGCAGTGCTGTCGGGCCTTGTTTTTTATAAATGATTTTTATCTGGACATACCCATATGTAAATGATGACTCGTGATAAAGGATGTTCCTGGAATTCCTATCAGTAGTCGTTCTTCAAGCAAACTGCTTTGTCTGACTTGTTTCTACAGGTCAGTTTTAACTTTTGAGCTTGGTGCAAACGAGATCAGATGAGTGGGTGCAGCGTGGTCAGCCTATGTGCCTTGCCTCTTGGTTTATGTGCCTCCTTTGATAGATTCTCCCATCCCACTGTGTCTTTGTTGGTTGGGGACATGAATAAAACACAATTGACCATTCTGGGTTTTTTTTGTTTTTTTTGTTTTTGTTTTTTTGTTTTTCGAGACAGGGTTTCTCTGTATAGCCCTGGCTGTCCTGGAACTCACTCTGTAGACCAGGCTGGCCTCGAACTGAGAAATCCGCCTGCCTCTGCCTCCCAAGTGCTGGGATCAAAGGTGTGCACCACCACCGCCCGACCCATTCTGGTTTTCATGGGTGCTTATTACATGTGTCTTGGTGGATGTTGCTTACACTTTTGCTCTTCTGGTGCACGTTGCCCATTGCTTCCCTAGTTGATGTGCCCACTACCCTACAACCCGCAGAGTCTGAGGGCACCATTGATTCAGATCCTGGTCAATAAGTGCTATTGAGAGTCTTTGGAATTTTGGCCATTCTAGTATACTTTCTTCATGTCTTAAATTATAATTTGAAATCTTTCCCTTCTTCAGCTTAGTGAAAAATTGCTTAGTCTTTTCCTTTTCAAAAGTTAAATGAATATTTTTGTTTATTATCTGAAAGAGCTATATGCTGGAAAAGTCCAAGACTCGATGAGTTTATAGTCTTGTTGGGAGATAAGACTTGCACCTTGAAAAGTTATGGTGCACTAATGACTGTTTTCTGTTTGTTTGTTCGATTGTTTTTGTATTTCTCTCAGGCTAATACAGAAACAGAATTGCTTGATTTGCTCTAGAAAGATGGGAAGTAGTAGGATGGGTTTGAAGGGACAGTGTGGAAAGTTTGAAGTAGGTGTTTGGTGAGTTCCATTACTTCAGTTCTATTATCTCCTATACTTGTATATTGTTATAATTGAGACAGGATCTTATACCATAATCCCGGCTGGCCTAGAACATTGTTTATGTACAGTCCTTCTGCCTCTGCCTTCCAAGTGCTGAAAGCACAGACAGGAATGCAGCAACATGCCCAGCTCCGAGTCAGTGCTTCTGAAATCAGGATACATTCTGATGGCACAGTTCACTTGGTAGCCTTGTGTGTGTGTAGAAGACTATCTTAGCAGTCATTTGATTGCAAGTACAAAAATCCACTAAAACTAAGTGCAGAAAAGCAAATAAGCAAAAAGTCTGTGAGAGGCATGATGATATTTCATAGAACGTACAAGTCAAGAACTGTCCAGTTTCCATGCTGCCAGTACAAGGTAGTTTAGCTCAGTTATCCTCTTTGAGTTGCGTTCTTGACATGATCTCTATATATAGGTCCTGTCCATTTATTTCATTCTGTCCAATCAGTGGCCATGTATAATTTCCTGGTTGAGTGCCTTTATCTCATACCTGAGTGTCTGGAGAGGAAATCTTCTTGGCTGGGTCATGGTTTCCACTTATGAGTTGAGAGTCTCAACCTCTGAGGGATGAGGAGAGGGAATCTTTCAGTACAGATTATTCCAGGTGTGTGCTTAAGCTAGGCACGACTACAGGGGAACAGAGCTTGAGGAATGAATGCCAATATTCCTGTGGGGTTCAGGTATATGTGGAACTAGAGGAATCTAAGAAGACACAGGTATGAAGGACGTCAGTGAACTGGTGGCTTAGTTGCTGATTCAAGTTTGGAACTGGAAGTATCACACCTTGGAAAACTAGGGAGACTGATGTCTGGAGAATGAGTTTATAGGAGGAAGAAGTGGGTCAGAAGTGTTGAATGCTGAATGGGTACCTCCAGGTAACATCATAATCTAGATTTGACACTGGAAGACTGGTGGCTAGTGAGTGTGCCCCTTAGGGTATCAGGAGCTGAAGTCAAGACTGGAGTTAGGCAAGGAATAGAAGGGGGTGTACAGTGCCTCTCTGTAAAAGACAAGAAGATTGAATGGATGGCAGGGAGAAAGAATTTGAAGTCTTAGGAAGGTTTAGATGATAGGACAGCTTGACCAAGTTTTATAGAGTGAGACAAAGCAAGATGAAGGAAGGCTAGGAGTAAAAATACAGGGAAGAGCCTAGAAAAACCAAGAGTATATGGTTGGGAACTATCAGATTGAAAGTGAGAGTATATGTGGATGTAGGAAATTTGTAGGTAGGAGGAATGACTTTAACATTATCTTTGCAACTTTTAAGATTACCTTTGCAAGTTTTCATAGCTACTTAATCTAATAATGGTAGTTGAATTATAGTCATTTCAATGATGCTCTTGCTTTGGCCTCCAAAGCAGGCTACAGACCGTGGAGCAGATGGTAGAGTCCCTATGTGTTGAATTTGTTCCTGTGTAACATCACCAGCTGAAGTCTACAGTGCTCTTAGGATTCTGACAAATGATTACTATAATTGCCTAACCCTAATCCAGCATCATACAGAATAGTTCCCATTGCCTTTAAACCCCATTGTTCTCAGCCTAGCCACTGCCCTCCTTCTGTTTACCTTTGGCAATCCTGTTTACATAGAGTTGCTTTCCCCAAAATGTCAGTGTTTGAATCCTAAAACACAGACTTTCAGAACAACTTCTTTCACTTTTATATGCAGTTTTAGGTTCCTCCATATCTTTCCATGCCTTGCTAGTTATTTTATTTCAGTTTTTAAATAATATTTATCTTATGTGTATGTGCATTTGTGTGGGCATGTGAATTCGAGAGCACGCCTGTAGACATCTTGTGGAAGTCAGTTATATCTTTCTTCTGTGTGGTTCCAGTGATCAAACTCAGGATGTCAGGTTTGGCTGCAAGTACCTTTACCTGCTGAGCCATCCCATCACCAGCCTGCATCTTATTTTATATTAACAGTATGCTACATATATTGAGTGGTTTGGGGCTGGAGAGCTGGCTAAGCTGTTAAGAGCATTAACAACTCTTTCAGAGGTCCTGAGTTCAATTCCCAGCAACCATATGGATACTCACAACCATTTGTAATGGGATCCAATGCATTCTTCTGGTGTGTCTGAAGACAGCTACAGTGTACTCATATACATAAAATAAATCTTTAATTAAAAAAAGAGTGGTTTAAGGTTTATAGAAAAGTGAGTAGGAACAAAGTTCTCAAATATCCCTCTCACTTCTATTTACTACAGTCTTTGGTTTCTGTTATCGATGTTAAAAACATTTTCTGTGTCATGACTTTTATATATTGTCTTTTTTATTTTTTTTTTAATTCAACCTCTCCTTATGTAGCTCAAGCAGGCCTAAAACTTGCAGCAACTCTCCTTCTTAAAGCTTCTCTTGTGAGCCACCACACCTAGACCTGCAAATTGACTTCTTACACTTAGCAGTTTTATGTTTTGTAGCTTGATAACACTTCTCCCATTTAATAATAGTTCATGGTGTGTGCCAGTTTGTCTTATTCAGCTGTGTTGAAAGACTGATGATTTCTTCCAAATTTGGGGCAATTTTGAATAAAGCCACTGTAAACATTTGTGTGTATATAAGTTTTGAATTTGGAAAATACCAATGAGTACTCTTTTTATTCTTAATATTCTTTTGCAATATTGGATGGAGACTAAACCCAGAGTATTGTACATGGCAGACTGTATCTCCAGCCCCTGGTCTTTTGAAACAGGTTTTTGATATATACCCAGGTTGTCCTTGAACTCCAGATTCTTATCTTTGTTTTCATCGTTATGTTTCTTATGTGTCTAAAATTTCTTCACCAAAGTTAATATCACTCTGATTGTCTTTTGTCTTATTTTTTAGTAGTATTAATGAGCTTGTATTTTAAAGTCTTTAATCAATTTTAACGTTTGAAGTAAGCATCACTCTTGTATGTATTCATGAAGCACAATGCCATTTCAGTACATGCAGTAAGTATATGGAGCACTGCCCTTCCCGTAGCGGCTGCCTGAAAGCTGCGCAAACTCAAGGCCTCGTAAATGTCCCAGGCAAGTGCTTTAACACTGTGGTTATATTCCCAACCATCTCATTTTGACTTTTCAAGACAGGATTTCTCTGGGTAAGAACTCTGGCTGTCCTGGAACTCATTGTGTATACTAGTCTGTCTGTGAGCTCAGGTCTTTGTGCCTCCTGCCTCTGGCACCGAGATTGATTCCCTTCAGGCCCTTGTGAATGATGCTGCAGTAAGAGGACATGTAGACATTTTTAACATGCTGATTTCATTTCCTTTTGCAAAATGTGATAGTTGGTAGTATGTATGTGGTAAATCTGTATGCAATTTTTGAGGAACCGCTACACTGAAGTACATAAATGGCCATACTAGTTTACATACCCACCAACAGACTTTTTCCTTCTGATTAGCATTTATTTAGTCTTTTGACAATAATTTTGTAACTGGAGGGAGTATATTTGTGGGTTTTTTTTATTTGATTTCTTTATTTTTCTTTATTTTTAATATATATTAGAATTTTGCATCCATGTATGTTGGTTCACCATGTACATACTTGCTGCTTATGGAGGCCCAAAATAGTGTCAGATACATTGAGACTGGAGTTTCTGGTTTTTGTGAGCTGCCAGTTGGGTGCTGGGAGTCAATCTCTGATCCTTTGGTACTCTTAACCAATGAACCATCTCTTCAAAACTGATTTATATTTCTTTTTTGGCTAACAATTGATAATAGCACTTTTTTATTTTTTCTTTTCTTTCCCTCTTTTTTGTTTTTGTTTGTTTGTTTTGTTTTCAAGACAGTTTCTTTGTGTCTAGCTGTCCTGGAACTTGCTCTGTAGACCAAGCAAGTCTCTAACTCAGAGATCTGCCTCAGCCTCCCATGTGCTTGAATGCCTGATGTGAGCAATTTTTTTCATATGGTTATATTTTGAGAACTGTCTTTTTAGATAACTTGCCCATTTTAAAAGTTGTATTTTGGCTTTGGGTGGGCTTTTTTATTTTTTTCGTATATGTTCTGAACATCAAACCTTTGTTAAATATTTCTTCCTTTTCTAAAATTTTTATTTATTTATTATATGTAAATACACTGTAGCTGTCTTTAGACACCCCACAAGAGGGCATCAGATAGCATTACTGATGGTTGTGAGCCACCATGTGGTTGTTGGGATTTGAACTCATGACCTCTAGAAGAGCAGTCAGTGCTCTTAACCACTGAGCCATCTCACTAGCCATTTCTTCCTTTTCTGTAAGTTGTTGCCTCTTTGTTGATGGTTTCTTTTGCTGTAAAAAATTGTTTTCATTTTATTTTAATATTTTACTTATTTATTTTGGATATGTGTGTAATGTTGTGTAGCAAATCCTTATATAAGCTGTTTTTTTTTTCCTCAAATCGTAATTAATTCACACAGGGGAATAAACACATAAAGGCAGGATGTGGAGTGTGGGTGTTCATGGGGAATACAAATATCTTCAGAACCAGGTATTGGCTAGGTGAAGGTTCAGGGAACAATTCACTATGACTCTGCCTATGACTCGCTTGTCCTTATCTAAGTTGGTATTGTCTGCCAAGGCTACCTACTTACAAGGTCTATGACTACTCAGGCTTATAAATTTCCACAAAAGCTGCCTGTTGACATTAGCTTATGCCCATTTGTTTCAATGTTTTTCCACTGAGACCCAAGACTTGGTGTTAGTATACATGCATTACAGGCCTATTGCTGATTTTAGGCCTATGGCTGATTTTAGGCCTACAGTGTGTAAGCAGGGCTGCCCCAGACATCTCCTCCCTTCTCTAAATATAGAAGGGCTGTGGCAATTCTAAACTTGCAAAGGTGGGGATAGAGGCCTGACCTCCAGTATTTGAAGGGGACCTTGTAATGGCTCCAGTCCCCCTGTCGTTGTCCAGTGAGGCATGAGGGCCATACCCGTCCCGATGTCTTTTTCATGGAGAGGGGATACTTTTGACATCAACCCCTATGCAGTCAAGCTTGTCCCTCAGGGAACCCAGATAGATATTTTTATCTTTTATTTATATTCCCTTGCAGTGCTTAGCCTCGCAGCCTAAGCAAGAATTCAGATTGCCTGTCAGAGGGGGTTCTGGGTGGCCCCTCTCTGCATGGTCTAGGGGCAGAAGTCCCCCCTTTTGGGTTGGGTGGAGATGGGTTTTGGAAACACTCTGTATAAAGTAACAACCTCATCTTGAGTCTCGTGGTCCTCAGTAGCTAACTTATGATAATGTATCTGAGTAGGTTTTGCTACCAAGTTATTTATCTGTTGTATCACAGAGTTAGTCCACCTATTTGAGGGCCAGGGACCAGCAGAAAAAAGCAAAAAGAACCCAAATAATGGTCCCAAGATGGAAGGAAATAGGGTTGACAACCTTGGAGAGGCTGCAAACCACTTCTTGTACCAGCATTCATCTGTCTCTTTCCCTCTCTGATTTTTCTTAGGGCCTTCACTACCTATTTCATGCTCTCTTTAACCCTCCTTGTCTTGTCTATGTAAAGGCAACCTTCTTCTTTGAGGGCTGTATACAGTCAAGAGCTGTATGTAGCCTTTTCTATTGTATTAGAGTAAATCAAGTCCAATAAGGATCTTTGCGATTTTAGGAGGTCTCTTCAGACGGCGAAACTTGGGATTTCTTCAGATTAGTGATGTCAATCTCTAGCTGTTTGATATTCTTGTCGGTGGCCCTTCAAAGGTCTGAGTAGTATAAGTTTGGAGGCCAGCATCTGGATTAGAACTTCTAACAGCAGGCATCACGGGTGATTCATTTTTACCTGGGATGCTGCGTGAGTTCAAGCTCCTGGGAGTCCCTGTTTCTCTCGGTTTTCTGGGGTTGGGTACGGAGCTGCCGCCTGTGACCTGCTCTATGCTCGGGCCCAGACCGGAAGTCCGTCTATAAGCTGGTTTTTGACACAAGCTGGAGTTATCACAGAGAAAGAATCCTCCTTTGAGAAAATGCCTCTTTGAGATCCAGCTGTAAGGCATTTTATTTTCTCAATTAGTGATCAAGGGTGAGAGGGCCCATTGTGGGTGGTCCCATCCTTGGGCTGGTAGTCTTTGGTTCTATAAGAAAGCAAACTGAGCAAGCCAGAGGAGGTAAGACAGTAAGTAACATGCCTCCATGGCCTTTGGCATCCGCTCCTGCTTCCTGCCCTATGTGGGTTCCTGACTAAGACAATCCTAAATAAAATGTTTCCATTCTAAGGGAAGGTTCAGTAAGGCTAGGGAAATAAACAACTCACAACTCTGAGGAAGTTTCTGAAACCTGTAAGATTCACAAGGTTCCTGCCTTAGTTAGGGTTTTACTGCTGTGAACAGACACCATGACCAATACAAGTCTTATAAAGGACATTTAATTGGGGCTGGCTTATATGTTCAGAGGTTCAGTTTATTATCAAGGTGGGAACATGACAGCATGCAGGCAGGCATGGTACAGGTAGAGCTGAGAGTTCTAGATCTTCATCTGAAGGCTGCTAGCAGAATACTGACTTCCAGGCAGCTAGCATGAGGGTCTTAAAGCCTATACCCACAGTGACACATTCTAACAAGGCCACACCCACTAATAGTGGCACTCCCTGGGCTGAGCATCAAACCATCACAGTCCCTTGCTCATCAAGGTTATATAATTTATTTTTTATTTTTTTTTTTTTTTGGTTTTTCGAGACAGGGTTTCTCTGTGTAGTCCTGGCTGGCTGTCCTGGAACTCACTCTGTAGGCCATGCTAGCCTCGCACTCTCGAACTCAGAAATCCGCCTACCTCTGCCCCCCAAGTGCTGGGATTAAAGGCGTGCGCCACCACCGCCCGGCTAAGTTTATATAATATTAAGGAGACTTTCCAATTTGTTCAGTGGCCTACATGTCCTGCAGAGAGCCCCAGAAATGCCACTTTTGTGAAGATGCATGATGGGTGAGGTTTTTGGTGATGCAGCTGTCTTTGAGCTGTCCATATTTCTGTGAGCAATCTTGTAAACTAATTAGATTACTAAAATCGAGTTAGATTTTGGTAGAACTTGGGGACTTTTGTGGTTTTGGTGTCTTGTTGGTATCAATCTTCAGTGAGTAGACATTTGTTCAGCTTCTTTAGGAAAAGCCATTCAACAGTGTATGTGAGTGTGTGTGTGTGTGTGTGTGTGTGTGTGTGTGTGTGTGTTTAGGGGGTGGTGGTGGTTGTGTATACCACAGTGAATGTGTGGAAATCAGAAGATATCTACTTTAGTTTGAGGCAGGGTCTCTCTTTGTTTGTGTGTTTTCCTGCTTGTATGTATGTACTGCGTGTGTGTTTTGTACCTATAGAAGTTAGAAGAAGGCTTCAGATCCTATGGTGTTGGAATTATGGATGGCTGTGAAACATGAAGGTGCTTACTTGCTGAGTCATCTTTCCAGCCCTACTATCCTATCTTGTAAGGACTATTTTTGTATTTTTAATTTATTATATGTATGTGTTGCCTGCATGTATGTTTATGTATTACATGTATGCTTACAACCTGCAGAGCCAGAAGAGGGCATTGGATCTCCTAGCATTGGAGGGAGTCTCAGGATTTCCTTTGGAAGATGCTTGTTTCTGTTTCCTTGTATATTGCAGTAGACACCTGTTACATTCTGCAGTCGTCCATTCTGCAGGATGCTCTCTCTCTCTCACTGACTCTTCTATGAAGTAATGTTCTGTAGAGGAAACAATCAAGGATAATTGAACAGAATGCACTAAGCCATGTTGCTTGAGCTCTGATCTGTTCTCAGTCTAATGAGGGGCAGTGCTGTTCAGCCTGCTTCCTTCGAGTACTACTGTACCTGTAGTACAGTAGAGGAAGGAGGATTTGGCTCTAAGTTTGTCTGAATATGGTTTCCTTATGATGTAGCCTTAATCTTAATTATATTATTCTTTAAAAAACTTTTTAAAATTGTATGTGCATTGGTGTTTCATGTGTCTGTGAGGGTGTCAGATCCCCTGGAACTGGAGTTACAGACAGTTGTGAGCTGCCATGTAGGTGCTGTGGGTGGGAATTAAACCTGGGTCTACTAGAAGAGCAACTGGTGTTCTGAACTGCTGAGTCATCTTTCTAGCCCTAAATTAATTTGTTTAGTCATGCTAGTAAGCTCTAGTATTCCGGTAAATAGCTTGGTGCCTATGTTACCTGTGTGTTCTGGAAGTGTTTACTGTAAAGGATGAAACTATCAAAAAATAACCCTGAGAACTGTAGCTTAGTTGTGTACCTTTTTTTTTTTTTTTTTTTTTTTTTTGAGAAAAGTCTCACTGTGTATCCCTGACTGATCTGGAACTCCATACAACCAGACCCACCTCTGTCTTACAAGTGCTGGACCTAAAGACATGAATTGCCATGACATGAAGTTATAATATTTACATTTTGTTTTATGTGACTGAATGTTTTGTCTGTGTATGTCTGTTTACCATGTGTGTGTCTGGTGCTAAGAAGAGAATATCAGATCCCCTGAAACCGGAGTTATGGATTATTGTGAGATGCTGGGTGGGTGCTGAGAACTGAACCAGATTCCCCTGGAAGAGTAGCCAATGGTCTTAGCCTCTGAGCCTTTTCTCTAGTCCCTGAAACTATAATTGTTGACAATGAGGATTGTTGATACTATATTATGAACCTTCCTTGTTTTAACATATTTCCCGAGTTAAGGAGGTGACTCAGGTAGGGGTTGGTAAAGTGCCTGCTGCACAAGTGTGAAAACATGACTTCGGATCCTCAGACTATATGTAAGAATTGGGTATGGTGGTGGATGTGTGTACAAAGAACATGGGACTGTAAAGTGCTCAGCAGTTGGGGTGTCAACACAAGATTTGTCTTTTGAATATGCTCCGTTTTTTTTCACACAAACACTCCTTAATATCATGCTAATATAAAAGCTAAACAGGCAGAAATGCTGCTACAGGTCCCCCTGGAGAATCTTCTCTGGTAAAGGTGCTTCAGAAACTTGTAAGCTCAACCAACTTTCTCCATAAAATCCTTTAGTTGTAGAGAGCTGGGAAGGTGGCACTGGTGGAGGTCCAAGGAGATCCTTGCAAGTATAAATCAACAGTTAGCTCTGTGAGGCAGTCCTGTGTGGGCCCAGCCACAGAGCCAGTTCAGTGGTCACTGAGACACTGACTGTTCACAGAATATCAAGTCCTCTTTCTGGTGGGTATCAATATATATGCTAGCAAAGCTGTGTCTCAGCCATATGGCTAGAAACCATTACCAAGTAACACAAAAAGGTGTTTAAGTTATTATGTTCCTTATAACATACCTGTCTTAGTTAGGGTTTTACTACTGTGAACAGACACCATGACCAAGGCAATTCTTATAAGGACAACGTTTAATTGGGGCTGGCTTACAGGTTCAGAGCAATCCATTACCATCCAGGCAGGAACTTGGCAGCATCCAGGCTGGCATGGTGCAGGAGGAGCTGAGCATTCTACATCTTCATCTGAAGGTTTCTAGGAGAAAACTGGCTTCCAGTTGGTTAGGAGGAGGGTCTTAAAGCCCAGGCCCACAGTGACACACTTCTCTAACAAGGCCGTACCTCCAAATAGTGCTACTCTCTGGGCCAAGCATATTCAAACTACCACACTAACCCTCACTAGTTGTGCTAAGAGAAAGGACAGGTGAATCCACAGGACTAGCTGGCTAGCCCGACTATCAAAGCTGGGAGCTTTGTGTTCAGTGAGAGCCTGTCTCAGAAAAAAAAGTAGATACCCAAGTTGACCTCCCCCCATATGTGTATGCACAGGAGAGCATACTTGCATGCATGCTCACAAATTTACCCTATACATATTTCTAGTTTTTGTTAATGGTCTTCAAAGTGTGCGATTGTGCATGTTGTGGTATGCGTGTGGAATTAAAAGGACAGCTTGAAGTGGTTCTGTTGGAAATGAAGCTAATACATTCAAGAGAATAGTGAAGGTATGATGGTGCATGACAGTACTTGAGAAGTAGAGGAAAGAGTATCTCTGAATTATAAATAATAAATAATAATTACCAGATGGTGGTGGTGACACGCACTTTTAATAAAATCCCAGCCCTCAGGAGGCAGAAGCAGGTGGCTGAATTGAGGTCAGCCTGGTGTACAGGGTGACACAGAGAACCTTTGTCTCAAAACAAAAAAAAATTAAGTAAGTAAGTGCAATAAAAGATTAAAAAGCAAGAAAATAACTAGTTTACATGGGCAATAATTCAAATGATGGAAAAGAAAAGAAAAAAAAATAGTCTGTTTATCTTTTCACTCTGTCCTCTCCTTCCCTCCCAGCTTTTATTTCTCTTTTTCAGACTTGGCTTCTGGACTTTCCACAGCCTCCTACGGCTATCTGTGTGTGTAATCATTTAGGTGTCCACAGTCTGACGCTCCTTAAACCCCAGTGCCTGTCTTTTTCCCTTAATAATCTAGGTAAGAGAAGGGTAAGGCAGGCAGATCCACTGCATTGTTCTGAGTGGCTCTGGGACTAGCTTCAGTGCCGGTTCTCACTGCTGATGGTTAAAATGGCTGTTAAAGTTGCTTTCCAGATTGTTTGGTTTAGGTTCTTTTGTCTGTTTTTTAAGACAGGTCTCACTGAGAAGTCCTGGGTAGTCTGAAACTTGATGTCTCTATACCCAGATTTTCTGAAATTTGTAGCCGCTCTCCTGTCAACTGCTTTCCAAATGCTGACATTAGAGATGTGCACTACCATACCAGGCAGTATTTTCCCCCTCTCTAATTCAAATAACACTTAAAGGAATATTCTTGTGACTATCATTGCCGTCTGTAAATTAAATTCCTGGAAGTGAAACTTCTAAGTACAAGCTTTGGATTGAGTGTTTCTAAATTACCTCTGAGGAAGTTATGTCAGTGTATGAAAGAGCTTGTTTCTTCCTGTCTGCCCTGCACATTGCATTAGTTAACATTATATATCCCAAATACATGTTAGAAATAAATTCAGGATCACAAAGAAAGAGACCACCATTCTTACTGAAGTATCTGGATGAAGTAAACACAATACTCGGACCAAGAGGGTGTGCTCTGGAAGAGCAAATACACACCAAGACAGGAAGTGGATTTGGTTTTTGTACTAAGGAAAGTGGCAACTGTCTTTTGCCAGTAGGCTGGAATCTAGTTCACATTCTTATTCAGTTGTCTGAAAGAATTGGTGCAGTGGTGGCGCACGCCTTTAATCCCAGCACTTGGGAGGCAGAGGCAGGCGGATTTCTGAGTTCGAGGACAGCCTGGTCTACAGAGTGAGTTCCAGGACAGCCAGGGCTACACAGAGAAACCCTGTCTCGGAAAAAAAACAAAAAAAAGGAAGTGTGAATGGAGCACTGGGCCTTTGAGTAAACAGAGATTTTTTGGATGGGGAAGATTCAAATATTTCCAAGTCTTATAAAGTGGAGGAGACAAAAAGGTCTTAAATTCCTTGACCTACACACAATTTTTGTTTTGCTTTGTTTTTGTTTTTGTTTTTTGAGACAGGGTTTCTCTGTATAGCCCTGGCTGTCCTGGAACTCACTCTGTAGACCAGGCTGGCCTCAAACTCAGAATCCGCCTGCCTCTACCTCCCGAGCTCTGGGATTAAAGGCTTGTACCTACCACTACCCAGCTACACAAGTTTTATAGTATTAGAAAAGACTCACATTTGATATTTCTTCCACATATAGAAATAAGAAATCCTTATTTATTTTTCACTTTTTTTCTTAAAATAAGTTGAGTTGAAGTTCTTTTAAAAGATACATTTTCTGTGAGTTACATATACTTTTGATGATTTTTTCCCTTTTGTTGTTGCTTTTCATATTATTGCTGAATGCTATAAAAGGTCATTTTTGTGCTGTTTCAAATATTTGTTCCCAGTTTGTGATTTGTCTTGAATCTTGGCTATGATGGTTTGCTTTGTAAAAAAAAAAAAAAAAAATTGAATTCTGTGATCAAATTTGCACGTCTAAGCTAAACTGTAGCTGTTTTAGAGAATGTCATCCTCCGCATTGAGATTTAATTAAATTACATTTATTTATTTTCAGATTTTAACAAAAAATTCAATAGGTGTGGTTTAGTGATGCAGCTAAAGCATGGAGCTGCATGGCCCATGTGACTTTGTGGATTCTGGTCAGAATTCCTATCTGCCTTGTTGCAGGCTGGTTCATTCTCAGCCTCATGGTAAAACTGCACTTTTACTAGTATGAGTCACATCGGAAATTAAAGTCATGCCTGTTGACTGTTGAACCTGATACCAGTTAGATATTAAAGAAAAATAGTCCTTTTTAAAATCTAAAGGTGAAGATGGTTATATAAACAATCGTTTTGATGATGAGTAGGATAGTTGGTGTGTCTCCATCACATTTCTGACTCTTTGGCGATATCTTTTAGTCTTTCTTATATAAACTTGCTAGCTAAAAAGGAAAAACACAAGTTAACAAGTAGATTGAGCTTTTTGAAAAAAATTTTTTTTAATGCAATGGCTGAGAGAATGAACTTGTCTTATTATGTACCCCAATTCTGTGGAAAACCACCTTCACAAGTTTTGTTGTCATTTCAAGATCTCTTAGATCCTGTTAATCTGTAAAAGTGTGGCTGCAAAGTTACTAATTGCTCCCAAAGTTAGGTTTGGAAGTAATGACTTGTGACCAAGCAAATAAGATATCTGACAAGATTCTTTCTTCCTTGATGACACAGTTGCACTCTACGGATAGACAGAACCAGATTGTGGAGCCACTGTTCTCCAGGGCAGACAGTTGATCTGTTCTCTTGGAAGGAGCATCCTGTTATAGGCTGGACTGATGGTGCCTTTACTTAATAGACCAAGGCTGAGAAGCCATTTCTAAATCCCTAAACTAGAGGAAATCCTTTACTGTCTGTTGATGACTCATGACTAAAGCATGGTGTGACAGGAAAAGCAAAGGTAATGTGTTGGCTAAACAAGAGGGTATATGGTCTTTTGTCCTCCAGTACTGGAAACTATCCAAAACAAATGTGCTTCCTTCTGTAGGCAGCATTCCTGATCTCTGTGCAGGAACATTTAACAGTGCTAGTGCATGGAGTGTCCACTCTGGTTAAAAGCAGATGACAACTCCGGGCTTGTGAAGGCAGGCACCTGCTTCTCTTCACACTGGAAGCTGCCAGGGCCCTTTTTTGTTCAGGAGGATGCTAAATTTCAGGACTGTAGGCTTTTGTCTGGTTTTGTTTTAGTTTTATTTCTAATTTTTCTATCTCCCAAGTGGTAGTGTTACAGTTGGGGAGTTGGGGTGGCGGGTGGCAGCGCATTTGAAGAAGTGTTTTCCATATAAAAATGAGGGCCTGAGTTTGATCCTCAGTCATGGTGGCAATGAATGAGCTTGCAATCCCAATACTGGTGAGGTGGAGATTGAATGATCCCTGGGACTTTTAGTAGCTAGGCAGCCTAGCCAAATCAGGGCGCTCCAGGTCCTACTGGGAAACCTTTAATCTGCAGAGGCAGGTAGATTGCTGTGAATTCAATGTGATATTGGTCTACATAATGAGATCCTGTCTCAAAACAAAACCAAGACAAGCAACCAAACAGACAACAACAATAAAAACCCCAAGGTGGACAGCTCCTACAGAGTGACATCTCCTATAATCCTAATTGATATTTAATTTAATTAAAAATTGTTTTACCAGGTGTGGTAGTGTATATTTTTGATCCCAGCACTTAGGGGGAAGAAGAAGGTGGATCTCTGTGAGTTTGAAGCCAGCCAGGCCTACATAGAAGGAAACCCAGTCTCAAAATAAAAACAAAATTAATAATTATTTTGGTAGTACTGGAATTTGAACTGGGGGCTTAATACATGTTATAATGGCAGTAAGATATATTATATCTCTCCAGCTTGCCCCACCAATTTTTTTTTAAATGAAGTCTCACTAAGTTACCCAGGCTTGCCTTGAATTTAACCTCTTTAGTAGCTCAGATTATGAGCCTTTGTCTGGTTTAAAATGTAATTTTAAAGGTAATATATTTTGTTCAATGTGTTTATTACAAATGTACATATTCCACCATAGAGATATAAGGTCTTTCCTTCAAATAAATGCATGTATTTTATTTTTGGTAAGACTACCAGAATAGTTATATTGTGTCTTCTGGGTTGTTCCAAGCTGGAGTTGATGGCCTGCTGTGTCTATTCACTAGTTGTAGTGAAGACTAGATCCTGCCCCCCCCACCCCCAATTAGTTATTTGTGTAAGTATGGAGTCACGGAGATAAACCTTGTCCTATAAAATATAATGACTACCATTATTGCATGATATCAGTTAAATCATGATAGGATGTTGAAAACTAAAGCTGGTAGACAACAGGATCAAGGCATAAATTCAAACCAGGAACTGTTATGGATGAGTGTTTGTAGGGGGCAACAAAGTGCTTTGACGGATGTTGGGTATGATTTGAGAGCAGATTAAGTCCACTAGTCGAAAGTTTGTGGATTTAATGCTGAACTTGTGTTTCCTGTTGAGGGTCTGGTTGTATAGAAAAGTGGAAAAGGCATATTCAGATTAGGAAGCTCAATTTGAAAAAGAACAGTTTTTGATTGATAGAGACACTGTTTTTCAAGCTTTTCTTTGTCTAAATATTTTAAAAGGACAATTTCAAAAACAACTTTTAGTGAAAATGGGAAATCTTTGAGTAAGTTTAAAGCAAATTATATGGCCTTTGGACATATGGTATATAAAGGCTTCTATTTGAAGTTTTCTGTGATGAAACTATAGTTTCTTTTAGCTTTACATATCGATAGAGAAGCTTAGTTCTATGTAATGTGTTTGTATGTCAACATATATACTGATTTTACAGTACTCATTTGCATATGTGACTCTCCATGTGCTAGCAAAAACAAGGAGTGTTAACTTTAAGTAGATTTTTGGGAATCCTTTTTGGGCCAAAACATTCTGTAATCATTGTATGATGATGTTTTCAAGGCTTAAAATTATTCTAATCTTGTCTCTCTTTGGATTTAGGAAGAAAAGGCTTCTCTTTTACATCGCACTCAGGAAGAAAGACGCAAGAGAGAGGTAATGGTTTTGATTATATTACTCTTTATAGACACATTTTCTGTAGTTTTTTTTTAAGCTTTGTTTTACATGTCCATATGTTATATATGTTTATCTTTTGCAACAGTTTTAGATGTGTTCAATTTTTCCAGTAAGTTTTTCATTCTTGAACCACTGTAGGAAAAGGTAGAGTTGAGGCTGAGTTCTGGGTAGAGAAGTGTAGGGTTTTGGTTATCTTTTTTGCTTATAAGATTTCAGAAGGTCTAGAAAAGCTTAATATACATTGCTTCATATAAGGAGAAAACTCAACTTTAAGATATTTGTCTTAGCTATTTATGAAAAAGATTAAAAGAAAAGCTAATGACATTTTTTTCTTGTTGTTTTTATTTTGTTTGTTTGTTTTTTTAAATGCCTGTTTCCTGTCCTTCCTGCCAGCCTAACCATGTAGCCTAGGCTGGTTTCAAACTTCATTTTCCTGCCTCCTGGATTGCTGGAATTGAACTTATACATCATGGTGTCTGACTTTTATGTTACATCTTTTGGGAATAGTTACTTCAAATAACTCTGGTGGTTAATCACAACTTACATTGTAAGGCTTGCTTTTCTAGATAAGAGCTTTGGGTCTTGTTATTTTACTTGGTATGTATGTATGTATGTATGTATGTATGTATTTATTTTTGAGACAGGGTCTCTCTAAGTAGTCCTGGCATGGGTCTTTGTAGCCCTGGCTATCCTAGAACTGTATCTGCCTGCTTCCACTACTGCCCTGGGTCTTGTTATTTCAACAACTTACTCTTGCATTTAATAGATGTCTGAGAACTTATGGTTTGTTAGGTACTGTTGTGTTTGCTGGAGATACTTGCTGATGGTAAACAAGACAGATAAGGACTCCACTCTGTGGTTGTCAAGTAACACGCAGGACTAAGATGGTATTGAGGGCTGTTAAGACCACAGAGTTATGGCTACTCACCAAGGAGGCTGAGATAGATGGGCACTTAAGGTAGGGTCCTGAGAGAAGGGCAGTGTGGGTATGAGTGATACTGAAGGCATAGAGGTTGTTGCTGTGTAAGCTGAAGGAAGACCATTCCTAGTAACAGAAACAAATTTCCAGCCTCATCACTGTTGACATTTTTGTCTAGGACATTTATCTGTGAGGTCTGTCCTCACAGCAGCATTTCTTACTACCAGTTAGGACAGATCACCAACCAGTTGCACAGGTAAAGTCGCCCTCAGTTGATACTCAAGTGCTGTATCAGGAAAGGTATTTACTTATTGGTGTTTCCTACTGTTTGAGGAAGTTATGTAGTGTGTCTGATAATCTGCTTTTATGTTCCTTCTTTCATATATCTGTGATGGGAGTGTTAAATGGTGTATCTGTCTTAGAAAACATTGTCAAAGAAATGTTAATTTCACTCCTAGGTTTGTACTCAAGATATGCAAGCCTGTTATCTTTCTAGAAAGGTGGACATAGTGTTTATAGCAGGACTGTTCATAATAACCCACTGTGGAAACAGAGCAATTGCCTACCAGCTGATGAGCAGATAAGCAGAATATGAGAAATGTATTTGATGAAATGTTATTTGGCCAAAGAAAGGAATGATGTGCTGACACATGCTACAGAGTTTATGAGTATTGAAAACACCATGCCAAGTGAAAAAGATCAGAAAGAAGACTATAGATTGAGTAATTACATTGTATGAGATGCACAGGCTAGGAAAATCTACTGAGAAACGTATGAATAATGGCATGGAGGTCTGGGCAAGGAATGAGGGGTAACCGCTAAAATAGGTAAGGGGTTTTTTTTGGGGGGGATGGGAATAATGAAATGCCCTGAAATAAAGTACAAGGCCAGACGGTGGTGGCACACGCCTTTAATCCCAGCACTCAGGAGGCAGAGGCAGGGAGATCTCTAAGTTTAAGGCCAAACTGGTCTACAAGGTTTTAGAATAGCCAGGTCTACACAGAGAAACCCTGTCTCAAGAAGCAAAGCAAAACAAACAAAAAAAATGGTTGGTATTAGCTACATAATATTCAGTGCATTAGAGATATATTCAATGATGAATGGGAATGGAGAAATGTCTCAGTGTTCAAGAATTCCCAATACCCATATTGGACAGCTCACAACCACTTGTAACTACAACTCCAGGGAAACCAGTGCTTCTGGCGTCCCAGGGCACCTGTACTGACTAAAATGCACCTACTCACAAATAGTCACAGATGTATAATATTAAAAATATACAAATGCACCTTTTGGCTGGGGCAGACTCCTAGCTGGTCTGCTCCCGTGAAGACACCATATCCTGACCCATCCTAGAGGAACCACTGCACTCAGAGTAGCAGGATTTCAAGTTCCCAGAAGCAGCCTGATTCCTAGGAGCTCTTCCAGGAAGGAGTTCAGGATCACAGAGGCAGCTGGACTCTGAGGAGTTCTGACACAAGCAAGGTAACTGGAAAGACAGGCTCCAGTCACAGACAGTGACTGCAGGTAGCACTAGAGATAACCACGTGGCAAAAGGCAAGCTCAAGAACATAAGCAACAGAAACTAAGGTTATTTGGCATCATCAGAATCCAGTTCTCCCACCATAGCAAGTCCTGGACACCCCATCACACCAGAAAAGCAGGATTCAGGTTTAAAATCACTTTTCCTGATGATGATAGAGGACTTTACGAAAGACATAAACAACTCCCTTAAAGAAATACAGGAGAACAAAGGTAAACGGGTAGAAGCCCTTAAAGAGGAAATACAAAAATCCGTTAAAGAATTGCAAGAAAACACAACCAAACAGGTGAAGGAATTAAAACTATCCAGGATCTAAAAATGGAAGTAGAAACAATAAAGAAATCTCAAAGGGAGACTACCCTGGAGATAGAAAACCTAGGAAAGAGATCAGGAGTCATAGACGCAAACATCACCAACAGAATACAGGAGATAGAAGAGATAATCTCAGGTGCAGAAGATACCATGACACAACAATACATTGACACAACTGTCAGAGAAAATGCAAAAAGCTCCTAACTCAAAACATCCAGGAAACCCATGATACAATGAGAAGACCAAACCTAAGGAAAATAGGTATAGATGAGAGTGAAGTTTCCCAATTTGAAGAGCCAGTAAATATCTTCAACAAAATTGTAGAGGAAAACTTTCCTAACCTAAAGAAAGAGATGCCCATGAACATACAAGAAGCATACAGAACTCCAAATAGACTAGACCAGAAAAGAAATTCCTCCCATCACATAATAAAACAACAAATGCACAAAACAAAGAAAAAATATTAAAAGCAGTAAGGGAAAAAGGTCAAGTAATATATAAAGGCAGACCTATAAGAATTATACCAGACTTCTGACCAGAGAATATAAAAGCCAGAAAATCCTGGACTGATATCATACAGACCCTAAAAGAACACAAATTCCAGCCCAGACTACTACACCCAGCAAAACTCTCAATCATTATAGATGGAGAAACCAAGATACTCAATGACAAATCCAAATTTATACAATAGCTTTACACAAATCGAGCACTACAAAGGATAATAGATAGAAAACTCCAACACAAGGAGGGAAACTACAACCTAGAAAAAGCAAGGAAGTAATCTTGCAACAAACCCAAAGAAGATAGCTACACAAACATAATTGCACCTCTAATAACAAAAATAACAGAAAACAACAATAATTTTTCCTTAATATCTCTTAACATCAGTGGACTCAATTCCCAAATAAAAAGAGGTGGATTAACAAACTGGATACGTAAACAGGACCCAGAATTTTGCTGCATACAGGAAAGGCACTTCAGTGACAAAAACAGACACTACCCCAGAGTTAAAGGCTGGAAAACAATTTTCCAAGCAAACGGTTCCAGGAAACAAGCTGGAGTAGCCTTTGTAATATTGAATAAAATCGACTTTCAACCAAAAGTTATCAAAAAAGATAAGGAAAGACACTTCATACTCAAAGTATTTTTCAAAGGAAAAATCTACCAAGATGAGCTCTCAATTCTGAACATCTATGGTCCAAATGCAAGGGCACCCACATTCATAAAAGAAACTTTACTAAAGCCCAAAGAACACATTGCACCTCACACAATAATAGTGGGGCATTTCAACACCCCACTCTCAGGAGTGAACATATCATGGAAACAGAAACTAAACAGACACAAAGTGAAATTAACAGAAGTTATAAACCAAATGAATTTAATAGATATCTATAGAACATTTCATCCAAAAAAAAAAAAAAAGAATATACCTTTTTCTCAGCACCTTATGGTACCTTCTCCAAATTGGTCACAAAACAGGCCTCAACAGAAACAAAAAGATTGAAATAATCCCTTGCATCCTCCAGACCACCACAGACTAAGGCTAGTCTTCAATAATAACAAAAGGAATGGAAAGCCCACATACATGTGGAAATTGAACAACGCTCTACTCAGTGATAACTTGCTCAAGGATGAAATAAAGAAAGAAATTGAAAACTTTTTAGAATTTAATGAGAATAAAGGCTTGTCATGCAAAAGTTTATGAGACACAATGAAAGCAGTGCTAAGAGGAAAACTCATAGCTCTAAGTGTCTACAAAAAGAAACTGGAGAGAGCATACACTAGCAACTTGACAGCACACCTGAAAGCTCTAGATCAAAAGGAAGCAAATACACTCAAGAGGAGTAGATGGCAGGAAATAATCAAACTCAGGGCTGAAATCAACCAAGTAGAAACAAAAAAGAACTATACAAAGTATCAACAAAACCAGGAGCTGGTTCTTTGAGAAAATTAATAAGATAGATAAACCCTTAGCCAGACTAACCAGAGGGCACAGAGACAGTATCCAAATTAATAAAATCAGAACTGAAAAGGGAGACATAACAAACAGAAACTGAGGAAATTCAAAGAATCATCAGATCCTACTACAAAGGGCTAGACTCAACAAAACTGGAAAACTTGGATGAAATGGACAACTTCCTAGACAGATACCAGGTACCAAAGTTAAATCAGGAGCAGATAAACCATCTAAACAGTCCCATAGCATAGAAATAGAAGTAGTTATTAAAAGTCTCCCCCACCAAAAAAAGCCCAGGACCAGATGGATTTAGTGCAGAATTCTATCAGATCTTCAAGGAAGACCTAATACCAATTCTCTTTAAACTGCTCCACAAAATAGAAACAGAAGGAACACTACCCAGTTCGTTCTATGAAGACACAATTACACTCATACCTAAACCAAACAAAGACCTAACAAAACTTCAGACCAGTCTCCCTTATGAAAATCGATGCAAAAATACTCGATAAAATTCTTGCAAACCGAATCCAAGAACACATCAAAACAATCATCCATCATGATCAAGTAGACTTTATCCTAGGAATGCAGGGATGGTTCAATATACAGAAATCCATCAACGTAATCCATTATATAAGCAAACTCAAAGGAAAAAAACCACATAATCATCTCACTAGATGTTGAGAAAGCATTTGACAAAATCCAACATCCCTTCATGGTAAAAGTCCTGGAATGATCAGGAATTCAAGGCCCATAGCTAAACATAGTAAAAGCAATATACAGCAAGCCAGTTACCAACATCAAACTAAATGGAGAGAAACTTGAAGAAATTCCACCGAAATCAGGGACTAGACAAGGCTGCCCACTCTCTCCCTACCTATTCAGTATAGTACTGGTAGCTGTAGCCAGAGCAATTAGACAACAAAAGGAAGTCAAAAGGATACAAATAGGAAAGGAAGAAGTCAAAATATCACTATTTGCAGATGATATGATAGTATACTTAAGTGACCCCAAAATCTCCACCAGAGAACAATTAAACCTGATATACAACTTCAGCAAAATGGCTGGTTATAAAATCAGCTTAAATAAATCAGTAGCCTTCCTCTACTCAAAGGATAAACAGGCTGAGAAAGAAATTAGGGAAATGACACCCTTCACAGTAGTCACAAACAATATAAAATACCTCGGTGTGAATCTAACCAAGCAAGTGAAAGATCTCTATGACAAGAACTTCAAGTCTCTGAAGAAAGAAATTGAAGAAGATCTCAGAAGATGGAAAGATCTCCCATGCTCATGGATTGACAGGATTAATATAGTAAAAATGGCCATCTTGTCAAAAACAATCTACAGATTCAATGCAATCCCCATCAAAATCCCAACTCAATTCTTCATAGAGATAGAAAGAGCAATTTGCAAATTCATTTGGAATAACAACAACAAAAAACCCAGGACAGCAAAAATTATTCTCAACAAAAAAAGAATTTCTGGGGGAATCACTATCCCTGACCTCAAGCTGTACTACAGAGCAATAGTGATAAAAACTGCATGGTATTGGTATAGAGACAGGCAAGAAGCTCAATGGAATAGAATTGAAGACCCAGAAATGAACCCACATACCTATGGTCACTTAATCTTTGACAAAGGAGCTAAAACTGTCCAGTGAAAAAGGACAGTATTTTCAACAAATGGTGCTGGTTCAACTGGAGGTCAGCATGTAAAAGAATGCAGATCCGTCCATTCTTGTCTCCTTGTATAAGGCTCAAATCCAAGTGGATAAAGGACCTTCACATAAAACCAGGTACACTGAAACCAATGGCAGAGAAGGTAGGGAAGAACCTCGAATACTTGGGCACAGGAGAAAAGTTCCTGAACAGAACATCAATTGTTTATGCTCTAAGATCAAGAATTGACAAATGGGACCTCATAATTGTAAAGTCTCCGTAAGGCAAAGGACACTGTCAATAGGAGAAAATGGCAACCAACAGATTGGGAAACGATCTTTACCAATCCTACATCCAACAGAGGGCTAATATCCAATATATACAAAGAACTCAAGAAATTAGACTAAGACAACCAAATAACCCTATTAAAAAATGGTGTAAAGAGTTAAACAAAGAGTTCTCCACTGAAGAAACTCGAATGGCCAAGAGAAGCACCTAAGGAAATGTTCAGCATCCTTAGTCATCAGAGAAATGCAAATCAAAACAACCCTGAGATTCTACCTCACACCAGTCAGAATGGTTAAGATCAAAATCTCAGGTGATAGCAGATACTGGCAAGGATGTGGAGAAAGAGGAACACTCCTCCATTGTTGGTGGGATTGCAAGCTGATACAACCACTCTGGAAATCAGTCTAGTGGTTCCTCAGAAAATTGGACATAGCATTACCTGAGGACCCAGCTATATCACTCCTGGGCATATACCCAGAAGACACTCCAACATGTAACAAGGACATATTCTCCACTGTGTTCATAGCAGCCTTATTTATAATAGCCAGAAGCTGTAAAGAACCCAGATGTCCTTCAACAGAGGAATGGATACAGAAAATGTGGTACATTTACACAATGGAGTACTGCTCAGCTATTAAAAACAATGACTTCATGAAATTCTTAGGTAAGTGGATGGAACTAGAAAATATCATCCTGAATGAGGTAACCCAATCACAAAAGAGCATACATGGTGTTCACTCACTGATAATTGGATATTATCTCAGAAGCTCACAATACCTAAGATACAATTCACAGACCACATGAAGCTCATGAAGGAAGACCAAAGTGTGGGTGCTTCAGTCCTTCTTAGAAGGAGTAACAAAATACTCATGGGAGCAAATATGGAGACAAAGTGTGGGACAGAAACTAAAGGAGGGTCTATCCAGAGACTGCTCCACCTGGGTATCCATTCCATGTGTAGTGACCAAAGGCAGAGGCTGATATGGATGCCAGGAAGTACATGCTGACAGGAGCCTGATACAGCTGTCTCCTTGGAGGTCTGTCAGAGCCTGACATATACAGAGGTGGATGCACACAGCTAACCATTGAACTGATCAAGGGGTTCCCAGTGGAGGAGAAGAGAGAAGACTGACGGAGCTAAAGGGGTTTTTGGCCTCATTGGGGAGAGCAACAATACCAACCAACCAGAGCTCCCAGGGTCTAAACCACCAGTCTGGGAGCACATAGGGAGGTACTCATGGCTCTAGCTGTGTATGTAGTGGAGGATTGCATTGTAGGGCATAGGTGGTAGAGGAAGTCCTTGGTCCTGTGAAAGCTGGATGCCCCCATGTGGGGGAATTTGAGAGTGGGGAGGTGGGAGCAGTTGGGTGGGTGGGGGCACATCCTCATAGAAGCAGGAGGAGGTGGGGATGGGATAGGGGATTTCTGGGTGGGGAGGAGATGGGGAAAGGGGATGACATCTGAAATGTCAATAAAATATTCAATAAAAAAATAAATAAAAATAAAAATGCTGGGTATGGTTGCTCATGCCTTAAATCCCAACACTTGGGAGGTGAGGCCTTGAGGATCATTGTTCAAGGGCAGCCAGGACTATAAATAGAGGCCCTGTGTACAAACAAAAATAATATTAAAAATAAATAATTAAAATATATGTTCAGAGAGTGGTACACTTAAAAATGAATGAATTTTATAGTTTATGGATCATATAGCTAATTACAAAAAAAAAATACCTTAAATGTCATATTTTACTGATTCTAACCAATTGCTCCTTCTTTCCTTCCTCCATTATTCAGGAAGAAAGGCGAAGATTGAAAAATGCAGTAATAATCCAGTCATTTATTCGAGGCTATAGAGACAGGAAACAACAGGTAAATTTGTTCTTAAAACTGAGGAGTGGACAGGAGAGATGGCTCATCAGGTAACACTAGTGGCTAACATTGGCAACCTCAGTTCAATCTCCATGACTCACATGGTAGATAGAAGGAGACAACCAACTCCTCCAGCCTTCACATTAGCATGCCATAATACAAGAATATATATAGAAAGTAAAGAAAATTATGAAAAATTAGTTCGATGTGGTGGTACACTCCTCTAGTCCTAGTATTGGGGAGGCAGACACAGAGAAATGGGCAGGAAACAAATAAAGTAGAGGAGGAAGAGGAAAGAAAAGTAAAGCAAGATTCATTTCAAGGAAAAAAAAACTGAGGGAGTTAGAAGGCTGTCTAAGTACTTATTTTAGATACAGTATTATTTTGTATAAATGGTATTTGTCTTGTATGAATTTTTGCAAACAGTTTTTTATATAAAATTTTAAGATTTAGTGTTAATAATAGTATTTTCCTAATAAATAATTATATTTGTTTTTTTAAAGATTTATGAGTAGGTGAGTTTTTAGGAAAATTTAAGAAGACAGATGGTAAACAAAGAAGAAAGGAGGAATGGCTTTGTTGGTAGACATTTTGGATCTTCGAAGCATCCCAAGTTAGGAGCTTTTGTTACCAGCTTGTTTTGAATCCTTAACTAATAGTCCAGGAACCACTTGTTAGTTATTGGTCATCATACCTATAAAACACTCTGCATATCTCTATCATGAGAACTATAGAGAATTACGTTGACACATGACTTCTTGTACTTTCAGTATTTTATCCAAAGAAGTGCATTTGACCAATGCGCAGACTCGGCTCAACCTGGTGGCACCTTCTGCCTTGCTGATGGTCCCAGCCTTACCCTCTTGGTAAGGCAGCTTCTGTTCTTTTACAAACAGAGTGAAGACTCCAAACGTTTGGTGAGTATAGATAATTTTTTACTTAGCCTTGTTTACCTATTTTCTATCTCTTTTTTGGGGTGTAGAAATGGTGAGCATCTGATCAGGAAGCCAGATAACCTATCCCTGAGTCTAAGCATTTGTGAGTTTTTCCTTTTCTTTCCATCTGTAACAGATGACCTCTGTGTTGATATATTTTGCTTTTTAAAGTCCATATATATTTTTAATTGCTTTCTTTATTATGGAGCTTTTAAATGCTAATAAGGGTATGCCAACATTTTGTTATGCCTGCTTTCTTCTGTATGTCAACCTGTTTCTCCAGCTGCTATGAGGTGTACCCTCAAGATTGATTGTGTGCATATATAGTAATAGTTAACTATCTGTTTTTAAATATAGTATCTTTTTAAAAACATTGTAACCCATTTTTCTGGGTTATAATATCTTAGGCTTTTGTTACTGCTAATAAGGGATAGGGAGCGTTGTATCAGTGAACTGTGTTTTTAAAAAGTGGAACTTAACAGTTAGGTGTGATGGTTCATATCTGTAATCCCAGCACTTGAGCCATAGAAACAAAAGGATCAGGAGTTTGAGGCTAGCCTGGACCACATTAGACATTGTCTCAAAAAACAAAAAACAATAACAACAACAAAAAAGAAAACCCAAAGCAACAGTAAAACAAAACAAAAACCTTATGTTCCATTTGCCCCAGGAAGTACTATGGTATTTGCATATAATTGTTAAGTTAGACATTTTTATTTATCTGTAATTGAATTTTCCAGATTGCATTAAGAGGGGATACACAATGAAAACTGCTAGGCAGAGCCCCCATGTGGAACAAGTCCAAGGCAAAGGGCTGCTTTATAGCATATGTAGAATTTGGCTGTAGACCTAGCTCTGCAGCCCGAACTTGAGCTAGGCTGGGGCTTGAAAAAACTTTGTATAACTGAAGCTGATCAAGAAGAGTACAACGGGGGCTGGAGAGATGGCTCAGTAGTTGAAAGTATTGAATGTTCTTTCAGAGAAGCATAATTCAATTCCCAGCACCCATGTTGTCTCAAAAATGTCTGTAACTCTGACCCAGGGATCCAAGGGCTTCAGGCACAGAGGCACATAGAGAAGAACCATAAACATGAAATAATTAAATATTTTCTAAAAAGAAAAGGGAAAGGTAAATGTCAATTAATATACCCACTATTCTAGACTTTCCTTCTTGGCAGTTATCTGGACTCCTGTCTGAAGTCCAGGAAAAGAATAATAAAAGGCATAGTAGCAGGCCATAGAAACCATGTAGGTGTTGGGAGTTTCTCCAGAGTACCTTGGTGTATGAGGGCTATTCTGTGATCTGGTTCTAAAGAGGTATGTACAGATCTGCTTTAGAAGCTGGCAGTCAAACCTTGGAGTGAAATGGGGACTTTAACCTCAGCCCCAGGTACATCGAAAGCAAGTCCTGAGTAGAAATGTTGTCAAACACAGTTCATAAAAGAGAAGTGAGTTTTGACCAGATGTGATCATGAATGCCAATGATCCCAGCAGTGTGTGTGTGTAAATAATAATAAATACAATATGTAATATATAGTTTTATTATATATGTTAATTTATTATATATAAATATATTTAACCTACAATAATATATAGTTTGGTGTTTTTTGTTTTTTTTTTGTTTGTTTGTTTGTTTTTTTTTTGTTTTTGTTTTTTTTTTTTTTTGGTTTTTCGAGACAGGGTTTTTCTGTGTAGCCCTGGCTGTCCTGGAACTCACTCTGTAGACCAGGTTGGCCTCGAACTCAGAAATCCGCCTGTCTCTGCCTCCCAAGTCCTGGGATTAAAGGTGCGCGCCACCACTGCCCGGCAGTAATAGTTATTAAATATATATTTTTCCCCTCTATATATATGTATACATGCGTGTGTGTGTGTGTGTGTGTGTGTGTGTGTGCATGTGTGTGCGCGCGCGCACACACACATGCACTTATTTGTTTTTTGAGACAGTGTTTCAGCCCTGGCTGTCCTGAAATTTGCTCTGTAGACTAGGCTGTCCTCAAACTCACAGAAATCCATCACCTGCCTCTTACTCCAGAATGCTGGGATTAAAGATGTGTTGTACCACCACTGCCCAACAACTGTATTTCTCATTGTGATTTTAATATGGTCCTCTGCCAAGAGTAAGTAATGTGCTATGACTGCATTTTTCTTTTTCGTGTATAGTTTACTTTTAACTTTAGTTAAGTTAGTTCTTGCCTCAATTTTTAATTGATTAGTTTTCTTTGAATCTCCTGATCTCTTCCCCCTGGCAGCAGCAGTTCTATGCTTCATTCTCACATCACTTCCCATAAGACTTGGGTTGTCCCTATCTTCATGCTATTCCTCCTAGCAGTCTTTGGCCTGTTGTTATCCTGGGAAAGCCTTTGATTTGCTTTTCCTGATTCCTCTGTCTTTCTTGTTTCTTGGCTTATTGTTTTGTGTTACTGATATTCATTCTTTCTTGGTTGACATGTAAGATACATAAGGACAGTTTGGGGCTCTGAAGATAGAGCTTAGGATAGAGTACTTACCTCAAATGTGTGAGACCATCCTGTCTTAGTTACAGTTTCTGTACTAATAAAACATGAGGGACAACTTGGGAGGAAAGAGTTTATTTCCGTGACACTATCATATCATAGTTCATCATTAAAGACAGTTAGGTCAAGCACTCAAACAAGGCAGGAACCTGGAGGCAGGAGCTGATGCAGAGTCCATGAAGAGGTGCTGCTAACTGGCTTGCTCCTCATGACTTGCTTAGGTTGCTTTTTTGTTATATAGAACCCAGGACTGCCTGCCCAGGGTTGACCCCACCAACAATGGTCTAAGCCCTCAATTGAGTTTCCTCTCAGATGACTAGCTGTGTCAAGTTACATTAAAAACTAGCCAGTGTACATTGCCAACATTACAGAAACAAACACAAATAAAAAAGTAAAATAGTTTTTTTTTATTCATTTGCCTTTAGTAAATAACAAAAATTAAGCAAAACAGATAGTAAACGAGTACAGTGTTTTGGAAAATCGTGCATGTCGCTAGTTAAATCTAGAGATGACAAGATAACATAACAGGTTACAGGTACTTGTGCCCAAGCCTTATTATGACTTGAGTTGGATTCCTAAGACCAACATGGTAAAAGGAGAGAACTGACTCCTGCAGTTACTCCAAACTGTATACACACACCATGTACCCATACAACACATAAATAAATTTTTTTAGAAAAGATTATCAAATGTAGAACAGAAACAAATTCAGATAGTGTTGGAAATAGCATAGTTAGTGCTTTGAAGATTTAAAATTCACTTCACATACCTAGTTAATAAAATAAAACTTTATTACTTGGAGTTTCTACAACTACCTTCTACCTTCTTATCCTGTATAGCTTTTGTATGTCTTATTTTTATTTGTTACTAGGAGCAACAGAATTTTAGATACCCATGTGTCAGGTAATGTGGAAGGCTTGTGTCATGTTGGTTCCCATGAAGACGGACAGGGTGGCCCCAGATGCCTTAAGAAGCTCTGTGTACTGACATATAGAAGCTGACATAGTGTGTTACAGAATTACTTCTCCCAGCTTAGGATGGACTGTCGTTTGCTGTATAAGATACTTTCCTATTATTTTCAGTGTTTTAAAAACATATTAAAGTAGCCGGGTGGTGGTGGTGGCGCACGCCTTTAATCCCAGCACTTGGGAGGCAGAGGCAGGTGGATTTCTGAGTTCGAGGCCAGCCTGGTCTACAGAGTGAGTTCCAGGACAGCCAGGGCTACACAGAGAAACCCTGTCTCGAAAAACAAGAACAAAACAACAACAACAACAAATTAAAGCAATGTTTATATCAAAAAGAAACTACTTAAAGATAATAGTCCAAGAAAAGCTCATTTGACACTTTCATAACCCCCTACAATTCAGAGTGATACTTTAAAACAGTATAAATAATAGCTCTCATGAAAACATAATACAAGTGGAGAAAACAGAAGAGAGTCCTTGTTAGGTATTGAGTTTTCAGAATCACTTGTGGTAGCCACATGGGCACTGTTTACAGGCAAGCCTTGTAAACACATGAACAAAATCTAATATTCCACTTTACTGAACTCACAGACTAGTAATTGTCTCTAAAAGAGTAAACACCTCTGACCAGCCCAGTTATGTGATTGTCCTTGGACTGAAGCCATGTGATTGGCTGCCTTCTTATGAGCAATGTGTAGGACAAATTTCCCTTTAGTAAATCTGTGTGTATAATATAAAAACAACAAACGGCAAAAAAAAGTAGCACGTGGAGTTAGAGAAAGAAAACCAAAAGAAAGGATGCTGAAAGAAACTGTGCAGGCCTGCACACAGGAAGGTACAGGTTAGTGTCATATTTTCCAAGTGTTCTTTTGGTCGATTGCTTCCTTTTGTCTGTGAATTATTGTTCCAAGTAGAATGAACTTTATGTATTCTTTGTTTAGAGACTAAAGTAAATTAATATCGATGTCATGCTAAGAATATTTTGAATTAGAGAACTTGTTCCTTATCAAGTTTCGATTAGATTTAAGTGTGGAAACTATGTAAATATATTTTTAGTATTATCTGAATAAGCAAGCAAATGTTTATGGATTAAATGTTGTATTTTTATGTTTTACTCTTATAGATATGGCTTTATCAGAACTTAATTAAACACAGCTCTCTGTTTGTCAAGCAGTTGGATGGGTCAGAGAGACTGACATGCTTATTTCAGATAAAGAGGTTGATGAGCCTCTGTTGCAGGTAAGTTTTGTCATAGTTGGAAACTTAGAGAATGTGTGAGATAGCTTTAGGGTTTAAGTGCTTTGGGAAGCAGGTTTGTTTTGTTGGTTTCCTGATTTTTTTTTAATATGTCTGGGTGTTTTGCTGTGTATATATGTGTGTACCACACATTCATCTCTGGTATACACAGAGACCAGAAAAGGGTGTAAGATCCCCTGTAACTGGGCTTACTTATGGAGGTGAGCCATCATGTGTGTACTTGGAATTGAACCCCAGTCGTCTGGAAGAGCATCCAGTTCTCCTAACCACTGAGCCATCTCTCCAACCCCTAATCAGTGCTCCTAAGAGCTATCCTCTAGCCTATGGTTTTCTGTTTGTTTGTTTCAGCCCAGACTGGCCTTGAATCTAAACAGTCTTTCCTGCCTTGGTCTCCCAAGTGATATATGTAGTACAATGTAGATACCTTTGTAGGAAGATGTAGATGCTAGTAAGTACTGTTGGAATTAACAAGGAAAAGAGAAGATACGAGGTAGCCTAATGGGAAGGTCTGAGTGAGGAGATCAATTGGAAGTCAGAATCAGTGTAGATTTTTTAAGCATCTTGCCTTTGTATGGGCAAGTAGGGAGTCAAAGGAAATTTTCTCCTAAAATTACCAATATAAGAGTAGAAAAAAATGCCATATCAGGTACCCCTTGTCACTGTCTTAAGCCAGCAGGTTGTTTTGTTGTTGTTGTTGTTGTTGGCTTGTTTGTTTTTTCGAGACTGACTGTATAGACCTGGGTGGCCTTAGGATTAATAAAGGTGTGCACCACTATGTGCTCTAGTCCCCAGATACTTTCACATCCAGTTCAAGAAAGAAGAATGCGTCTACAAACCCCAGTATCTACAAACACCAATATCATTAATCTGGGAAAATGATAAAGATTAGTATTGCCTAAATGCAGAGAGGCCAGGCACCTGGGCTAACAGGCCCAGTAGCAGCTCAGCAGTTGACACTGGGTGAAATGCTCAGTCCATTCTCAGGTTCTTGCATTGTAATCACAGACAGAATCTATTATTACAGAGTACCATTTATATCTATATCCAGAACTGCACCCTCCAACACTGTCCTCCAGTACATGCTTCAGTGATGTGCTGGAGATGACTGTGGTATAGTGGGGGGTGAATCTGAAAGTTAGGGGATATGAGATAGTCAGAACAGGCAGTAGTGAGGCCTAGGGTTCTGGTGAAGAGGAGTTCAAAATACATGTGAATTTTCAGTGGAGCCATTTGAAATGAATATGAGAATATCAACCTTGATAGGACTGAATGGATTGTGTCTGCTTTCTCTTCCTGGAGGAAACCTTTGCTTTGTATAGCTTGTTTAGTACTTGGTGGGAGCCATGGCTTGGAGCTGTCTCAGGTATTCATTTTTCCCTCAGCAGCACCCTTGGTCTGATGTAGAAGTGGAGTGTGGAGTAGCAGGACCATCTACAGAGAGAAATGGATGGAACAAACTGAGGGTAGCAGTTGGGAGAAAAAAAAAACATACCTTGTCTTGAGGAATTAGCCGTGATGGTACAGCAGAATTGCTTAATTAAGGAGAAAGTCTGAACAGTGTTGCTTGAGCCCTGCCTGTTTTCAGAGATCCTGACAGTGGCGAAATGGCTCACAATTTCATCCTGGAGGAGTCAGGGAAGCTGGTAACCCTGGCTTTCTAGTAACTGTGTGAATTTGTTCTTACAGGTTGCTGCAAAACTGTAGTGATGACAGTTTGAATGTTGCACTTCCAATGCGAATGCTTGAGGTGTTTTCATCTGAGAATACATACTTGCCTGTTTTACAAGATTCTAGCTATGTGGTGTCAGTGATTGAACAAATTTTGCACTACATGGTTCACAGTGGTAAGTGGGGAGGCAGACCTGTGGAGGTGGGCATCATTGTGGAGGCATGGCCAGGCTTGTGTGCTCTTGAGGAATGGTTCTACTCTGAACAAGACACTGTGATTGTCAGAACAGAAGCCGTGTGTGCCTGTGAGTGACAGCAGCCACTGAGTCCAGCATTTGTCTCAGCTTCTGGAAATGCAGAAGCCTTTTCACTGTCTCTACTTAATTATTCTTTGTTTTAGAAAAAACAAGAAAGTTCATCTGGTTAATCCTAAAAGGAGCTGGTTGTTGGTTGTTCTTGAAAGCCATAAGTTACTTTAAAAAAAAAAATGTAATAAAGATTGCTTTGTTAAAATACAAATACACACACATATAAACATACATATATAATATATACATATGTACACATATTCATACATACATTCTAGCTGATATAGATTAAAACTACACATTTTTACTGTTTGTTTAGCTTAGTAAATGTAAACAATCCAAAACTTGGCTTGTTAAGAAGAAAACTACTGATGCAGTAATAATTATAGTGCAATTTTATTGAGTTTGATTTTTCTAGGAAATAGATTGATGATGGCAGTGAGCTTGCGTGAACTGATGTGCTATATATGTCTAGTTCAGGTTAAGCATTGAAGAAAATTTTACTTTTCCTGTTTCCTAAAACTATTAGGAAGATAACCATGAGTTGTACCTTCTTTGAAATATTTCTAAAAAGAAAAAAATTATTTAAAATCTTACACCAAAACTGCTGCTTATGTTGTGTGCAGTTGCATAGATTTTTTTCAGTTGGTTTAATAAATTACTGTATGGTGTTACTGTTCGGTACATTTGAACTTTATACTCAGTGGTAAGTTCTGTAGACATGCCCTTGGTTACTGTGTCTAATATATACAAAGTTTTACTCCATTTTTCATAAAAATTAGTTCAGTTTTACAGTTTTCTCTCTTTGATTTTGATTTTTGAGACAGCCTTACGATTGCCACCCAGACATTAAAAAGTATAGCTAAGGGCTGGAGAGATGGCTCAGTGGGTAAGAGCACTGACTACACTTCCAGACGTCCTGAGTTCAATTCCCAGCAACCACATGGTGGCTCACAACCATCTGTAATGGGATCCAATGCACTCTTCTGGTGTGTCTGAAGACAGCTACAGTGTACTCATATACATAAAATAAATCTTAAAACTAAAAAAAAAAAAATGAAGTACAGTTAATTCACTTTAGTAGTTAACTAAGCAGTGAACATGGGAGTTAATGTGTCATTCTGGTCTCAGCAAATGAGTGTGGCTAGATATGGTGGCTTACCCGTTACCATAGCACTGGGGAGACTGAGGAAGGAGGATTGCTGTGACTTGACTGTCTCTTCCTCCTCTTTTTACCCATATAACCTTACAAAGACATTTTAAAAATGATGGTGACAGTTCTCAGTGAATAAAGGTACTTTCTGCCAAAAATCTATGATCTGAGTTTAGTTTCTGGGTTCAACAAGACAGGTTTTTTGTAGACTCTTTCTACATTGTCCCCCAGACCTCTCCAAAATAAATGTGCTTAAATTTTTTAAGTATTTCTCCATCATAATAAAAAGACATTTTCCCCTTTCTTTTAGGATACTATAAATCTCTCTACTTGTTGATTAATAGCAAGCTTCCATCAAGTATTGAATATTCTGATTTATCTCGAGTTCCTATAGCAAAAATTTTGCTGGAGAATGTCCTAAAACCATTGCACTTTACGTACAGCTCCTGTCCTGAAGGTGCAAGGTGGGTGAACAGAGACTGGATAGTCAGATGTTTTCTTTATTGATATGTCATGGTTCATAGTGTGTAGTGTACTTTTCTCTGTCTTGCCTGTGCCTCACATAAATTTTAATTCTGATGATCTGGTTATTTCCTGGTTTTTAGTACCTATCATAGAAAAAGAATTATCTTAATAGAAAAGATATAAATCAAATTCTAGCCTCTACTGAATGATTAGCTTTATTAATTTAGAATATAGATTATTTATGTAGAAAGGCATATGGGGAGATAGTGATTTTTAACCTGTGATGGATTTGATGGGTAGAATGTGTTGATTCTTTTGAAATCCCCTTTCTTTTTCAGACATCAAGTTTTCTCAGCCTTCACAGAAGAGTTTCTGGGAGCACCTTTTACCGATCAAATTTTTCATTTCGTCATTCCGGCTTTAGCAGATGCACAAACCGTGTTCCCTTATGAGCCCTTTCTGAATGCATTGTTGTTACTTGAGAGTCGAAGTTCAAAATGGAGTAGTGGAGTGCCATGGCTCTTCTATTTTGTTTTAACTGTTGGCGAGAATTATTTAGGTATGAAATATAAGATGTATCTCTCCTAACTCATATAAAGGCATCTGAGCAGATGAGTCATTTTAGCAGGAATTTAAAAAATGGTTAGAAGTCTTGAAAATTCAGGCTGTTCTTCTAGTTTACATGACACATTTCTGTGACCATGATGCAAGACATGGACTATCTCTTCAACCTTCAGAAGTTTGGTTCTGACACTGGCTGCTTGGAGAGAGGGACAGATACTAAAAGTTAAGACTGAGTCCCATGAAACTACCTGCACTTTAGACGCTGATGCACAAAATGGGTTGTTACCTGTGCTTCTTCTGACCAAGTAATAAAAATTGGGGCTCTACAACCCCTTCCTTCAGCCTAATAGTTTACTAGAGTGTGAAAGCATGTTGAGCATTATATTATACAGGTTACAACTGACAACTAGCAGTGAAGGTAGACTAGTCAAGATCTGAGGGGAGTCTATGGGGCTTGAACACTAATGCACGGGGCTCAGAACCTTGTTCTAGTTTTAGTAGCCCTTCTGAGCACCTCTCCATAGAAGCTGGGGCTCAGCCTAAAATTAAAAGTCCAGCATGTTCATCACTTTAACTGTCTAGGTAGTAGTCCCACCTTTAGGTTTTTTAAGCCGTCAGTAACTTCTAGCAAGAAATCAGTGAGTATTTTCCAGAAGGAGCTTACAGGAGTGACCAGAGATCCTGCTGGTGCTTTGGGTCTTAGGTTCCTGGAGGCAAAGATAAAATACATTGCATAATGTGCAGCAGTTTGAATTTGATTAAAACAGTGAGGCCTGTTCTCTGGATGAAGAAAGTGATGCCAAATGGTCTGAAGTAACATGCTGACTGTCTTTCAAAGGAGCACTCTCTGAAGATGGTCTACTGGTTTATCTGCGAGTGCTTCAGACCTTCCTCTCTCAGCTACCTGCTTCACCCCCCGGTGCAGACCATCCTGATAACAGCAGTGACTCTGAGGACGATAATGAGGAGACTGACCAACCCACTAGCCCTGTAAGCTACTGTACTAGACGTACTCTTCTAGCTTTTCAGTCTTAGTTCCGTAGCCAGGGGAGCAAGCCGCTCTGCTAAGCTAAACTGGTTGGCTCCAACCCCTTTACACCATATCTCTAAATCTAAGTCCAATCCAAAATCAACCTGAGTGGCTAGGAAGTAGCTTCTTCAGCATTGCTTGACCACCATCTGCTCCCTCTGAGAAGCTGAGGAAGTAACATTGTATACAGTCTATTTCCTGTCTATGCTAAGATGGAGGTATAGACTTTGTTACAGAAAGCTCTTCCTGTGGACAGATGCCAAGATTTAGGAACAAAAGCATATATAAGTTTCCTGCCTTACTGCTCTTTAATACTTGCAACTTGCGGTTTGTTTTGTTACTGTTTCCAATAGTCCACTTCAGGTCTTCCCATAGCACACAATAGCTTGGGGTCCAGGGTATCCTCTTAGATAGTTTTATGCTTTGATTCCTCTTTTCTTCCTCCTGTCTTGGAGATTATTCTTTCTACCTATATACATCACATTTAGATTGAGAACTTATTGTTCAATTATAAATGAGCCAAGAACCATTCATTACTGAGCCAGATTTTTTTTAGCCTGCCTTTGTTTGTTTGTTTGTTTGTATGTATGTGTTCTTTTGCCTACATGTCTGTCTGTGTGTCAAATGCATCCAGTGCCCTCAGAGGTCAAAAGCAGGCGTTCCATCCCCCGGGACTGAAGTTATAGATATTTGTGAGCCGTCACGTGGGCACTAGGAATTGAACCTAGGTCCTCTTGAAAGAACAGCCTGTCCTCTTAACAGACTTCTCTCTCTAGCCCCTTTTCAAATTTTTTTTTTAAAGACAGAATCTCGGTGTGTAGCTCTAGCTGACCTTGCACCGACAGACATCTCAAGTTTCTGCCTCCTAAGTCCTAGAATAACAGGTATGAGGTACCACACATAATTTTTTGGAGGGCTTAGGGGAAGGGTACAAGGTCTCACTGTATAGCTCTGGTTGTCTCTAAACTTCATAGAGATCCCCCTGATTTTGCCTCCCAGGTACTAGGATTAAAGGTCTGCACTATCATATGCCTGCTGAAGCTAGACTCTTAAATTCATTTATTTATTTTATAGGATTGGGGATTACACTCATGTCTTTGACTATACTAGGTAAATGCTCTACCTCTGAGCTACATCCCTAGCTCACCAGAGTCCTTTTTAATTCTTAATAATTTAAGTATATTTTGTTGACTCTAAAGAATTATGTGAGCCAGGCAGTGGTGGCACATGCCTTTAATCCCAGCACTTGTGAGGCAGAGGCAGGCGGATTTCTGAGTTCGAGGCTACCCTGGTCTACAGAGTGAGTTCCAGGACAGCCAGGGCTACTCAGAGAAACCCTGTCTCGAAAAACAAAACAAACAAACAAAGAAACAAAAAACAGAACAAAACAAAACAAAAAAAAAAGAACTATGTGGTGGGCCAGGCCTAGTGACCAAGGCCTAAGAATCCTTGCACTTATAAGACAGAAGTGGGCAGATCTCTGAGTTTGAGGCCAGCCTGGTTTACAAGAACAGTTCCAGGACAGCCAGAAATCCTGTCTTGAAAAGCAAAGCAAAAAACAAAAAGAACTACATGGTGGCAGTAGGACTAAGGAGGTAGTTTAGTCTCTTGCCTAGTATGCTCCAGGTCCTGGGTTTCATTCCTAGCAGTGTCCTCTCTTGGGGGAAAATGAAAATATAAAAAACAAAACCCACTTTGGAATAGGATAGATACACAATTATCATTTTACTGAATTGATAATTTAGGACAGTTTGTCAGTAGGAATCTTGTTGGGTCAAAACCATTGCGTTCATGTTTATTTTACTGCCTTTCTCCTCTTCTGATACTTAACTAGGTAGAACTTAATTTGATTGTAGGAGACGTTTCCAAAGTCAGACTTGGTTGATAAGCCAGGTGTGGTAGCTCACTACTATACTCTTGGGAAGCTGAGGCAGGAAGATAGTCAAATTTAAGACCACCCTGAGCTACCTAGTGAGTTTGAAAGCAGCATGAACTATGTCTCAACCCCTCTTTCACTCCACCACAAAAAAAAAAATCACCCTCAACTCTTTTGACTTTTAGGTTTCAGTATAGTCTGTTCACTTTACAGTTGGACTTGGTAAATAACTATAAATTGAATGTTCAAGTTTTGAAACAGTATAGTCAGCAGTACTATCATGGATGTACATGCATATACATTGGGAAAGTTAGTCAACCACATGCCATAGGTTTTATTCAGTAAATCAAACCTAGAGAAATGAAGATACCGAACACCGTTTATTATGTATTATTCATATCCTTTGAACTTTTTGTTTACTATCTCATAATGTAAAATAGAAATGTCATCAGAAGATAGTTTCACTGGGTTTTCTCTCTTAGTACAACTTCAATCTATGATATATGGAATGAATTTTTCTTAAGATGTAAATACTAAAAAAAAAATGCCACAATGTAGGCAAAGCTTGAGGATTCGTAATTGCTATATTACCATGCTAACAGAGTTGAAGCCTGATAGTGATTGTGTCTCTAGAGGCATTAGAGGTATGTTAGTGGCTGTGTTGGGAGGCTAATAGGATGTGGCTAATTTTTAGGTAAGGCTCTGTGTTTTCTCTTTAGAAAGATGTAAAGTGACAGATGACTGTTGGGTAGCCAAGTTGCAGCAGCACTCCACTCACTCAGACTCACTTTTCTGTTATCTTTAGGAGGATGGCAGGGTCTCGGCCCCATACATTACTGAAGAGTGTCTGAGAAAACTAGACACGAAGCAGCAGACCAACACCCTGCTGAACCTGGTGTGGAGGGACTCAGCCAGTGAGGAGGTCTTCACAAGGATGGCTTCTATCTGCCACACATTGATGGTGCAGCACCGAATGATGGTGCCCAAAGTCAGGCAGGTCTCTTGGGGTGATGTGCACAGGTTGGGGAGCGTGCCATCTCTCTGTGATCGTGGCGTGTGAACTGTGACCTGTTTGTTTTCTTATACAGTTATGAGGACATAGGATACTATACTTGCCAAATCTTTCATAAAAATGAGAGTCTGGTTTCTTTCTGGAGCCATTTATTGTGATATATCCTTCCTGGCGTGGTGTGAGATACAGTAGCAAATGAGTGCAGCTAGCTTTACCTGTAGCTTTACTCTTCCATACGGGTGCTTCCATACGAGTGCTTAGGCCTCGACACCAAATGTGTGTGCCAGAATGTTGAATTTCTTTTTAGACTTTTTTCACAGTGTAGTCCATGATACCTATGGCAAATTACTATAGTCAATTAAAAAAAAAACTAAGACAAATTTAAATTTAGCCTTTGGTAGTGGTGGTACCATATGTCTTTAATTCCAGCACTTGGCAGACAGAGTAGGTAGATTTCTGTGAATGTAAGGCCAGCCTGGTCTACACAGAGAAACCTTGTCTCAAAACAATGAGAAGAGGAGAAGAGGAGAGAAAAAACTTTCCATGTGATTTTTAGGAAAAAAAAAGTTAAGTTTTTAGATGGGTCCTGTCACCTGGGCTCTTTGCCATAGAAGCCATTCACTCCTTACTGTGGTCAGTTTTAGTAGAGTAGGTCTGAGACCCAAAAGCCCCTCACCTTGATTAGGATACAAACCTTGCTTTGGGTGGTAATTGTTGGACAAAGGCCTTGGTTGTGTTTAAAGGGTAAAGCAATTTTCTGTGTTGGGTCAGTTTTATGAGTGTAGCCTACTCCTTTGTACAGCTGCTGTTCTAGTACTTTTTATGTTTTAAATACAGGAAGGTTTTTAATTTTAAAGTAAAATTTAAATTTAGTTGTTTTTTTTTTTTTTGCAGCTCATGAAACAACAAATAGGGACTTCAAGTGCTTTCTGTCTTTCTTTTATTTTTGGGAGGTTTTTGGTGGTTGTTTTGTTTTTTGAGTATTTTCTATTCTCAGAGCTGGAATTGATGGCTTTAATTTTCATTTAGCATTGGTCATCAGGATTACAAAGGATATGGTGGTACTTTTTACACTGGTAGAGATTTCTGAGACAAGCATGGTTATGAAGAAAAGTGCTACAACTCTGTACTTAAGGACACAGTTCTGCAGAAAACAGGAGAAAAGGATTACTGTATTATTCTATGTTTATATAAAGAGATTGACTGTACCTGCAAAAGCTCAGGAAAGTAATAGCTAGCTGGAATGTTCTAGAGGTGGGGAGAACTCTAGTTTTATGTTAAGTTTTGCTATCAGGTCATCTATTTTCCTTTGAGACATGGGATTCTCTGTGTAGCCCTGGGCTGTCCTGAAACTTAATCTGTAGACAAGGCTGGCCTCAGTCTTACAGAGATCATCATGCCTCTGCCTCCTTAATGCTAGAATTAAAGGTGTGAGCCACCACTGTGGCCTTGCTATTTTGAAATTTGAATAAATACTATCTGACTAAATTATAAAGGTAGCAGAGGACCATTCTGTTCAGAGATCTGAAGTTAGTGAGGCAGTATCAGCAGAAACATGAGGTTCTTCAGCTTTCCCCTTCTAGCAGCACAGGACGGACCTATGGAAGTTTGTACAAGTGCTACACCGAGATGAGCTTCCTGGCCTTTGTTTGAATATCATTGCCCATCCAGTCTGCACAGCTGCTTCTCTTGATATATCCAGGTGGCCAACCAGGCTCCCCACCAGCTTACTCAAGTTTGCCTGCCTCACTTAACAAACTGTAGTCTTTTATAGGCCTAGTGTGTATTTCTTAAGGAGACATACAGGAAGTCTGCTTCTGAATCAAGCTAGTACCCAGACTAGAAAATGACTACAACCAGGCTAGCTTGATGTGTAAAATGAGCTGATTCAGGAGGGCTTACACAGCTTTGGACAGCTTTCTGGCAGTTATATTCACTAGTTACCAACCCAACCCATGTTCTTTTATAGCCCAACGTTAGTGCAGCACCCATTAGAGGGCAGAACCAAACCAGATCTAGAAGAGCTACATACTATTATGCAGTTATCCTTATTCTTAGTAAGTTCATTAAAGGTCTCGGTGAGTGCTATCTGGCATTGGGACCAAACCAGGTTTGGTTTTGCTCTGCTAAAGTCTAGCTCATTGCCTCAGTGTATAAGAACACTTGAACAGTGGCTTGCTGCATAATAGCATTGCTTTGGCTGGACTTACAAGGCTGTTCCCCCTACACTGTCCTGACCTCTTTTCCATGCTCTCCTGCATAGACACTGTACTTTCTTTTTGGTGGTAGTTTGTTTTTTAAATACTGGGAAGCTTCTCTTGCTTAGTTTCCCTCTGTTTTTACTATCATCTTTTTCTGTTTACCTTTATGGTTCTCCTTCAGCTGGTACTCTGGCTCTTAAATTTCTGTGTTTTATTTAATAACTATAGAGCTCAAAAATCTTGTTGAACTGCTAGAGCTATGTATTGTAACTATGCTGTCCACTAGGAATCCCACATCTCCCAGAAACTTGCTTTCTTCCTCATCCTAGTAAAAATAGGCTCATGGTTTACTTCGCTGTGCTCCAACATTGACCTACTCTCCCCTACACAGTGTAAGTACATAAGTAAACTCAAATTCTCAGTCATACTGGTCAGTTTGGCTGAGGATTACTGCACAGACAGCAGATTAGAGCAAGTCCTTACTCATAGGAAGCTCATTGGGCACATTTGTCCTAAGGGTTTTTTTGTGTTGTTGTTGTTGTTTTGTTTTTTGTTCTTTTGGGGTTTTTTTGTTTGTTTGTTTTTCAAGACAGGGTTTCTCCTTATAGCCTGTCCTGGAACTCACTCTGTAGACCAGGCTGGCCTCGAACTCAGAAATCCACCTGCCTCTGCCTCCCAAATGCTGGGATTAAAGGCGTGCGCCACCACCGCCTGGCCTGTCCTAAGGTTTAAGTTGGATGTATCTTCCTTAGTGAGCCCTATGCATGTTGAGTCAACATACTTTGTCAGAACTTAATTCTTTTAGGCCATCTTTTACCAAATAGATGGATTATCAAAAACAGAAATAGTTACATAGTCTGGTGTAAGGCTTACCTGGGGATCCTGTTTGTTTTCATGCCAGTTTCACAGTCTTTGTACTGTGGCCTTGCAGGGTCATCTTTTCTTCGAGCAGTTATCATTAACCGTCCTAACTTTACTTTTGCCTACAGAATGCTTTTCCCTAAACACCCTTAGTCACTGGCTTGCTTTCTTTGATCCTGTCACTCTGTGCACTTAATTTTATCTTTTGTTTATTGATATTTGTAAATCACATAGGTATGTGCTCTGTGTCTTCTCAACACTGTTAACACTCAACACTGCATGGTAATGACTGCTCTTTAGCTCTTGGGTTACAGGGTCATGTCTTGTCCTTTCATAATTTAGGACAAGTAGTTATACTGCTAACTACATTTTGTGTTTTCCTGTATATTCAGTATTAACTACTATTATATACTGTTATATACTATTATATACTGTTTGTGTGATTTATAAGTATTTCTGTAATACTGTAAAGAAAACAGTAAGGATATAGTTGGAGGCATTCTATTTCTTTGCCTATGATTTTGTGTCTTTTAAATTATATTGTTAGAATAATCAGTAGGTTTAGTGAACTTATTCTTTAAATTTTGCATTCTGTTTCATGAGTGAAGATCATAAATGTTTAATTTATTTTTGTTTTTGTTTTTTTTCCTGGTTTTTCGAGATAAATGTTTATTTTAGAGCTAATAAATTTTTAAACATTGTAACAATTCTATTTTAGGTTTATATAGAGTTTAAATTTCAAATAGTTTATTGTTAGACACAATAATTAATAGAAATAGGATTTTGTCAAAGTTAGCACTATAATAATGTATTGTGAGTTTTGAAACTACTAAGTATTCTTTAAACATTTAGGAGAATTAATCTCAAGACGTAATTTATTGCTGGTGTGGTAGCACATGCATATAGTGCTAGCACTGGAGAGGCCAAGGCAGGAGAATCAAGAATTCAAGACTACCATCCTTTGGCTCTATGAGACCATGCCTTCAATATAAAAAGAGTAGGAAAAGAACATAAGTAAATTTGAAGAATTGTACACCAGAGTCATTTTTGATTGCCACCCCCTTTAAAGTTTTTATTTAATGTTAACAAGTAGTAAAAGCTGGGAACATTGAATGGACAACATGCTAGGTGGTGAACACCACCTCTCTATTCAGCTAAAACGGGGCGGGGGTGGGGGGCTGGGTGTGTGTTGTGATTGATGTTTGAGACTCTGTCCTTTTATGATCCCCTCCTCTTGATTTATTTTTAAAATTATGTGGGGGAGGGGTACCCATGGAAGCCAGAAAAGGGTCTGACCCCTGGAGTTAGAGGTGGATGTAAGCCACCAATATAGGTGCTAGGATCTGAACTTAGGTCCTCTGCAAGCACTCTTAGCCTCTGAGCCATCTTTCAGCCCTTAGGGTTTTGTTCTCAAGCCAGGCTTGCAGCTTCTCTTGCAGCCCAGGTTGGCCTGGAACTCACAAAAATACTCTTTTCTCTACCTCCCAAGTACTCAGCTGTGAGTTGCCAAATTTGGTTGAGAAAGTATGTTTTTAGAGTCTACTAATTTTTTTTTTTTTTACTTCATTTATATGAGTACACTGTCACTGTCTTCAGACATACTGGGCATCGGATCTCATTGCAGATGGTTGCTGGGAATTGAACTCAGGACCTCTGGAAGAGCAGTTGGTGCTCTTAACCACTGAGCCACCTCTCCAGCCTGAGTCTACTAATCTTATAAAAAGAAAGCCAATTAGTTGAAAGGGAAACCATCTGTTCAGACAGGTTATGGGTTTGGTATTGAGTTGTCAATTAAACACAGCTGGGTATTTAAAGATAATATATATATTTAAGCTTCTGGTTTGTCTGTGAAGGTTTTCAGTAGGTTATTCAATATAAACTTTTAAAATTGTATATTATTTCTGAGGAGACTGGGAATTTGCATTATCTCAGAGGTGAATTATTACAAATCTTATTTTAATACCTCTTTACCAAGAAGTGATACTTTCAGCAGCAAAATGCAAAGTGTGGCATTTCCACCAAATGCAAGGATTGCAGATGTCATGCTATGTTTCTGAAATCTGTGAGTCTGCCCACAGAGGTTTCTCAAGAGGCCAGAGATGCCTTGGGTATAAGCCATGTCCCTTCTGTATTCACCTCCCTGCTTTCATATGTCCCAGTAGCACTGACCTCAGTTTGTAAAATTGTTGTTCTTCTCTAATTAACTTACAGGGTTGTTACAATGAATATTGTATGAGATAATCTGTCTCAGTACATATAAAGAATAGGTCACTTCTTTACCTCTTGGAAATAAATCCCTAAACTAGATTACCTTTAGTAATTTAATTAAAATGTCTAGTTTGTTTTATTATTGCCCATTGAATAAATACAAGAATTTCAAAGTTAACCTTAAATATAACTTGAACTATGTAGCCGTTAAAATGGTGTTTCAGAAAGATGTTAATCTAAGTACCATTGCCATAAAATGATGTTCAGGAAGAACATGTAGTATAAAAGTATACACAGGTGTATGTAACAGAGCAGGGTATTAGGTCTGATTATTTCTGAGTGGACGAAGTAATGCTTTATCCTTGTTCTGTCTTGACTTTATTTTTTTCTTTCCAGATAAAGCTGAAATGAAACATGCATTTTGAAAACATAAAATTGCTGGGCAGTGGTGGTGCATGCCTTTAGTCTCAGCACTTGGGAGGCAGGCGGATTTCTGAGTTTGAGATCAGCCTAGTCTACAGAGTGAGTTCCAGGACAGCCAGAGATACACAGAGAAACCCTGTCTTGGAGAAAGAGTTGGGGGGGGGAGAACATAGAATTACTAACTTTTTAAATTCTTAGTTTCTTAAATTCTTGATTGAATCAATTTTTGATTGAATAGAAAACACAAAAATATTGCCCATTAGGATGTTTTCATGTAGAAAGTTTGTGAGGTTTTTTTTTTTCCTTTTGCTTACTTATTTATTTGGGGATATTGGTATCTGTATACCATGTAGTGCTTGTGAAAGAAGACAGATAACTCTATGACAAAGAGTTAGATCTCTCCTTCCACCATCAAGGTCCTAGGATTTAAACTCATGTTGTCAAGTTTGGTGGCAAGTGATTTTACCTACTGAGCCATCTCACTAGCCCTTTGGAAAGCATATGATAACCATTTTAAACATCTCAGATACAAGATGTGTATTAATTCCTAATTTAGCTCTAATTTTCAACAGTATGAATTTTTTCTTTTTCTTATTTGGAGACACAGTCTCATACTGTAGTTCAGACTTTCTTAGAACTCATTGTGTAGCTTAGACTGGTATCATCAAACTTGATGTCAGGCCTTCTACCTCAATGTTAAAATTATAGGCAGAAGCTACCATACCCAACCTCTTTTTTAAATTTATCTTTTCCATTTAGTATAGTCTATTAAAGTGGCTTTTTGAGGATAATAATGCCAAGAGACAGTGTATTTAAAGGTTTAATTAGTCTCATAGATTTTTTAATTTGTTACGTTGTTTGTTTTGAGACAGGGTATTACTATGTAGCCCTAGCTGGCCTAGAACTTTCTATGTAGACCAGCCTGTCCTCCAACTTTCAGAGACCCACTTGCTTCCCCCTCTCAAGTTCTGGGATTAAAAGCATGTACCTCCATGCCTGGCAACATACATATTTTTAATATTTTTCATTGCTTCCATAGGATTCTGTAAGATCCCAGTGTAATTTTGAGTTTTCATCCAGTTGTTCTCAATGTAGAGTTAGTCAAGTGTTGATAGCACTTCATAATGAACCTTTGACAGAAGTTTGTATATGTTTATAATACTTTTGAGATGGGTAAGATTTCTCTTTCTGGTTCAAGCAGATTGTGAAGGGCAATTGTGCCAGATAATCTTAATAGAGCCTGCCACTTCAAGATTTTATGATTGTTCATTATTGGTGAGCTGACGTGGGAGATCATGAGTTCATTTTGTTTGGTTTTTTGGAACAGGGTTTCTCTGTGTAACAGAGCCCTGGTTGACCTAGAATTTGCCTTCTAGACCAGTCTGGCATATTCTTCCCTGTTTTTACTGGTTTTTGTTTGTTTGTTTTAGATAGGATTTTATCTAATCTAGGTTGGTCCTAAATTTATAAAGACCAGGCTGGCCTCAAATTGCAAATCTGCCTGCCTCTACCTCCCAAATTGGTGAGATTAAAGTGTGTGCCACAACCCTACCTGGTTTCACAATTTTTTAAATGAAATTTAATTTTTGATTGTATATGTGTACATGGTATGGTGTATATAGTAAAAACTTAACCACTAACCATCTCTTCAGTCCCACCTGTGGGGCTTTAAATTAACACTCAATTAAATATAATCAATTAAAAGATCTTTCACTAGCATAAATTGTGGTACATGTTACTTGTTTGTTTGTTTGTTTGTTTGTTTGTTTTAATTACCGTTTCCACAGAAGGAACAAGAGAGGCATCTGAAAAACCTGTGGGCAGGTGGTTTGGCTCTCAGACATTCAAGACAGAACTAACACTGGGCTTGCTCTGCCACAAGCTGACTTGTGGTTATTTGAATTCTTTGCCCTTGCTTTGTGCGTTAGGCTCAGTGTATGATAGGAACAGAGGAGCCATAGAAAAAGGACGTGAGAAAAATAAACATTCTTCTCTTGTGATGGTGCTGCCTTTAAATTTTTATCTAATGATCATTCCTATTGTATCTTTAATTCCACTGTAAAAATCATTGGTTTGTAGTGCTTACTGAGCCAGTTATTTTCCCCCTTTGTTCTAACATGTTCCAAGTAATTCAAATTCCTGTCTTACCAACATGTTTTTCTATCATTGTAAGTCTGTGTTTTTGTTGATTTCATCTCAAATGGAATTTGTATTAGATTTAAATTTTGTGTCTTTTTTATTGGTTGGTTTGTTTGTTTCTGAGACAAGGTCTTATGTAGCCATGACTGGCCTTAAATACTTGGTCTTTCTTTCTTCCCAACTGCTGGGATTAAAAGTATTAACTGTGTTTTAGTAAGCCATATTTGAGGAGGGCAGCCTAAGCTTGAGTGAAAGTAGCCATGTATCCTCAAGGCTGCTGGATCTCAGGCTCAGTCTCAGGGCAGTAGATGAGAGAGAGCCAGGCCTTCCTGCAGTGAGGTGCATGGCTCTTTTTAGTTTCTTTACCAGTGGGCCTGTGTCAGATGACAGCTTTTGTAGTATTATGAGTTCTCTAAGTTGTGTACTGTCTTTACTGTATAGTTGTATAGCAATTGTATAGTTGTATAGCATTGCTTTTTCTCTAAGTAATGATTTGAGTGAATAATTTCTTCCTCTTCCTGTTTTTCTTTTCTTTTCAGGCTTCTCTACAGTTTAGCCTTCAATGCCAGGTTTTTGAGACACCTTTGGTTTCTCATCTCTTCGATGACAACACAAATGATCACAGGGTACGTGCTACACAGGCTTACAGATTGAGCCTGAGGGCATGAAAAGTGTCAGCCTGAAGAAAGGGCTGTAATTAATTACTGCTCCACCTGTTCTGTCATGTTAGAAAGGTGTATTCTGAATGGCCTTAATTCACACATATATACCCTTCCCAAAAAGAAAAATTAGTACCTAATTTTACAGTTAACTTATCTGTAAACATTATTACAATGTGGCTGTATCTGGAGGGATATTTATTTTCAAAATTTCAGACACTGGGATTTTTTTTTTTGAAAATTTATTTCATTTTATGTGTGCCGATGTTTTACCTGCATGTATGTTTGTGTACCACATGTGTAACTTATGCCTGTAGAGGTCAGAAGTGGGTATTGAATCTCTTGAAGCTGGTGGTTTTTAGCTCCCTCGTGGGTGCTGGGAATTGAACTCAGTGTTTTGGAAGAGCAGCCATGCTGCTAACTGCTAAACCATCTTGCCAATTCCTGCTCCCCTGGCCGCTCTTGGGTTGTTTTTTTTTTTTTTGTTTTGTTTTGTTTTGTTTTTTTAAATAAATCAAAAACCAAGCAAGATTTCAGCTTGGAACTTTAAAGTCCTGCACTAACTTCTGGAGTACTAGGACTATGGGTGTACATCCCTTATATCCAGAAAAACCTCTTCTTAATGGTAGGGAAATTTCCTTTAATACTTTGATGTTTTTCTTTGAATCTTAATGATTCTTATGTGGACAAGATGCTCATGAAGGCTGAGTGATTCATCTGGAGTCAACAGAGACTTGAGACACCTCGGTCAGAGTCATACTTAGAAAATTTAAAATAAGAAGTTTTAGTATATTTTAATCCTTCTTACATGACCTTGGCTTTTGTGAACAACCATTTACTTAGTGCAAGAGGAGATTGGAGATCATTAGAACAGGAAATTATCGTTAACCTCTGAGTACTCCAGCTTAGCAACAGAGATACTGGTATGGTCTGTTTGATAATTGGCTGTTTGTTTATGACATTTGTCTTTTGGTGAGGAAATGGAGTCATGAAGTGTGAAAGAAAAATGATACTGTTAATTACATTAAATTATTAATACTGTTTTACAGTGGATAAGGTTTTTAAAAGCACTTTTTAAAAGGCAGTTGAGAATTTTGAATTTCTTGTTGCTTGTTTAGTTTATTAAATAACTTCCTTCTAGGAACATAATGTATTAATATAGTCCCATTTAACACTTATCATACTACTTTTGGTAGCAAAATTAAAAATGAAACACCTGATTTTTCTGAAATGACAGTAAATTTAGTCTTAGAATAAGTTTCACAGCAAGACTAGCTCAGCTGGGGGACCTTCGTCAGACTTGGGAATCCACCTCATTATCTCCTCAGGGAGCCAGACGCGGCTCCAGACCCAGCTGAGATGCATCTGTCCCTTACCCTAAGCTCACAGATCTAGGAGTGGGCAGATGTTTTTAGTAGGTTTTGTTTTGTTTTTCTAGATGAGGTTTCTCTGTGTAACAGCCCTAGCTGTCCTAGAACACTCTCTATAGACAAGACTGGTCTCGAATTCATAGAAATCCATGTGCCTTTGCCTCCCAAGTGCTGGGCCCATGGGCAGATGTTTTGCAAACCATGGTTTTATTCCAAGTGTGTTCTTCCCAAAGTTGAAGCAAATAATAGTTAGCAAACAGGCCACTCTTTACCAAAAGTAGCAACTGACTACTCCACTGTGCTCACTGCACTGAGGGTCTCAGGGTGTCTGTAACAGGAGCCCATTCAGGAAAAGTCTTCAATGAGAGGAGGTACTAGTCTCCACAGACAGGTACAAATCCTTGTTCTGAGGGTAGATACAGGTGTCAGGGATTCACACAAAGTCCCATTGATTATCTGTAATTTAACCAGCTTTTGGTGTCATACCTATCACATTTAAATTGTAGACTTTTTATTTGCTTCCAAGTCTCTTAAGATTGACTTGATTTCAGAAGAACGTTTGTTTCTAACTGGCCTGTGTTTCCTTTGTCCCTGGGTGCACTGGTGACTCTTCTTCAGAGTTCTCTTTTCCATCATTCTAGTGAGAATAATTAACTTCTTTTGCTCACCTCATGGAAATAAGGAGAGAACAAGTAAGTTAATGTCGGTTAACAGCATTAATTGTTTGCCTGTGTGATCTTGTGGTGGCTTATGGTAATGTAAGGACTAGGATTCGCAGCAGGAGTGATATTTCAGTGCTGATTCAGCACTGCTTAAATGTAGAAAACACTGGCCACTCAGCAACTGTGTAACACTTGTTCCCTTGAATATTATATGTTCCTTGGTTTTATGTGATTTTTGTGGCTCTGAATTGATAGGCCTGGGATCTAAAAGGCTATGACCATATCTTTACTAATATCAATAAAAATATATGGCAGTGAATTGATTACTTTTGTGTGTTTCAGGAAAGTTTTTGTAAGTGGTAGCACAGTGAGGACTCACTCAAAAAGTATATGCTGGGTTCTCTTCTCATGGGACTGAGCAGGAGATGAAACCACTGTTGTACGTGCTTAAGTCAGCTCTCAGCTTTCCTGGCTTTGGTAGTGAAGTAGGACAGTATTTATGTCTGCATGGGGGCAGTACCAAAGGAGGCTGGAATAGGGCATTGGATCCTCTGAGAGTGGAGTTACAAATTGTTGTGAGCTCCATAGAGTTGCTGTTCTCATTCTAGACCTTTTCCTGAAGGCACCATCAGGCAGATTCAGAGCCCCTCTTCATCTACCTCACTCACCCACCCAAATCTTATCACCTTCACCCCCCAGTTAGAACAGGCAGGCTTCTACTCTGCCATCCTGCATGTCTGGTGTTTGTTTCTCCAGCTTCACTCCTGCTCCTGTCTCCAAATAAAACTTTTGGGAGCTGGGTATGGTGGTACAGGCCTTTAAACCTAGCAGAGGTAGGTAGATTTCTTAAGTTCCAGGACAGCCAGGGCTACCTTGTTTCCTAAAAAAAAACCAAAAAAACAAAAACAAAAAACAGTAACTTTTGTGGACAAGATCGATAGAATCAAGAGGGGTGTAACGGATACTCATGAGGTGACCTGCAGGTCTCATTGCAGAGGGGACACAGTGCTTTCTTGCTTGGAAAGAGCTATATGTTCCATATAACAGACTTCCATGAGGAAAAAAAGGAACCAATCACAGCCTGTGATAAGCAGTAGAGAAACAAAGTTTTCTACAGACCCATCTATGTGGCAGGCAAGGGAGCCACTTATAAACATGGACAGGACAAACACGGCCCCAAGAGGAGTGGAAGATGAAAGTTCTAATTTGGCTTCAGTATAGAGTTGTTATAAACCTATCTGAAAGCAGGGGACTAGGTAAAATGTTCTGTCCTGCCCCGTGTGTTGGCCTCTGTTAAATGGAAGTCCAAAGAGAGGAATAGTTTTCAATGCAGGAAGCAAATCTTCATCTAAAACTCTGCAAGGCTTTGGCTTGGGACTATGTCTACTTTCACTAACTGCCAGGTGGCAGAGACAGGGACACATCAAAAAGGTTGCTCTGGTGGGTTTTCTTGTCTTCTCTGGTGCCAGTTACCAACTTGTGTTGTTTCCAGGAGAACTTTTCTTTTCTTTTTTTTTTTTTTTTTTATGAATTTTTACTTTCACCAACTATATTATCTGATGTCTTAATTCCTAATCCTCACCTTAAAATAGCTATTTTACTTTTCCCTGTCCCTCTTCAGGTCTATGGTGCCACTGCTTCAGGTGATATCCAGGGGCTCACCCATGTCTTTTGAAGATTCTAGTCGAATCATCCCACTCTTTTACCTCTTCAGCTCCTTGTTCAGTCATTCGCTGATTTCCATACATGACAATGAATTTTTCGGTGACCCCATAGAAGGTAAGAATTTTGAAAAATGGGTTTGCTGCTGGCCTCATGGCCTATCAATTTTTAAAGCCATCAATTGAAAGCCTCCCTTCCCCCCAGTTTTTCTTCTTTAAGTTTTACTGTGTTATTGATTTGAAAAAAAAATGGTGGAAAATTGGTTGTTTTAGTTGTAGGTCAGAGACAATCATCCATGATGCCTTTCACTCTGGAGGAGTTAATCCTGCTGTCACGATGCCTTCGAGACGCCTGCTTGGGGATCATCAAGTTAGCGTATCCAGAAACAAAGCCAGAAGTTCGGGAAGAATATGTTACCGCATTTCAGAGTATTGGGGTTACTACTAACTCTGAGATGCAGCGGTGCATACAAATGGAACAGAAGCGATGGGTTCAGTTGTTCAAGGTATGTGGCATGTCACAATGGATCCAGCACAGATTTGTCTATGTTTAGAAAAATAGAAATTTGGAAGTTGGTTTCAGGCATAATTTTAATTTACAAAACTTTTAAAGAAAAGTCTTACGTTTATTTTATATCTGCTTCATTTTAAAGCATTGCTTCTGTGATGATGAAATGGTTCAGTAAATAAAGGTTCTTTCTGCCAAGCCTGGAGACCTGAGCTGAGTCCTGTATCACACACACTGAAGGGGGGACTGGCTCTCATTCACAGTCTTCTGATTTTCACATAAGTACTGCAGCAGGTGAAAAGTAAAACCATTGCTTTCACAGTCGATACACATGTAAAACATCTCAAGACTATCCTTGATAAGCTAAAAATGTCATAAAATATTTCAAGTGTTTTCACTTTTATTTTTCATTAAAAGATTTTTTTCTTGGTAAAAATTATTTTTAATCTTTTATAAGATGGAATCAAAAAAAGGTAGAATGAGTCAGTTTTTTATGCATGCTATATATAAATTACTCCAGAATGAATTCATTTTTAACTGGGGGGGGGGGGGGGGAGGTTTTGCGAGGCCTGGATTGCAGGCAGGCGTGGGGGGAGACAGGGTTAAAAAAAAAAAGAGCAGGAAAAAGGTGCTTGACTCTGACCCCCATGCAATTTCTGCTGCAAACATATCTAGTCAGCTAAAATTGCTCATTAAAGGAGAGCAGAAGAAATGCATCTTCCAAATTGAATGCTAGATTTACAGGCCGTTTAATACCAGCGACCTCTCAAACACTAATGTTCCATGAGAGTCATCAGCTGTCCCTTCAGGTCTTTTATCACTGCTTTTGTCAAGCTATCTGTTTAATTGAAAGAAGTTAATTGAATGAAAATGATCAACTAAGCTTGTATTAATATTGCTAATGGAACTTTCTTCTTGGCCATGTTTGGAGAAAGATGTCAAGCTAGACTTTAGGAAAGACCCATTAATGCTTGCACTTAACCTGATGGGCTAATTAAGGACTGCTTATTCATCCTACAAGTCCATGAGAGTCTCTCTGCAGCCCATTCTGCCTGATTTTACAACACATTTCACTTAGAAGCATAAGCATTAGCAGCAGTGAAAGTAACTGATAATGTTTTGATTGCATGAATACAGGCCTAATGCATCATTGAATTCATAATTTGTGCAGATTGGTGTAATACATGTTTGCACAATTTATTTTAATCCCCTTTCTCTCTGTATTTCTAAGTAAACCTTAAAAGTTGCCTGCTGAGCCCTTCCTTAAAGATGGGCTATTTTGCACCTTTTCTAGCTATCTAGAATAAACTATCTCACGTACTTCAGACTTGGAATGCTTGTGTAAGTGTTCATGGACTTGAACCTTATGATAGCATGTATGCTTTTTTGTCTGTGTGTAATTAAGCTCTGGGATCTTTGCTAGTAACACTTCCCTTAATGTGGGACACTAGGTCTGTGTACACTGGAAGATAAAGTCAGTGTTTTATAGTTCCTACTGGATCTGGATGTTGTATAATTTTGTATGATAGTCTTCGGGGCTTAGGACTATCTGAACTTAATAGTGCTGCCTGAGGTTTTTTTACCCTGACCTTATTTTGTTTTGCTTAAACATGAAATAAAGATTTTGTGGAGCCAAATGCAATAATGAATGCTAGTGATCCCAGCTCTCAGGTTGCTGAGGCAGAATGATTTACAAGCATGGAACCAGCCTGAGCTCTAGTGAGTTCAAGGTGAATTAAGCAAGACCCTGTCTCAAACACCTTCCTAGGCAAGAGGTAGGAAATCCTACTTGATGATGTCTTTGTGTCTGGCTACCACATTTAATGGGCCCTAGCAAAGGCAGTGTGTCAGGAAGCCAGGCCCATATATATGCATTGCCACATAGAGAATAGTGTGTGCTATGGTAGATGATTCTTGCTCTCTTGATATATATGGAAGTGAAAGAGAGAGATTGAACCCAGGGCTTTGTACATGCTAGATAAGCAGTCTACCACTGAGCTACATCTAAAATCCTAATAGCTTACTTTTTCTTTCTTTCTTTCTTTCTTTCTTTCTTTCTTTCTTTCTTTCTTCCTTTCTTTCTTTCTTTCTTTCTTTTTGTTTTGTTTGTTTGTTTTGATATGGACTGGGTTTAGATTTGAAATTGTGTTTTAACAAAGACTTTTGACTTTAGAATAGAATTGTTTAAAGAACATGTGCCCAACCAATTTTATACCAACTGCTATGCATAGAGTCTAGAAGTCATCTAAACTGGTATGACGCATGAGTGATAATCAGCTGCTATTAGCTTTTCTTATAGAAGAAAATGGCATTTATATCTAATATTGTAAACAAGTAGGGTGTTGTCACTTTTTCCTAAAAACAAGCATTGCCTGTCTGTTCATATGGTAGCAATTCTGTATGGGAGATGTTAGCTGTTGTCCCTGTACAATGCCTGCAGCATTTATGTGTACTGCAGTACCAAATTAAATTTGAAACATTCACAGTAAAACCAACCAGAGGAGGTAAAAGCATTTGCCATTTATTTCTTGCTTTTTGTTGACGGACAGAATTTCAAATGCTGAGACTAGGCTTTCTATTTCAGAGCAGACCATTTTCATTTTTCAGTCAAAGACAATCTTGTTGACTGGTCACAGAATATAGAATCTAATTGCTCAAAGTCATCTTTACTTGTCACCTTAGGAACTGAGATCTATTCCTAAACTCTGCATCAACACTGTTAAAACATGTAATGCATTTACCAACTTTATAAACTTCTTTTTGAAGTGTAATTTATGGCCATAATCGTTTTAACCCCATGGAGAAACCGGAAAACTTGCTTGATATGTCTTTGTATTTGGCTACCACATTTAATGGGCCTTAGCAAAAGCAGTATGTCAGGAAAGCAGGCACATCTATATGCATTGCCACATAGAGAGTAGAGTGTGCTATTGTAGATGATTCTTGCCCTCTTGATTGGTGCTTTATATTTTCCATTTGAAAGGAAAAATGTTCTGTGTACGGTGATGAATCTGGTACATCCCAATACTTGGGAGACTGAGGCAGGAAGATTGTGAGTTTCAGGCCAGCCTGGGATCTGTATAGATTGTTTAAAAACCTAAGGCCAATTTGGTCATGGGACAGAAAAACAAAGTTGAAACTTGACTTCCAGCTTCCTTTCTGCTGACTAGCCCTCATACTGTAGGCCCAGTCAAAAGGCCATATCTAGGGAGGTCCTGTGCCATAGTAGGAAAGCTACTGCTCTTTGCTAACCGAACATGATGTACATATCACGTTCCCTTCTAAGTACAAGTCTATAGAAATATTGCTGTTGTCAGCTTTGGTCAGAAAGCTTCTCTTTGCAGTGATCAGCAATTAGTTCAGAGACTCATAACTGGCCAAATTATTAAGAATAAATGACCCATAAGTGGGACATGCATACCTGTCTTAGTTAGGATTTCTATTGCTGTGAAGAGACACTATGACCAATAGCAAGTCTTATAAAGGAAAACATTTAATAGGGGGCTGACTTACAGTTTAGAATTTTAGTCCATCATTGTTGTGGCATGCAGGCAGACATGGTGCTGGAGAAGTAGCTGAGAGTTAGTTCTATATTCACATCTAAAGGCAGCAAGAAAGAGTACCACTGGGCCTGGCCTGAATATTTGAAACTTCAAAGCCTACCCCTAGTGACACACTTCCTCCAGCAAACCCACACCTACTCCAGCAATACCTAATAGTGCCACTCCCTATGGCTCTATGGGGCCCATTTTCTTTCGAACTGCTACAATAGCCATGGCTGTGGAACATAGTGAAAGAATGGGCAGAAGGAATGCAAGAGTTAGAGAAAGGGCATAGATGTGACATGCTGATTTTCAGGCATGACATGGCTGCTACATTTTTAAAAAGAATTATTTTATGAGTGTGAGTACACTGTAGCTGTCTTCAGACACACCAGAAGAGGGCATCAGATCCCATTACAGATGGTTGTGAGCCACCATGTGGTTGCTGGGAATTGACCTCAGGACCTCTAGAAGAGCAGTCAGTGCTCTTAACTACTGTTGGCTGCTGCACTCTTGAACTCACATCAGCTTGCTTGTCTTCACAATATTAGGTCCTTCAATAGCCTATCATTGAAATGGGAAGGGCTCCCAAGATAAGATTTAAGATAGGCAGTTCATAAAAGAGGGAGAAAAAGTTTCTTCCGTCTTCTAGCCACTGGTAAGGTGCTCATGATTTTGTATCCTCTCATTTGTGCTCGTGTCAACAACTATAACAAATCTTACTGGAACACACACACACACAAGACATGAAAACAGAAGGGATGAGGAAAGGAAACTGAGTAGGAGTGGGGGACAGGAAAGACTAAGGAGGAGATGAATGTGCTTAAAGTACACTGTATATATATGAAATTTTCATAAAACCCAATTTTATTTATAGTTAATATATACTAATTTCAAAAACATTCTTAAAAAGCCACCCAGGTATGAGAATGTGGCTTAGTAATAAGTAAAACTTCTGTTTCTGTTCCCAGCTCTGAAGAAAAACAACAGACAAACAACCCAGTTTTTTTTCCCATAATTAAAATTTTATTGACAATCAGATGCCACAATTGGAGATTGTTGTTGTATACTTTATAAAATCAAACGTAGTTATGTTGTCTTGGTAAAGTAACTGAACTAGATAAAGTTTTCTGTGAAAAATAAATTCAGGAACTTACATAGACTAATGTTGCTTTCTTCTAAACAAACTTCTCCTGTGGGCTGGCACAACACTGTTAAACAGCTTATACAAAGTTTAGTTTTCAGCTCATGTCTGAGCCTGGCTGAAAACTAGTAATCTTGTAGCAACCTGGACATTTCACTTCTGTGAATTTGGGCTTTTCTTCTTCCAAGGAAGGGTATAATAGATCTCTAGCCAGAGGTTAGTGATAGCTCTGCTAGCATGGCTGCTCCAGATCTGTGATGTGAGGTCCAACAACCCAACTTTTGAACAGAGTAAATGGATACAACCAATGTCCTGGCTACAATCCTGTTGTACATTTTTCACAGGAGTCTCTGAGTGATGGACCTGTGGCCTGTTCTTGAAGATCTGTTCTTGCCTATCCTTGTTATTGAGATGGGCTGGATATTTTTGTTGTTATTTTACTTTTTTGGTGGCTAGTTGAAATAAATATTTAAGGAAAACAGTTTTATAGTATCTCAAACATGGAAGAAAGTTCTGTCTTTCAAAATACATTACGTTTAACAAGTGATAACTGAGGGGATGTAAAACGGGATTGTGTGTACTCACAGCAGCATTTCAAGCCTTAACTACTAACTCCTTAAGTAACCCCATGCTGACTGCCCAGTGCTAGGGAATGGCAGAGAACTCAGGCTGGGCCTGCGCAGTGTCACTGTGTAATGAGGGCTGGCAGTAGACTCACTGTGTTCTTTCCAGTCCCTGTAGGAGAATCTCTATGTCAGGTAATGCTCCTAGAGCTGCAGGCCACTATGGTTTTCTTACATTCCTTTGAATATGTTCTTCATTTGAAATCAAGTCTTTAAAAAGTTCTCCTTTCATGTATTTATCACATTGCACATTTGCCCCTTTCAGTATCTGGAAGTTTTGTGCTGCTGCTGATTGTGCCTGTTGCTAGACCAGGCAGCATAGACTGGTGAATCTCTGGTGCTAGACAGAACTGCAAGTTTGTGGCTACCTGGGCTCCAAAGGGGATTAAGGTCCACCTAGACAACTTACTGAGACTCTGTCTCAAAATAAAAACTATGAAGGGAACAGGAATGTAGTTTAGTGGTAAAACCCTTGTCCGGAAAGCATGAGCCTTTAGGTTAAATCCTCAGTGTCACCAAAAAAAAAAGGAAGAAAGAAAAGAAAAAGAAGAATTTAGCTATGCTGTTTGGTTTTAATTATTATAGTTTCATCTTGTAGTTGCTTTTCAAAATAGACTGTATATATACCAGCCATCTCCATCCAAGTATTGTCATCCAGTTTATAGAAATACATGTTACATGATAGTATATATCTTGTTATGGTATGATAGCTAGGTAATAACCTAGTAGGACATTTCTCTGAGCTTCCCAATCTGTCAGCAAGATTCTCTGTCATTATCAAAACCAGAACTCTACAAACATAAGGATCTTGTAAAAATAGTTTGTGTTAATGTATAGTCTGTAAGAAATCTGTATGTTTCTGTGACTTGCTTTTTTTTTTTTAATATTGGGGTTGAAGGAAATCAGTTTGCAAGTTATTACCTTGCTGCAGGTGAATATAATGGAGCTTGCATAATTACTGTGTTCATTTTCAAGTGCTGAGTTATTTTTATTTCTGAACATTTACTATAAATCATTGATCTAGGATGAGGGACAGCAGTTAATACATCTAGCATATATACATCATACTTATGAAAGCTGCTAACACTGCATTATAGATGCAGCTGGTCATTCTAAAATATGTTTCTTTGCTTTCATTTCTTATAAACCACGTTGGTTCCCAAGTCCTTCAGACTCATCTTTGTAACAGTTCAGAGTGACAGTGTGCCTGGCTCCACTTAAACCATTATGGATTGAGGTGTTGAGTGGTGATGCCCCCCGTGTATGGATATTTGTCACCCTCCCAGATGATCCCCACATGTCGTATAGGCTGGGAACCACAAGCCTGAATCTGTAGAAAACTCACTATGGGCAGGTTTTTATAACCTTTGTTCAAAGTTTCCTAAGATGGGTATACCTATGACTTTGTTACAGCTTATACCTAAGAGTCTTTCTACTTGGTACAGATTTCCAGAAAATTTGATTAAGTTAATAGAAAGAAAAGCTATCTTCTGAATTTTGTACTGGGCATCTGTTGATAAAGTTAAAAGCCATCTTTCCAGTTTTTACCTTCATCTTTTTTTTTTTTTTTTTTTTTTTTTTTTTTTTGGTTTTTCGAGATAGGGTTTCTCTGTATAGCTCTGGCTGTCCTGGAACTCACTCTGTAGACCAGGCTGGCCTCGAACTCAGAAATCCGCCTGCCTCTGCCTCCCAAGTGCTGGGATTAAAGGCGTGCGCCACCACCGCCCGGCTTACCTTCATCATCTTGAGTAAACTTACATGTTTTCTATGGCTTACCTATGCAGAATTGTCCATCCTTTTTGCTGAAGGTTGCATCATAGTTGGCACTTTATTGCTGAGTGTGTGGACAAAAGTAATATGAGAGTAAATCCAATCATATTTTCATGGTTTGGTAAAATTTATATTTTTTTAAGTCTAAAAAGAAAATAGTTCATATGAAGGGAAAATGTTGGTTAACTTCTAAGAGTATTTAACAGTAATTGTGTCAGATAAAAATACAGATTACCTGGTGTATTTGAATTTTAGCTAAATTGCATATATTTTTTAAAAGATAATTTTACCTCCTAAGATTTTGGACAAACTTATTCTACTTATTTTTTTCCAACATTTTATTGTTCTTTGGTTTTTCGAGACAGGGTTTCTCTGTGTAGCCCGGGCTGTCCTGGAACTCACTCTGTAGACCAGGCTAGCCTCGAACTCAGAAATCCGCCTGCCTCTGCCTCCTGAGTGCTGGGATTAAAGGCGTGCGCCACCACCGCCTGGCTCATTTTATTGTTTTTAATTATGTGTATGTGTCTGTAGGTATGTGCACATGAGGATAGGTTAAATCAGAAGTTGAGAAGAAGGCATTAGATCCCTTGGCACTGGAGTAATAGGCAACTGTGAGTCATCCCACCAGTGTAGATGATACGAACTAAACTCAGGTCCTCTGGAAGCAGTATGCACTCCTAACTGTTGAGCTGTCTCTCCAACCCCCTACTTAAGTTTTTTAAAATTTGTTATATATTTATGTGAAATCGGCACTTGAAGATTTTACAAATGATATGTGTTTACACATTTATTTGGGGGGTACATGCTACAGCACATGTATGAAGGTTACAGTACAACTTGTGGGAGTTGGTTCTCTATGGGTCCATGTTCTGCCTCGCTGCAGTTGGAGTGTTGAACACAGCTGAGGAAGTGTTAGGCTACAAACATAGCCTAAGATGGGGTCCCCAGCCTAGATGAGAAATAAGAAGGCAGGCTGGGGCGGAAGCTGGGGTTCCCAAACTCCTGGACACCCAGACACTGCTGTGAACCACAAGGAGTCAAGAATGGGTAGTGGGCTGGTGTTGAACCTGGGGCCCGGAATCTGGCTTATCTCAGGGTTGATTGTCTGGACTGCAGAGAGGCCTTCTCCAAGAGACTTAGGTGACATGGCTCTCATGACGAAGGCTTTCCCCACGCTTTTCCTCACATCAGTTCTTGATGAGAGAAAGTCCTTACTTGTCCAAACTGCTTATTGGTAGTGGAAAATAATTGTATATGACTTACTCAGGGTGGACTAGAGATTAAATAACTTTTGCAGGAAGGAATGTCTCAGAAGGGACACTTATTGGCTAAACCTTAGGGGCCAGCCAATCTAGATACCTCATTAGCATGTAGAACTTTGTGCTGTGTGCTACCTGACGTCTCGATCCTCGTGTAGAGTATCATGATCACGTGCTTCAGGACAGGAATCTGGTAGGAGTAGATGAAACGCCTACCATTCTCAGATATGAGAATTTACTGGGGTTTCTGAATTCATTCCGCCTTCCCAGTTTTTGCCTGGTGGACACAGCTTCACTTGTCTCACAGTTTTCTGCTTCTATCATGTGATTCCTTGGGAATTAAACTCTTGTCAGTCTTGGTAGTAAGTATCTTTACTCACTGAGTAATTATGCCAACTCTACAAAGTATATTTCTATGTAGTGTAGAAAGTAGATTTTTTTTTTTTAGGTAGTACTGCTAGATTTCTTTAATCTTACCAATGACGTTTGATTCAGATCAATTACTGAAACCTCCCAGGTTCCTTGATAATTTGTGGGCTCTCTCCAGAGGAGCGCATGGCATAGCCGAAGCAGAGCTAGTGCCTTAAGAACCTTCACAGGAGACACACAGCTTTGATGTTGCAGTCGGGGAGAATGGCCAACTTGAGAATTCCATCAAGTAAGAGACTGGAGAAAATTGATTAGCTCTAGAGGCACAGGCAAGGGATGTGGGGAAAATAGAGATTTGGTAGGGTGCTGATCACCCACATTTCTCATGTGGTATTTCTCAGAAAAACTAATTCCACATAGTAACATAATGAGCTTCTTTACAACCCATGTGAGCTATGTACTGCCAGAATTCTGTCTTAAAAGTTCTAGTCAAGGGGGTAAAGAGATGTTCAATGGTTATGAACACTTGTTCCTCTTGCAAAGGACCCAGGTTCAGTTCCTAAGTCCCACATGGTATCTCACAACCACCTATAACTTCAATTCCAGGAGATCATGTGGTATCTTCTGACCTCCAAGGATACCAGGTACATGCATGGTGTACTTGCATACATGCAGCCAAAACACTCATACACATAAAATAAATCTAAAGAGGGTACTATTAAAGCCATCTCTACAGCCCCCTGACTGCATTTTTTAATTTTTTTTTTTTTTTTTTAATTTTTTTTTTTTTTTTTTTTTTTTTTTTTTTTTTTTTTTTTTTTTTTTGGTTTTTCGAGACAGGGTTTCTCTGTGTAGCCCTGGCTGTCCTGGAACTCACTCTGTAGACCAGACTGGCCTCAAACTGAGAAATCTGCCTGCCTCTGCCTCCCAAGTGCTGGGATTAAAGGTGTGCGCCACCACTGCCCGGCTGCTTTTCTGTTTCTTTTGGTAAACAACTGGTTTGTTCTTCCAGCATGTTCTTGTCCCTAAAGGAGGCTTTTTGTCACATCCATTTTATCAGGTAGACAAACTCCTGTGTCTTATCTGGTTAATGGTGTTGCCAGCTCTGTAATGTGTTAGTCACTGAGTTTATATCACATTGCCCTGTTCTTCTCTTCAGGTTATCACCAACCTAGTGAAAATGCTAAAGTCCAGAGACACGAGAAGAAGTTTCTGTCCTCCAAACCACTGGCTGTCAGAACAAGAGGATATCAAAGCAGATAAAGTTAGTGGAAAATCTCCCTGGTACTTTTCATTAAAGATGGATTTCTCAGCTTTCATATTTATAGGGAGTGTAAGCCTTTTTAAATTGTATAACTTTTCAGTTAACTTTGAGGATGTATCAGTGTTTTAGGCAATGCTAACTCTTGGTCAGAGGACAAGATACGTAGCAGCAGCATTGGGCTAGACAGCATCCTGATAATCATTATCTTGATTGTACTGTTATTGGCTCAGGTTGTATTGAAAACCAATGATTGTCTATTGGAGTTAAAAACAATTTCACTTTTAGTAATACTACCAATAAAAGTATGTTCATTAGTTAAAGGAGTTGGGTTTTATCCTAGGTTATCTGAAGGGGCAGACAATTGATTGTTGCTAAAATTTGAACCTTAAGTTAGACTTAATCTTCCAGATCATCAGGAAGAATAAACATCAGGTGCTCTCAGAGAAAGTCACCACTGATGTATTTTAGAATCTTTGAGGGTAGAAGACAGTCAGGAGATATAAGTGAGACGGGGGTACAAGTGCAGCAAGAATCCAGGACAGGAGTGTGGCAGGGCATTGGAAGTATCTTCCAGTTGAACCTGAAACCTTCAGCTCCACCCATTGGCAGTGTTGCGAATGGTCTTGCAAAGTAAATAGTTCCAGAACCAGATGGATGACTCTAAGGAACTCTTAACCAACACAAAAGGACTTTAGCATGGTGATAGTTCTAGGTTTGAGGTGTGGTGACCTGTGACCACCAGTAGAGTCTGCTGAGGTATGAAGAAAGGTTAGGGACTCCTCCTCCCATACATGTCCACTGTCCAAGGAACTCTGAGTAACACTGAAAATAGCTGCATGGACTGGCCTCGTATAGTAACTATACACGTTCACCCTGGGACTAAGGAGAAAAAGAACTTTGTTCATCAATTTTATAGAGAATGAAGGAATCATGTCATTTTGAAACTGTTCTTGAAAGAAGTAGTAAACCTCTGACATGCCTCTCTAAGGTTGTCTAGATGCAGTGATGTCTTCCTGTTTATGCATTTCTTCTACTTGCCACCATACATATTGAGCCTGCTGGTCTACCTCTCTTCAGGTACTCTGCAGTAGTGAGTACATTCCAGACCGTAAACAAAAGCTTGTACTGTCATTGAAAAACAATTACAAAGACCAAAACTAAAGGATTAAAAGAATTTACAGATTAAAGAAAAACTTAAGAAACATGATATTTGTCATTTTTAAAATGTGATATATTTTGTTTCATAATTATATCATTGATATTTTACTCTACTCTGACAATAATTCCCTTAAAAGTATTAAAAACTAAATTATGAGGACATGAGGGGTAGACTGAACTAGACAGGAATAGACAGCCAGCTCCTTAGGTGCTGGAACAAAAGAAAGTGCTGACAGCAGTTGGTTTCCATAGGTTACTCAGCTCTACGTACCTGCATCTAGACATGTGTGGAGATTCCGGAGGATGGGCAGGATTGGCCCACTGCAGTCCACCCTGGAGGGTAAGTTCTCAGTTTGCACTTCTTTTCACCAGGACAAATACTCTGTAGCAGTCACTCCTTTTACTGTTAGCTCTGTGTTTTTGCTAAACACCACACAGTATCTTCATCATCACTCCAGTAAAAATCAGCTTGTGTAACCCTTATAGACAAGGAGAAAATGATTGTGAGCTCACCTTTTCTGAAGGGTGAGGCTGTAGGGCAAGCAGCAAGAGACGGCTTGGGGTTCTGTGGATCAGAGCTGTTTCTTTGCTCAGTCTGCAGAATTCCTATGAGTAGTTATGCACTTACTTACCTTTATTAAAAGGAAAAAAACCCTGCAGAACTGGCCAGGGCGCGGGGGGGGGGGGGGGAGTAAAACAAACAAAAACCCACAGAACTGTTTGCTGAAGTAGCTGACCCAACTAACATTCAGACTAGAGATACATGTTTTGTGCACTTGTACTTTGTATCTCAGCCAGTGCTTGGGATTGTCATGTTTTGTTTTGGTTCCTAAGTTTGAACTCAAGTAAACTAACAGGCTGGTACCTAGCACCAGTCTCCAGTTAAACCCCCTGCCCCAACAAATCTGTGCCTCCAGGTTACAAGCCCTCCCCTGCCTAACAACCACCAATCTGGAGGAAAGCAGAAGTTAAGTTTGGCTGCCAACACCAGCAAATTATGCTAAAGGCCACAGTAGCTCTCCCAATTAGATGCTTGCCAGGCTAGAAACACTCACCTCTAGCTTGTCATTTCCTGTAAAACCTTGTCCTGATGAGTGGTCAAGGCTTTTCTCCACTGGAACCATCATGCGGGTCGACAGTGATCTAAGCCCGAGCTCAAACTTATAAATAAAGACCCTTATGTGATTGCACTGGATCAGCTTCTGATTGGTCCTTTTGTTTCCTAGTACTACAAAAGGTGTGCCCCACAATGCCCTCCTGGAGTTGTCATTTTCGAAAGATTATCTTCTGGATATGACACATGGCCATTGCAGTAATGAGTAGTAGCTATGGTTCCCTGGCCCTTCAGCAAACTGGCATGGATGAGGGAAGAGACTCATAGGCTTCACAACTCCTTAGGAGTTAACATTTGGTGAGAAAGTAAGAGTCATTTTCTTCAGTAACATAGCCCTTGATTGGCCGCCCATGCTTCAGTAAATAACTCCTTTCCCATGTTCCTATAAGAAACTCTGGTTAAATTCAGCAGATCACAGAAAAAAGACAACATGAAAGTTGAGAGGAAGAGCAGTTGTGTGGAGAGTGATGAGTGAGAGTGGGAGGAAGACAGGAGGACACTGGGTCATGAATATGATTACCATACATGGGGTACATGTGTGAACTTGTTAAAACCCTTTTTAATTAAAATGTTAACTATTTTAAAAGATACATGACAGACTGGGGATGTGTAGCACAGTGATAAAGCACTTGCCCGCACCCTGTGGTTCATCCCTAGCTCCACTGAAGAGTAAATGAGAAATACAAAAATATCTCATTATAACGTTAATCTGCATTTCCCAGCTGGCTAATGGTATTGAGTGTTTTGCTTGTCTTGTTTTAATTATTGCACTTGGAGTATCTCTCTCTCTCTCTTTTTTTTTTGAGACAGAGTCTCTCTATACAGTCCTGACCATTCTGGAACTCACTCTGTAGACAAGGCTGACCTCCAACTTCTACTCCCAGAGATCCACCGAGATTTTCTCTTTTCATTCAAATGAGTTTAAACGAGTTAACGGTGATTCATTGTGCCAGGGTATTTTCTCACTGTTGAGAAAGAATAGGGCCTAAATTTACCAGTAAAGTACCAATATAGGCCTACTAGCTATACAGCTTTCTCTTAGGCAGCTTTTGACTTGCTTGCATACCTATCCCCCAGGAAAAAGCAGCTTTACAGGAACCTTCCACTTAGCTCTGACATCTGAGCCTCACCTGGTGAGTGAGCTTACAGCTGAAGATGACCGTTCTTACCCCCTCTGCATTTGGATCGCTCACCTGGCTAGAATGACTTCTGATTTAAGATTGGGCCCAGAGGGTGTGTTCATGGAAATAGAGATAGAATCACTGGGTTAGTTCAGATCCTTAAACTGACTTTATTAAATCCTGATTTTAGTAGTTGGCAGTGAGTGGAAAGGAAAATACAGATGGACTAATGAGTTTTAACATGTGTTGCAGTGGGTCTGGAGTCCCCACCGCTGTCTGTGTCTGAGGAGCGACAGCTTGCCATCCTGACAGAACTACCTTTTGTGGTTCCATTTGAGGAGCGAGTGAAGGTATGCCATTCAAACCCTATGATGCTAACTTAACACAGTTAAAAAGTTACTACACCACTTTTAAAATCTTCCACTTCATCCTTAAAATCCAGCCAGAGACTTCTCTGTGTCCACGCTTTCCTTGTAGCTAGCTGAGCAGCCTGTTAGACTACAGATTTCTAATAGTAGGACCTAATGAGTGTTGTTTAAACTGTCAAAGTTTGCATTGTTATTAAAAATACCAATTTTTTTGTAAAGGTATTTTTGTGTACATTCATTAAAAAATTGGTATGACCATCATGGCTTTGAAAAATGAATAGATATCTTAGTTCCTTACCAAATGATTTTTTAAAATGTTTAAAAGTTTGCATATATCTGTTTCCAGTTTAATTTGGACTGTTCTGTTTATACTAGAAATTTTCTAGAAATTGCTAGGTTCTTCTCTTAGATACTGGCCAAAATATTTTTCAAGCCTTCATTCTTTATTCAGGGCGAACAAAACAAACAAACAAACAAACAAACAAAAATGGTCTGATTGACCTAGATAGAGGCTCTTGGTCATTGGTTCTCAACCTTCCTAATGCTGGGACCCTTTAATACAGTTCCTCATGTTGTTGTGGACCCCCCCCCCCAAAAAAAAAAAAAGTAATTGTAATTTTGTTACTACTAAGAATCATAATGTAGGGAGCTGGTGAGCTGGCTCAGTGGTTAAGAGCACTGACTGCTCTTCCGGAGGTCATGAGGTCAAATCCCAGCAACCACATGGTGGCTCACAACCATCCATCCATAATGAGATCTGATGCCCTCTTATAGGGTGTCTGAAGACAGCTACAGTGTACTTACATATGATAAAGAAATAAAAACCTTTGGGCCGGAGTGAGCAGGTCAGAGCGACAGGGAGAAGAGAAAGCGGGGGGGGGGGGGAGGGGGGGGCTGGAGACTGATGTTCCAGGTGTTCATAAAAATATCCACCCCATGGAGGGCATGGTGACACATGCCTTTAATTCCAGCACTCTTGGAGAGGCAGAAGCAGGTGGAGTTCTGTGAGTTCAGAGGCCAGCCTAGTGTTGGGAGCTGTTTTCCTGTTTCTAAAAGCAGAGTAAAAGTCTGCTTGCTTCTCTGAAGCAGAAAGAGAAAAATAGTCTGCCTGCCAGGCAGAGTCAAGTCAGGTCAGGGCCTGTTGGCAGATTTGCTGGCCTGCTGAAGCATAGAACGGTAAGAGGAGTTGCACTTGAGGCTCAAAGCAAGGAGCTGAAGCTTCTGTTAACCTTGGTGGAAGGAACAGGGAGGCCTTTGGATGGAAACAGATGTCCTAAGTATATTTCAGCAATTGTTTCTGTTAGCTTGTGACTTTGCTTCCCATGATACTATGAAGTATACAAAGGCTAAGAAAAGTAAACACGAGGCTGCTGATTGCCACTGGCTGCTGGCTGCTGCTGCTGTGGTATTGACCAGCAGTCTTCCCAAATCTAACTCTTGGCTTTGCATCTTTTTCCTGTCTTTCCTACCTTTAATCCTTGATCTCCCCTCAGAGACTGGTCTACTAGTGCTGGCAGGCCCAGCACAGCCAGGGATGTAACAGAGAAACTCTGTCTTGGGATAAAAACAAACCATATAAGCAAACAAATGACAACGTACCATAGTACCCAACTCCTGAGCTCCGTCTACTGGTATTTCAACATTGTAGACATGTGAATTTTATTCTTGGAGGAAGCTTCACTTCCCTCCTAAATAATATTTTTAACAGTGTGTTTGTGTGTGCACTTGTGTATTCTAGAGTTGGTGTGGAGGTGGGGAGAACAACTTTTAGAAGTCCATTCTCTCCTATCATGTAGGTCCCAGACTGAACTCAGGTCATAACTCTTAGCAGAAAGTGCCTTCCTTACATCTCAACACCCTCCACCTGTCTAGATTTTTAAGAAATAACTTAATAAATGATCACATACTATGACATGGGTCTTTTAAAACTTACTGTAAACAGGGGAAACTTTAGAAATAGTTTTAAATACTCTTTTCTTGAAAAAGTTAATATTTGCTACCTCGTATATAAAAACTGATGCTAGAGTTTATAGAAATCTAAAATTAGAACATACTTAGCAGGTTTTTTTTAGATTGTTTATACTTACACCAGCAAGTCTCTGGGCTCTGATCATCTTATGACTATTTATTTATTTATTTATTTATTTTAGATCTTTCAAAGGTTGATTTATGCTGATAAGCAAGAAGTTCAAGGAGATGGTCCATTTCTGGATGGAATCAATGTCACTATAAGGAGAAATTATATTTATGAAGATGCTTATGACAAACTTTCTCCAGAAAATGGTAAATATATATATTTTTTTCTCTGTGTGCCTGCATATGTTAGCAGGAACTGGAGAATTGCTGTAGAAAAATAGCAATTACCGCTGGCTGTAGTGTGCAGACGTTTAATCTTAGTGCTCTTGAGGCAGAGACAGGTGGGTTTCTGACTTTGAGACCACCCTCGTCCACATATCAACTACCAGATCAGTCAAGGGCATATAGTGAGCACCTCTCTCAAAAAACCAAAATTCTGTTGAGCTGCTACTGGGTGGGAACCAGAGTGTGTGTGTGTGTGTGTGTGTGTGTGTGTGTGTGTGTGTGTGTGTGT
>NW_021604687.1:9931461-9956237 GCF_004785775.1 Grammomys surdaster
ATCGCTCTTGCTGCCTCAGACTCACCTCTCCATCCACCATTGCCCATTGCTCTTGCTGCCTCAGACTCACCTCTCCATCCACCATTGCCCACCGCTCTTGCTGCCTCAGACTTACCTCTCCATCCAAGATTGCCCATCGCTCTTGCTGCCTCAGACTTACCTCTCTTTAGAAGAAGTCTCCTTTTTCTCCTGCCCATGAGCTTTCGTGGTTACTCATATGTTTAATGGGACCTTCACATAAAAGTTGGTATTTTTGACTTATGTTTATTTGCATTTTAAGTAACTCTGATGTAATTGTTTTTTTAGTATTGCTGGTTGTTGGACCATAAATCTGAAAGATCCCTGGTTGATAGTCTTGGTGCCTTTCTATAATACTATACTATAACATATAGTAAAGTATATAGATATACTATATATTATATAAAATATATAGAAAGTATTTCTATAATACTTTCTATAATACTGTTTATTTTATTGCTCTATTTTTAATAGAACCTGATTTGAAAAAACGGATCCGAGTACACTTGCTCAATGCCCATGGCCTGGATGAAGCTGGCATCGATGGTGGTGGTATTTTCAGAGAGTTTTTAAATGAACTACTGAAATCTGGATTTAACCCCAACCAGGGGTTCTTTAAGACTACTAATGAAGGGCTTCTATACCCCAACCCGGCTGCTCAGATGCTTGTGGGAGATTCTTTTGCAAGGCACTACTACTTCCTAGGCAGAATGCTTGGAAAGGTAATTTTTGTATAAAAATAAGGCTCAAAACAAAAGATGTCATTTTACTGTGTTTATAGAGTTGTCTACATTTTATTGATTATCATTATTCAAAATGGTTAGAAAACAAACATTTTGCTGATCCCTACCTAGTAGTTATATAACAACTACATTTTATCATCATCATACGTTGAGTGGGCAGTAGTTGGGCTAAAAAATAATCGGTCTAGTACAAAAAATAGGACTATAAGATTACAGATGGAGATACATGTTTATTTTTGTTTGTTTTTTTTTTTAATGTATGCATGGGTATACTTGGAAATGGTGTCTTTCTCATTTGCTCACTACCATCCTTATTGTGTGAAACAGGTTCTTTCACTGAACCTAGAACTAGTTAATTCTGTTTACTATCAAGCCCCAGCGTTTCCCAGCTCCCCAGCACTGAGAATATAGAAGTATGCTTCCACGCCTGGCTGTTTGTGGTTTTGTTCTATGAATGTGGGTGCTAGGAACAGAATGCCTCCAGTAAGAACTTTACCCACTTAGCCATCACCCCATCCCCAAAGTAACTATTTCAAAGTTGTTCAATGTGATTTAGACATGTTACATGACTGGGGAATGTGTAACTAAAGGCAGAATTTCAGGTTTAATGGTAAAATGTACAGAAACAAGACAGACAGGGGCACACTTGGCTCTGGGGAATCTGCATTTCAATTGCTCCCTATAAGTAACCCTCAATCCCAACAAAATGTAGTTAAAGTAAACTTTTACTGGTTACTCATATTTTTAAATGTGGGGCTTTTATATACAAGTATATATTTCTATATTATGTTTATTTTGTTTGCTTACTTGAATTTTAAATTAAAATGTTGGTTACTGTTAATTGTGGAAGAATGTACCTAGCAGGCTGATCCGGTAAAATGAGTGTGTATTTGAGCTCTAATTTGATCCCATGGGACAGATAACAGTTTTGTAGTGGAAGGCATGGTGCATCTGCTGTATGTCCAGTGATCTCTGCCATCAGGCTCAGTTGTTTTCAAGGTTTATGTTTATCTTTAACTATGTGTTTGTCTATGGATAGTAGATGTGAGTCCAGGAGCACTTGGAGGCCAAAGGCCTAGGATCCTTCTGAAGCTGGACTTAGGTGATTGTGAGCCGACTGACATGGACAGAGAACTGAACTCAGGTCCTCTGCAGAAATAGTGTATTGCTCTGTATCACTGAGCCAGCTCTCTAGCCCTGTTGTCAGGCTGTTAACTACCCAATTCTGATTAGTGTGTTGGCACACGCCTTTAATCCCAGCACTCAAAAGGCAGAAGAAGGCAGATCTCTGTGAGTTTCAGGACAGCCTGGTCTACAAAGTGAGTTCTAGGAGAGCCAAAGCTACACAAAGAAACTATGTCTTGAAATACTAAAGAAAGGAAGAGAGAAGAAGGTAGGAAGGGGAGAAGACACCACGGGTTAGGTGAATCATGAAGTTATGGCCATGAGGGTTGGCCAGTTGGAGTTAAGAGCTGCCCAGATGGAACATGGCAAATTATAGCTTGGGGTTATTTATAGAAATGTAAGGATCGCCGGGCGGTGGTGGTGCACGCCTTTAATCCCAGCACTTGGGAGGCAGAGGCAAGTGGATTTCTGAGTTCGAGGCCAGCCTGGTCTACAGAGTGAGTTCCAGGACAGCCAGGACTACACAGAGAAACCCTGTCAGAAATGTAAGGATCCTAATAGCACAGAAATTAGATATCTGCCTAGCTCTGGTGCTGATTGAGGCTTATTATAAATATAAAGGGTGTGTGTGTGTGTGTGTGTGTGTGTGTGTTTAATCTGGGACCTGAAGGCAGGGTAGAAGCCCCCAGCTGAGAGTAAATATTTACTACAACAACATATTGACACAGGAACGATTTTCACTGCAGACTCCGTGACTTGAAACCGTTAGGAATCCTTGTAACGTGAGGGACAGCCTCTTGTAGCAGGGCAGCTGAGGACTCAACCCAGCTAAGGGAGGAGGTGGTTCATCGGACCGCCCTTCTTCACCTTACTCACTACAGCAGAGATCAGCCTGCTTCTGCCTCCTGAATGCTGGGATTAAAGGCATGACCCAACATATGAAGTAACATTGGAGTGTACACATAACATACCAACTAATGACACTTATCACTAAGCCCGATGACTAAGTCTGATCTCTGTATTCAACATAGTAAAGTAAAAGAAGAAAAACAACAAATTGTCCCCTAGCTTCCATATGCATGTCATGATATGTGCCTCCTCCCTAAATAAATAAATGTAATGCAAAGTGTGTGTATAAAACTCTAATATCTTTAGCTGTCAGACAAATGCAAATAAAGCTGCATTGAAATAGAATCTTATCCGGTTAGAGTAGCTACTATTGAAAGACAGAGCAGACATGGTGGTTCATTCCTATAATCCCAATATTTGGAATTCAGGAAGATTATTTTAAGTTCCATACTGGCAGGGGCTATGGGTAGGTGAAATGCTTATGAGAGGGGGGAGGCCTTTGGTGCACAGTGAAGATGTATATATGGACTTTAGAAGTTCCTCAAAGAATAACTACAGCCCTCAGATAAGTGGCTCATTCTTATAAGGCCTAATTTATTCCCAGAGAAAATGAAGTCAGCATGTCCTTGTTGTCCATACTGGTGCTTATAATTTCTTATAAAGAAATTATAGTATATATACATGATGAAATAATATTCAGCTATAAAGAATAATGTCAGGCCATTTACAGGAAAATAAATGGAACTCAACGACATTGTATTAATTGAAATAGTTCAGACCCAGAAAAACACATACCACATGTGCACTCTGGTATGTGGAAGCTAAAAACTAGTTGTCCTGAATGTAGAATAATGATACAGAAGTTAGGGAAAAAAACGAGAGTAGATGAGAGAGGCTGGATTTGATCATTGAACAATGTAGGCATGTATAGAAATATTCACTCTGAGCCCCAGTCATATGTACAATTAATACATGTTAGCCAAAAATTAGAGAGTGGGGGTCTGGAGAGATGGCTCAGTGGTTATGAGTACTGACTGATGCCCTCTTCTAGTGTGTCTGAAGGCAGCTACAGTGTACTCATATACATAAAATAAATAAATCTTTAAAAAAATTAGAGTGTGATGGCACTTTAATTCCAGCACTTAGATCCTTTAATTTCAGCACCTAAAATACTAAGGCAGGAGGATTGTGAGTTGAAGACCAGCCTGAACAAGACCTTGTCTCAAGAAGCAAAGACTTGGCACATAATTCAGTGATCAAGAGTTTGTACAAGTTGTTGAACCCCCAAGACTGCAGGATAAAAACAGAAGTGAATTAATTAAATTATTTTTAAAGCTGTAGCTCTGAGAATGGTGGTTGATTTAGTTCCTCAGAGTTTTCCGCATGGGAATTCCTCAGGGGCTGCTGAAGTGTCTATTTACTATCAGATTGTAAGTGGTTAACTTTGCATCAGCATGTCTGCATCCAAGTGAATGCACCCGTACAGCACTAATAGCATGGCACCTGAACATTAAATCTGCAAGAGAAGAAGACTGTCTATTGATTGATTATAGTATTTATTGGGTCATAATATATTTAAATTTTCTTAATGCATATGTTAGTGATTGTTTACTGTGATAAAGTGCCCAAAGGTCTTCAGAGCAGCTTTGCACAGGAAGACTTACCTCCTGTCACGGGTCACTTCTCAGTTACAAGTTCCATTAGCAGATGGCTCCTGCCTGGGCTGTGGGTCGTGGCTGCACTTTGTTGTGTGTAAATCAGGCTCTAGACAGGGATAAGTAAACAGCCTGGGATGTGGTCATGTCGTGTTGGACTTTTTCACAGATAGAAGCACCTTAGTCCATTTAAGCCAATTAGGTTCAGAATATTTATTGGACCAAATCTTTTATTGTATTTGAATTCTACTTGAAAATTTCCCCTTGATTCAGAATATTGATTTATTGGAGCAGAATGCCTGTAAATCAGATTATTTGTTAATACCATGGTAATATATTTGAAATTTTTAATTAGCAGATTGTGTAACTTCAACATGCTTTATAATTGTGTATCTCAGTAGAGTAAGTATGCAGTTAATGTATCATAAAGCGAGATGGTGACAGTTAGCAGTTGATCTTGACCTTTCTGGAAACTGAAAGAGTTTATTCTTATATGTCATTAGTGTCCCTTAGAAAATGCCCTCTGGGTTCTGAGGCTTAAATCTGTAAAGCTTGAGATGCTTGCCTCATCCTTCACGTGACACAGCTCCTCTTCTCTGCCGTCATCTTTGAGCCTAAGCTTAGTACGTTGTGTCCTCTGCTCCATCCACTTTGGTCAAACCAAGGCTCTCATCTTTTCTTAAACTTGTGATCTTGACAGTAGCACAGACCTTCTAAAACTAAGACAGAACCTTTTACACAATTTGAATTTAAGTTTAGTGACTGTGCCAGCCATAACTGTGCACACCTTTAACCCCAGCACTGGGAGGCAGAGGCAGGAGGATCTCTGAGTTTAAAGCCAGCCTGGTCTACATAAGCAAGTTCCAGGACTAAATAGTGAGATCTTGTCTCATCAAAACAAAACAACAAAAACAATTTAGTGGCCATGGCACCTATGTGTTGCTCTTAAACAAGATCAACTTTGAAAGGCAGCTGTAAATAGTTAAGGCCAATCTCTAGCATGAGTTAGACCAGGTAAGGAACTCCTGATCGTGATTGCATGACCTGAAATGTGTTTAACTTTGACATTATGAATAGGTAGAGCAAGCACTCAAATGGGAAAGTCAGGTAGAGGTTGGTGACAGTGAAGTCTCAGCCCTGGCAGTATAGGGCTGAAAGGAAGAAACATGCAAGGCATTTGATGATAGTCAGGAGAAGAAGGGAGAGGATAGGGAGGCGCCTGCCTGCTTCCTTCTGAGAACGGAAGGATAGAGGTGGCATTGGCTAAGCTAGGGAAGGTTGGATAAGAAGTTACTAGATTTAGATACCTGAGCCATCAGGGTTAGGGTTACACCTCAGGCAGACACTGTATTCAAGAACAAGGTCTGGACTGAGCTTTAGACTGGAAGCTGTGCACACAGAGGGTGGAGCTTGGGAACCAAGTCCCATGGGACAACCAAGTTACACAAAAGAAAGAGAAAACAAGGAGAGTGTAATGTTTCAGACAGCTGATAAAGATTGTCTCAAGGGAAAAGAGGATAATTACTCTGTGATGTTACTGATGGGCCAGATAACATTAGAACAGAGAAGTGGCCTTGTCATTTATCAGTATGGACAATCACTTTGTGTGGAATGGAAGCAAAGGCTGGGCAGATGGTCAGGGAGCGTAGCATCATTGTAGCTAAGGTACATTCTGTGACGCTCATCTGGGAACTACTGTGGCCATTCAGACTAACAAGCAGTAAAATGAGGGCGTTTTCTTTAGCACTAGACAAGCAAACTGCTGCTTTTACCCTCTGCATGAAGTACAGACCTGGTGCTTTGAGGAGAGAATAGTCTCTGCAAGATTCCATATTCAGTTCAGGTATTTGAGAATGTGACTTGAGGGCTGTAGCTGAAAGAAGACAGAAAGGCAGGCAGGGTGCTAATAATTCTCAGTGCTTTCCCCCAGCGTATGTCCATAGGTACATGCAGAGAGACTTCAGTGAAGTCATGGGAGGTACGCTTCAAAGGGAACTGAGATAAGTGGTTAGAGCCTGTGTGGGAAGGAGGCTGATGGCCCCAAGGATGACCCAGAAGTAGCAGCTTCCCCTGGGACGTGGTAGACGTCTATGTGTCCCTTGGGCTAGCTAGCTTGCAAGCTTCATTCTGCCAGTTCTCAAATTTGCTGCACTAACCATGAGAATGACTCCCCAGGGAAACATGAGTTATCAAGTTGATTGAAGTCTGGGTTAAATGAACCAAAGTGGCCACTAACTACAGAGAGGCAAGAAATCGTGAGCTGGGCCAGATGTGACGTCACCTGTAACTCCAGCACTTGAGAGAGAGAGGCAGGAAGATTGGGAATTCAAGGCCAGCCTGTGATACATGAGGCCCTATACCAAGAAACTAAAGAAAAGAAATGATGAACTGTGTGTAAACAAACTAAAAGCACAGACAATGATCACAGAATCCCATCCTAAAGTCTGGAATGTTGAGAAAAACAAGAGGCTGGAGAGATGGTTCGGCATTTAAAAGCATGCACTGCTGCTGCAAAGGACCTATGTTTGGTTCCCAGTACCTGCCATGGTGGCTCACAACTACCCATAACTCCAGTCCTAGGGGATCTGACTCCTGACCTGTAAGATCGCCAGTACACACATTTAGGCAAAATACTTAGACACATTAAAACATAAGAAAGGAAAGGAAATTAGTCTGTAAGTGGAGACAAGGAGAGAAGGAACTGAAAAGGAGAAAGGGGACAGAGATTAGCATGGGCTGTCAAACCAAGAAGGTGAAGGGACTCTGGGTGGGGGTCAGTAGAATAGGTTCAGAAGACAACGTGGCCAAGGTGAGCTAGTGAGTTGGCAAAAATAAGTATCTAGAATGTTAGATCATGGGCAATAGGGTTGCTGAAGTCACCAAAGGTTTTTGTCACAGGACTGTTGGAATAAAAAGCTTTTGGTTTTTAATTTGATCTTTGTTTTTGTTATTATGTACATAATGTGAGAATGGGTCTGTGCGACAGTGCACTTTCACAGGTCAAAGGCCAACTGTGGGTTTTAGAAATGGGTCTTAGGGTCTCAGGCTTGCATGGCATTCACTTGTACCTGCTGAGCCCAGGAGTGAGGATCTTGAACTAAGGAGAGCCTGACTGTGCCAGCAGGGTGCCATGGGCTCTAGCCCAGTGTGGGTATCACAAGGAGAATATGTGTTCTGGAAATAGAAGTGCCAAAGGGACCTCTTGAGTTCTGTCCCCAGGGGTTAAGATGTGAAAAAGACATGAGATCTTTGTGGCAGGCACAGAACAGTGTGCAGAGCTGGTGCTGCTCATTGCTAAGGTCAGCACTGAACATGCCTTTGATTCCTCAGTGATGCCTGACTCTTACGTGTGAAGAGAAAAGGGAGGTCTAGAGAGAGGATCCCGTGGTTCTGAGCACTTACTGCTTTTGCAGTTACCAGCACACGTGTCAGGTAGCTATCGTGCACAATCCCACACGTACATCTACGCAGAACTAAGTATCTTAATGTTTTAAAGGCCATCAATTGATTTAGTCAGAAGTTAAAGCAGTTGTGCCTCCAATAGCAGTAACTGTTTGAGGTCTTCTCTCCTCCCCTCCCGACTCCCCATGGCTGTTCCTGTTCTTCTGGTAACACAACAGCCAGATGTGTTCGGTTGCCTCTCTAGTTGCACATCCACTGGATCACTGATGAGCAGTTGCACTCATTGAAACTAAGGTTCACACAGGCAACAAAGTGCAGCATAGCATCTGGTGCATTAGGCACAGCTCTAATTTAGTGTCAGGGAGCCGTGTCGGCCTGAATGCTACAGGAGTTAGCTGTGACTGAAAACCAAAGATTAAAAACTGAGTCTAAATGGCATGTACATGTTTTGTTTTTTAAGCTATGTGGTTAGCATTATTAGAAATAATTAAAATTATTATCTCCTTGCTTATTTAGGATGGCTTTAAAGCAAGACATCATTTCCTATAGTTTTTAGATTAAGTAATAAATGTTCACTTTAGAACTACCTGAAGATTGATAGAGATGCATTTGAAAAGCATTATTTTTTTATTGATTCTTAATGTAGTAAATTACCAAAGTTACTTGGCAGCAAGCACAAGTAGCCTGTGCTGTGGCTCACATTTTTTTTCCTGATAGAGCCACAATTTGCATTAATTACATTAAGACTGCACTCACTTATATTAAAAGGCTTCTACTATAATTAATCCTTTTCATTTCAAACCATTTTGGCACAATTTCTGGCTATAAACATTAGTGAAGGACATAACTGGAAACTTCTATACAGGCTTTGCTGTATACCTAGATTTTTTTTTCTTTTTCTTTTTTTTTTTTTCTTTTTTTTTGGTGACAGGTAGTTATTGATATATTTCTAGGAACAAGTGTGGTGCAATGTGCTTGAAAATGCTAAGTGGATTATTTTACATAAAAAATAGACAGTTTTAGAGTTGTGTAACTAACCTGTATTTAGAAAGTACTTTGATTTATGCTTACATTTGTATCTCAGTTGCATACATTATGGAAATTTAATTTATAATCCATTTAGCTGATGCAGTCATAGTTTTCAGTGCTATCATTTATTAGTGCTTGTATATTAAATGCTCTAAAGGTTTGGACCTGCCTTATGTAAAAAATTATACCTATGCATTTACATTTTATGAGTCACAGTGGGATTTCTGCTTAAAATTCAGGTAGTCCTGATATATTTAGCGAATTTCTCTGGTTTATTGTTACTAATGCAGAAATGGCAAACAATGACCTTCCATATTGAACATCCAATGATTTACACTCCAGCTTACTTTCAAAGTCCACTGTGTAAATGAGGGCCTTTTTCTCAGTCCATGAGGATCAATCATGCAGCTTTATGCAAAATGCTCTCCTTGGCTTTGAACTCATCCTTCATTTAGAAGTAATGGTGTTTATAAGTGCTCCAGGTTACTATTATTAACTGTTGTTTGTTTGTCTGTTTTGAGAAGAGTTGCCCATGGAGGAAATTGCGTACTATAGTTATCATTGCCTAGGCACGCTGCTGGCCTGAGAGGCAGGGAGGGAGCACAGGCTCATTATGAACGCTGACCTCTGAGTTACACATATTCTATAGGGGAAAAACTGTGGAGGAAGACTTCTGTGGCTCCATCGGAATTGATTTCTTGGCATGTTAGGTCTTAGGAAAATGAGTCAGTTATGATCTGCTCAGTGTGATGCTTGTGTTTACTAGAGTGTTCTAGAGCACCAAGCAAGCTGTTAACCAAGGAACTTGACAAAGATTGGTTATGGCTTCCAAGTTTGCCTGTCAGAATAAGACACTAAGAGTATAGTGGTGGGTTTTGTTTGTTTGTTTGTTTGTTTGTTTGTTTATATGCTTTTGTGGTATGCTCATCTGCCATGGTGTACATATGGAAGTAAAGGTAAAGTTCTCTCATTCCACCATGTGGTCCCAAAGATTAGCTTGTCAGTAAGAACCTGAATTCACCATCTAAAGCCACCTTCTCACAGCCTCTAAAAAAATTTTTTTTTTAAATTCTTACCACACATTTCTGAGTCTGTATTGCATTTACAACTGTGGGTCATTGGAATATTTACTGTGTGGCATGAATCTCTGACCTGATGTTGGAAACCTTACATAATTTTACTTTCCATTTCTGCTAGGGAATCTCTGGAGATCTACATAGTAACTCATTAACACTAATTAATCCAATGGGTGTCAGGAAGAGCAGCTTCCAGCCACAGTGAGATGCTCCATTGCCTCAACTACCAGGGCCAAGATTAAAAAGCTGGCAGTCCTGACAGGTGGGAGTGTGAGGGCCAGTAGGAGTCCTCACTCATCATTTGTGGGGGGGAAAGGTGCTAGCTAGCATTTTAGAAGCTATTTGGACAGTGTCTTCCTTTTGCTAGCCACCTCTATGCTCTGTTCCTAAGTATATGCTCATGAAACTTCAGAAGTAGAAACACCACACATGTCTATTACCAGGTGAATCTATCACATCACAGCAAAGGAAAGAATCTCCAAAACCTGGTGTGTGATATATTATTATGAGAAGTCTTAGGAGTGATAAAATTTAGATCTGTGGAAGGATTCCCTGAATTTACTCAGGTATAACCAAGTAAGAAATTCATCAAAGGGGCTGGAGAGATGACTCAGAGGTTAAGGACCCCGGTCTAGTTTCCAGCAAACACATGGCAGCTCACATCTGTCTGTAACTCCAGTTCCAAGAGATTGGACACCCTCACACAGACATATATGCAGGCCAAACACCAGTGAATATAAAATAAAAATAAATTATTAAAAATTATCAAATAGTCATGCAAGGTTTATCTATACTACAGTGCAAGTGATTGCAAAACTAACTTACAATGAGGACATGTTTCTTATTTTTACCCTTTTTTAAGGTCATGTAGGTGTGTAACATATGTATTCAAGACCTCAACACAGAGGCCAAAAGAGTATATTAGATCTTCTGGAGCCAGAGTTATAGATAGTTATGAGCCCCCTGATGTGGGTACTGAGAATTGTACTCAGATCCTCTGGAAGAACAGCAGTCTTCTGAACTGCAGTAGAGTGGGCAGCTATATTCACAGTTTTGATGTGACCACATCTATAGCCACTAGAGAGATCTGTTCTAGATCTAGCATACTCTGTCTGTGAACATGTCCCCCTCATTTGGAAATACTTAGTCAAGTTCAGTCCCAAAATCCAATGGCCAGTGTCTTTCTAAGATAACGAGAAGATGGGACTTTCCAGAGCAGACACACAGAGTAGATGCAGAGGCAGGAAGTAGAAGGATGCAGCTGAAGCTGTGGGTGCCAAAGGTGTCCAGAGCTGCCAGGAGTGTGAAGGGGAGGGAAGGATCTATCTGCAGAACTGTGAGACAGTACTCTCTTTTGTTGAGTTTCCTGTTTGTATTCACTTGGTGCCTAAGACACTATAACCCTAGAGCACTCATATCTGACTGTGGAAAATATTTGCTGACCGATTGTAGCATGACGGATTTGACTCTTAAGAAGTCCTATTTGCTTTACAGTCTAGTTTCAGCCCTGACCTGGCACGTGGTAAATGCATTGGCCTCACATTATCATGGAGTCGGGGTCTGCCTTTCAGGACTCTGTCACTGTTGAATTAGCTTGTGTTCTGTTATAGGAAGCATAAAGATATATTGACTGTTAATCCCCTTTGGTCTGTCTGAAGGCTCTGTATGAAAACATGTTGGTGGAGCTACCCTTTGCTGGCTTTTTCCTGTCCAAGCTACTGGGAACGAGTGCAGATGTTGACATCCACCACCTTGCCTCATTGGACCCTGAAGTCTACAGGAACCTGCTTTTCCTCAAGAGCTATGAGGAGGATGTGGAGGAGCTGGGACTGAACTTTACTGTGGTGAACAATGACCTGGGAGAAGCCCAGGTGAGCTGGGGACACATTTCATCTTTCACTGAGAAGGCGTTCCTTATGTTTCTGTCACCATGACATTGTCCTCAATTGGAAAGAACTTGACTGGGGCTTGGCTGCAACAGCAGCTCAAGCTTTCCAGGTCACTCTTGTTCTCAGCATCTCTGCAGGGACAGTATGCCCTGCTTGTCAGTCCTTCTCTCTCTGAATTGTACACCTAGTTGTGAGTTTAATTTAATCCCCATTGTCCATGTTGAAGGCCAGATGTCATTACCAGGAGCCATCCTGGGTGTGTTCTGTGCCAGGGTTCCAGGATTCACCAACTAGTCACACCTAGGGAATAAACAGGTTAAGAAGAAATTGTTCATGCTGAACTGCAGGCTTGTAATCTCAGCACTAAGAGGGCAGAGAGCAAGGTGAGGTTTGTACCATTATAAGGATGTTTTCACTGTACAGGCAATGTGTGTGCTCCTATTGCCATGTATCTTGATAACACAGTCTCTTTAGTTAAGGTTTCTGTTGCTATGATAAAACCCTGACCAAAAGCAACTTGAGGAGGAAAGGGTTTATTCATTTTTACAGCTTGTAGTTCATCATCTAAGGAGTAAGAAAGCAGGAACAAGGAAAGAACCCAGATGTAGGAACTGATGCAGAAGGGTGCTGCTGACTTGACTGGCTTGCTTCTTGTGGCTTGCTCAGCCTGTTACAGAACCCAGGACCAGCAGCCCAGGGATGGCACTACCCATAGTGAGCTGTGCTTTCCCACATCAATAATCAATCTAGAAAATTCTCTACAGGTCAGTCTGGTGGGGACATTTTCTCAATTAAGGTTCCCTCTTCCCAGATGACTCTATCAATTCCCAGCAACCACAACCATCTGTAATGGGATCTGATGCCCTCTTCTGGTGTGTCTGAAGACAGCAACAATGTACTCAATATATATATAAAATAATCTTTAAAAAAAAAAAAAGAGGCAGTTCCTTTAGTGTGAGCATTATGCCTGTTTACAGGGGGAAAAAAGCCAAGGGTATAACCAGACTATAAATAATGATGACTAGTTGGGCTGGGGCTGGAATCATAAGGCCTTATTGGAGTCCTCGGTTTTCTTGACTGTGTGACCTTAGACAAGTCATAGGGTCTTCCCTGTTGCAGAAGCTGCTGTGGTATTGTCACAGCTGACCCTCAGAAGTGCCAGAGGAAGACACCTACAAGGAGAGCTTCCCTGTGTTGTTTTTTGTTTGTTTGTTTGTTTGTTTTTCATTGCACTGCTGTAGTGGAACCTAGGATTTGACAGTGCTAGTCATTTCTTCTCCCATTAAGCTATGCCCGTGACCTTTCTGTTCAGTCTTCAAAGAGTGTCTTAATATACCCATCAAACCTAGAATTGCAGCACATTTGGGTCACTTTTAAATGAATATAGACTAAACATAGATATTTAGATGTAGCTGAGAGAGGATTTTAAATTAAAGGTAGTATCAGTATTTCATAAGTTACTAGAAGTTCCACTATTAGATGATTGGTGGTCTTAGAAGTCCTTTAACTAAAAACTTGGTTGTGTCTTTGTCTTTACATCCTACAATCACATCATCATCATCTATTACCTACCTTAATCCATTTAAGGAAGCGGTGTTTTTATATATGGAAATATAATAGCCAGCCTCAGAAGGCCTGGTTAACAGATGAACTGTCAGCTGAATGCAAGCAGAGGAATTAAGGTAATGAGCAGTCCTTGCTCAGCTTGGAGACAATGGCTTGAAAGCCCATTGTAAGATTTGATTGGTCCCAAATTGAGAAAGCAAATTAGTAAGAAAGATTGGATCTCTAAAATGTGAAATACTGCAGGAAGAGAATCAGCCACGTTTATCATTGAAGTTGAAAGCTGCATAACTTTAATAAAATGGGAACAGGTTACCATGCCCTCTAGTACCAGATTCAGGTTGATTTAAGTAAAGCTTCTCACCTAACATTGAAATATCCTCGATGTAACGTGGTAAAACTTGAGGGTATAGAAAATACTACTCAGGTTAGGGATAGAAAAGAAAGTAGAGCTGGGGAAAGGTGGTGGTGCCAGTAGTTCTGTGATATACAATATAAAGCACTCCTATAGCCAAAACTTTACTCCTGCTGCCCGGACGCAGAGCCTGTTTCAGACCATCACTAACAATAGTGCCAGCATTAATGTATGAATACAGAAATGTCTTTGCTCCTTTATTTTGTGCTCCACCCCACCCCTAGCCACCGTTATGTGACCCAACATGGGCTTGAATTAGCTGTCTGCTTTTGCTTTCCAAGTGCGGGATTATAATTATGAAGCCCTCACTTATTCATTATATATTCTTTATCCTTGGAATAGGTAACCTCTACTAACACCAGAAATGCGTTTCTATCCTGTGGTTATAAGTAAGGGATTTCAGAGCATGCTCTTGTAGCTAATGCTACTGCATCTGTGGTCATCTTCTCTATATATGAAAGTTCATGTAGTAACAGTACCACTGCTGAGGGAAGGGCTTGTGTTACTGTGAGAACTGCATTGCCACTGCTGGCCCTGAAATGACATTTAAAGAGCTATTTTTCAGATTCATTCTAGATTTAGAAACACAGAGTAGCCAGGAGGTGGTGGTGGCACACACCTTTGTTCACAGCACTAGGGAAGCAGAGCCAGGCAAGCCAGTCTCTGAGTTCAAGGACAGCCTAATTTACAAAGCAAGTTCCAAAACAGCCAGAGCTACACACAAAGAAACCCTCTCTTGAAAAACCAAGATAAATAAAAAAAGAAACAGTATTGCTGTATTGGGGGGTGGAGGGTGTTGTTGTTTTGTCTTTTTTTTTTCTTTATGTTTTGATTTATTTTGAATTTTGTTTTTAAGAGTTTTTTTCACTGTGTAACTCAGGACAGACTAGAAATCTTCCTGCCTTAGCTTTCCAAGTGGTAGAATTAATAGGCATGTCAATATATCTTTCTCCTTCCCTTCAAAATCATTTACCACTGTCCTTTAAATCAAACATTCTATAATAGAGACAACATTCTAAAAAGATTAAAGGAAGTGTAGTGGCTGTTTATTCTCCAAAATGAGTACCTTATTCTCTCTGGGACTAAAATGATCCTTTGATTCATAACTTTGCTCTTAGTGACTGTACTTTTTAAAAATGAAATTGTCACAATTCCATTATTTCTGAGTACTAGGATAGGACAGGATGCTTAATGATGGGAAAGAAAAAAGGTGCTGCTTCATGTCATAGCTAACCCGTCATGAGCCTGAGCTGCTGATGTATGCTAGATTTTTATTTTCTTTTGTTTCCCTGTTTTCCCACTTCTAGAACCCTGTGTTTTCTGTTACAGGTGGTTGAACTAAAATTTGGTGGGAAAGACATCCCAGTAACTGGGGCCAACCGAATTGCCTACATCCACCTGGTGGCTGACTACCGGCTGAACAAGCAGATCCGACCGCATTGCCTAGCTTTCCGCCAGGGTCTAGCCAACGTTGTGAGCCTAGAGTGGCTCCGAATGTTTGACCAACAGGAAATTCAGGTATTATGGCTACTACTCTCAAAGACACAGTTGTCTCAGGAAATAAAACACATTCTGAAAATATCCCTTCAGGTTTACAATTTATACCCCCCTCCCCTGTCTCCCCTAGGTATTAATTTCTGGTGCACAAGTTCCTGTAAGTCTGGAGGACCTAAAATCCTTTACAAACTATTCAGGTATGTTACATTTATTATTAGACTGAGCCTTTTCATAGAACAGTTGTCACTGTAACCTCTTATATCCCTATCTTCTGTCTACCTTACTGTGAACTACTTATTCTCAGTTATTTGCATGGCTGCTGGTGTGCATGTGTGAGCCTTTTCTCATTTTTATAATATTCAGTATATTGTGTACTTTCTTCTTCATAATTTACCTTTTATTTCTACTCATGAACATTTGGTTATTCCCAGTCTTGCTGAGCATGGTAGTATTGCTTCCTTAATCTCAGCACTTGAAAGACATAAGCAGGGAGATCTTTGTGTATTCTAAGCCAACCTGGCCTATATAGTGAGTTCCCAGATAGCCAGGGCTATGTAGAGAGACTTAGTCTGAAAAACAACAAAAATAAAAAGAGTGATAGGCTAACTAGGATACTGTCTGTAGTTAAATGTGCTTAGCATGTGAGCCTATCTCAAAAACAAAAAACAGAGATGGTGGCCCATGCCTTTAGTCCTAGCACTTGGGAGGCAGAGGCAGGGGAAATCCCTGTGCTCCAGGACAGCTAGGGCTGCACAGTGAAATCCTGTCTCTAAAAACAAAGAAAAAATGAATAAAAGAAAATGAGGTAGAACCTGGTGGTAGTGGTGGCTGTGGTGGCAGTGCCTGCCTTTAATCAGGGAGCTCCTTTGTCAAAAATACAAACCAAATTCCTTGACTAGGACAGTGGCCCTTTGTGTAAACAAAGGTTTTACTGGGTGAGGAAGATTAAAACCTTTGCATAAAGGTCTTAATGGGTGGGAGATAAAAAGATTTGAATTCCTGGGCGCCCTCCCCCCCACCAAGAGATGGTTCAGCTGTTAAGAACACTTGACTGCTCTCCCAGAGGTCCTGAGTTCAGATCCCAGCAACCACATGGTGCCTCACAACCATCTGTAATGGGATATGGTGCCCTCTTCTGGTGTGTCTGAAGAGTGTGCTCACATAAAAATAAATAAACAAGTCTTTTTTTAAAAATGGACTTTAGCCGGGCGGTGGTGGCGCACGCCTTCAATCCCAGCACTTGGGAGGCAGAGGCAGGCGGATTTCTGAGTTCGAGGCCAGCCTGGTCTACAGAGTGAGTTCCAGGACAGCCAGAGCTATACAGAGAAACCCTGTCTCAAAAAACCAAAAAAAAAAAAGAAAGAAAAGAAAGAAAAAGAAATGGACTTGAATTCCTTGTCCTCAATATAAGTTCTATAGTATTTGTTAAAAAAGACTCATTTACCCATTTGATATTTCTTATAGGAAAGAATGAGGGATAGGCACAGCTTGGGATAGAAAAGTTTCAAAGTGTAACTAGTAATAGGATTGAAATATGAAAAGAACTATTGCCACTCAATGATAAGCTTAAAAACAAAGGCAAAAATTTGTTACAAGACTCTAACAAGTAAATGGTATAGCAATTATTTAAGCACACAGAGAGATACTTAACACCCATCCTTAGTGACTAGAGAGATAAAGTTCAGCACTTTCTAAACGGCTGTGCTCAACAGAGACACTCTCAAGTGTTTGTAGAGAGATGCCCTCTTGATAGGTATCAATGTTAATAAGAGTTCTTTGAAAAAGTTTGGAGTTTTCTCCCTCAGACCGGGTTTTTCTTTGTAGCCTTGGCTGTCCTGGAACTTGCTCAGTAGACTAGGCTATCCTCAGCCTCAGGAATCTGCTTGCCTCTGCCTCTCCAGTACTGGGATTAAAGATGTACACCATCATAACCAGGTTAGTTTGGAGTTATTTAAACAGTTGAATATAGAATGACTGGGTCTCTGCAGAAGGGGAAGTCATACATACCCAAGTCTCACATTGTAGACAGAAATAACAAAGTAGATTAATAACCTCACTATATACTTTTGTGTAGTATACTGTACAATAAGCAATGTGAATTGAAGAAAATATTTGCAAGTCACACATAAATATCTAGTTTCTAGAATAGATAAACTCTTAGCAGTTAAGTGCTATGATGATGGTGAGACATGGTCATCTCAAGTTCGAAGTTGGAGGTGGTACTATATATGTTAATGTAGGAAATGAAGAAAAACCACACTAAGATTTAAGTTCATACTCATTAGGGATAGTATTAAACAACATAGGTGTTGGGCAGGATGTGCAGAAATTGAAAGCTTCATCTGCTGCTCATTACAATCTAAAATGGTACGGCTGTGGTAAGAATGGCTCTCTGGTTCCTGAGAGAGCACAGCTTAGTGGTAGAGTACTTCCTGGTGTCCATGGTTCTGTTCTCTTCACCACCAAATAACAAGAAATTAGAACAAGGTGGAGAGTAGTTGTGCGCACCTTTAATCCCAGCACTCAGAAGGCAGAGGCAGGCAGATCTTGAGTTCCAGGACACCCAGAGCGAGAGAAATGCTGTCTCAAAAAACAAGAACTGGAGAGATGGCTCAGCTGTTAAGAGCATTGACAACTGTCCCAGAAGTCTTGAATTCAATTCCCAGCAACTACATGGTAGCTCATAACTATCTGTAATGGAATCCTCTTCTGGTGTGTCTGAAGACAGTGACAGTATACTCATATACATGGAATAAATAAATAAATCTTTAAAAAACATTTTGTTTTTGTGTATGGGTATTCTGCCTGAATGTGAATCTGACTTAGTGTTAGATTCCCCAGGCACTAGAATTATAAGCAGTTGTGAACTACCATAGATCAAACCCGAGTCCTCTGAAGGAGCAGCCAGTACTCTATATTACTGTGCCAACTCTGCCCCACCCATTTTTAAAAAAACTTTAGGACTGTGTGTGAGGTACATAGATGCACAAAAGTGCTACAACATTTTTGTGGTCAGAGAACAGCTTGTGGAAGTCAATTCTGTTCTTCTAGTATGTGAGACCCAGGAATTGAGGTCGGATCATCAGGTTTGGCAGCAAGTTGCATAGACCCACTGAGCTAGTTGTACAGGCCCCAACATGGATGGATCTTGAGCCCCATTGTGCTAAGTAAATAGACCAAAATAAACGACAGAACTCGCCGGGCGGTGGTGGCGGGCGGTGGTGGCACACGCCTTTAATCCCAGCACTTGGGAGGCAGAGGCAGGCGGATTTCTGAGTTCGGGGCCAGCCTGATCTACAGAGTGGGCTCCAGGACAGCCAGGGCTACACAGAGAAACCCTGTCTTGAAAAACAAAAAAATAAATAAATAAATAAATAAATAAATAAATAAATGGCAGAACTCGATGACTCTGCTTATGTGAGGCACCTGAAAGAGGCTCACAGACTCATAAAGGAGACTGAACTTCTCTAATGAGAAGGAGGCAGGGTGAGGGTCCTGTTTGAGGTAAGACTGATGGCTTCATGGAAAAGTAAATGTAATCAATACTCTTGAATCCTCACATAAAAGTGGTTTAAATGGCGAATTTTATATTGTATATTTTACCAAAAAATGAAAAAAAAATCTAGGACTGAAGAGCTGACTCTGTGTTCTTGTGGCTGTGCCTGAGAACCTGAGTTTGATCCCAGAGAACCACATGGTAGAGAAAGAACCACATACACACAGTAAATAAATGAACAGATCCAGCTAGATGTAGTCCTCAAGAGACTGAGGCAAGATCTCTGTGTTAAAGGCAAATCTGTGCTGTAAAGTGAGACCAAGACACAGGTGGAAAGGGAAGAGAAACGAAAAGAGAGAAGAAAATACCCAGCCAGAGTTCCTGTGTTCAGTTAAAAGGCATTTTGTATGTACCATCTGTGGAGTTAGAGACAGGTCAGAGGTGTCTGTAGGAGCTTTGTGAGAAAAATGGAGAGGTTCTAAATATGGATGTGCTAGTGATTCTAAATTTACTAAAAATCACTTAAATTTGCATTGATGTGTGTGCTTTTTTTTTTCTTCTGTAATTGCTGTTGCTCTAAACCTGAACTCTAATCTTATGTAAAAACAAATAATGCCACAGGTCATAGTGTCTACACTATCCAGTCATGTGTTTAGGAAAATGCCATCATTCTGACTTTTCTTTGCCAAGAAATTGGCCTGAGTTGTTTGTCTTCCCCGAGAGTTTATACCTTTAAGGATCCCAGCTATTCCAGTAAATAGATTTAAAATATTACCATAGTCATTTTGGTGCCAATTAATGCACTTAAGATATCTTATTGATGTTATTTCTGTAGTGTATTAACAATGAGGGAACAATATATGGCAATTATTTTAGTTTTAGGAAGCACTTAATGAGATTAAAAGCTATAAGTAGCAGATAGTACATTTTAGAATTGTGTCTAATACAGGCAGGGCTGGTTGTCAGCCACAGGCTGAACCTTACCAGAAGGAGTGGCAATAAATAGACAATTAGTGTCTACCATTTTTCAGATGTATAACCAAGAGTCAGTTCCTACTCAAGAAGGTCTACTCCACATGTTTTTGGTTTCTAGTGTTTGATTTCAGTGTGTAAAATGTTCTTGCTGCCGCAGTGCTGTAGAACTAGGCATCATTTCACATCCGCTCCATCATGGTCACACCTACCCTCTCCAAAGGACCAGAGGCAGGTATCTTGCAGTTTGGCTTAGAAACCCTACTCTACTGTCTCACAGGCCCCTCAAAATATTGGTGTCATATTCCCAAGTTTGTTGCTGCTCCTTCTGCATTGGTTTGGGGTGAGGGTAGGGTGTTTATTTGTTTTGGTTTTGTTTGTTTGGACAGTTTTTCTGTAGCTTTGGCTGTCCTGTAACTCAGTCTGTACACCAGGCTGGCCTCAAACTCAAGGAATCCATTTGCCTCTGCCTCCCAAGTTCTGGGATTAAAGGTATGTGCTGCCACTGCCTGGCTTGGTTTTATTTTTAATGTGTTCATTTTGTCACAGGGGGCTATTCTGCTGATCATCCTGTCATTAAAATCTTCTGGAGAGTTGTAGAAGGTTTCACTGATGAAGAAAAGCGCAAGCTGCTCAAGTTTGTAACAAGCTGTTCCCGCCCACCTCTCCTGGGTTTCAAGGTATGCATCTTCCATGCCATTTTCTTTAAAATCATACAGATCTGGTCACTATATAGTTGTTGTCTTTTTGTCCCACTCTAAGTACTGAGTGCTGTAATAATTGTATTTAGACTTGTGGTGTCTAGAGAGCCTGTGTTCAGATAGGCTGACTGAAGTTATTTATAGTTATCGGCCTTGTCAGTCCACGGTGATGATTTTCCACTCTGAGTTGAAGAGAGCACAGCCTCAAATGCAGGCATTGAGATGAGCAGAAGGAAAGCTTGGTCATGACTGTTACTACTGTTTGGTTCACATTATCCGAGCCTTGTTTGATTACTTAGTCTTTACTAATTAAAGTCATTTGGGGCATTGGGGAAATGGTTCAATTAATTAGTAAATACTCACCATGCAAGTAGGAGGACCTAAATCCAATACCTAGTATCTATCAGGCAAGGTGGTACATGCCTTTAATCCCAGGACTTTAGTGGCCAGGACTCTGATATCTTTGGGTTAGAGACCAGCCTGGTCTACATAGTGAGTTCAAAGCCACTGAGAGCTAAATAGTGAGACCCTGCTGTCTCCAAAACAAAACAGAATAAACAAACAGATACTTACTACTCAGTTGAAAAAAGCTGGGCCTATAATCTCAGCACTAGAGAAGTGGAGACAGAAAAATCCTTGGAGCCTGCTGGGCAGACAGTCAAGCTGAATTAGTAAGCTTGAAGTTATTTAAAGACCCCATTTCAAAATGTAAGTGGCAAGACAGCAAGATGGCTCAGCAGGTAAAGTCACCTGATTGACTACTTGAGTCTAATCCTGATTTAATACTGTGCATTTGTAATGTCAACACTCCTACAGTACTTTGAGACTAGATGCTCCCTGGTAATTAACCTAAGTTACACTATGCAGTAGAAATGAGACATTCTGCTTTGAAAGAAAGTGGCAGGAGAGAACATACTCCTTAAAGTTGTCTTCTAATCTCAAATACAGTATACACACACACAATTTACAAATTTATGTGGAGGGCAATTGAGAAAGTCACCCAACCTCTTATTAAGATTCCACATGCATACCCATACCCACCCATACAAACATTCCACACACAAAAATGTTCTTGAGAGACATTTAATGATATTTCCTATATTCATTATAAAATAGGTTAAAGCAGCATTTATACTTAATAAATACATAGTAGAGTCAGCAAGGTGGCCCAGCAGGGGCTGTTGATAGCTCACTGGGAAAAGACACTTGGTGTCAGAACTGACAACCTAACCTGAGTTCAACACCTAAAACCTGTGTGATGGATGGAAAGAGTTTCTGAAAGTTGTCCTGACATGTCCTAACATGTCCTGACACACACCTCATGCAAAACATACACACAATGAATAAATGTAATAAAAATTTTAGACGGGGTGTGGTAATGTACACCTTTTATCACAGCACTTGGGAGGCTGGGGTGGGTGGATAGCTACGATTTCCAGGCTAGCCAGAGTTATATGATGAGATCCTGTCTCAAACACAAAGTGACTCAGCTGTGTGAGTGTGTGTGTGTGTGTGTGTGTGTGTGTGTGTGTGTGTGTGTCCTGGTGTACTGAATTTAATCTCTAGGACCCACATGGAGGAAGGAAAGAACCAGCTCCCACAAGTTGTCCTAAGACTTGAATGTAGGAGGCATGAACTAATCCCCAAGGTTGTCCTCTGCCTTGTAAAACTGGAAAAGACCTTGCCCACTTTAACCTCTTGCCTGGCCATGTTCACTCTGTAGTCCTAAGTCATTTCAGAGCAGATTAGGGATATCTTTATTTTTCTTGTTAGATATTTTACTTTGTAATATCCTAAAATAGAGATAATCCTGTAAGTCACTACAGTTCAGCGATCAATAATAGAAGAGTTTGCCCGTGGTATATTTACAGTGTCTGACCCACTGTAAACAGAGTCTAGCTGTTTGGACTACAGCTCCAACAACACTGGAAAGCTTGTTAGAAACAAATATTTATGCCAGGCAGTGGTGGCGCACACCTTTAATCCCAGCACTTGGGAGGCAGAGGCAGGCGGATTTCTGAGTTCGAGGCTAGCCTGGTCTACAGAGTGAGTTCTAGGACAGCCAGGGCTACACAGAGAAACCCTGTCTCGAAAAACCAAAAAAAGAAAGAAAGAAACAGATATTTGCAGGCTCTTGGGACCAGCCGCTTCATACTGCTCTGTAGAGCTAGGCAGCCGAGTTTCTCATCAGTTTCAGGTATCTGAGGCTTGGTGAAGTTATGCTACTTGTCCCTTAATAACACCTGTAGAATTTGTCTTCCAGGTAAGGATTAGGTGTACTGTCATGCATGGGCATGGTTTTTAGTTTTGATTTTAGTTTTTAGATGATATTGCTCTATAGCTTAGACTTACCCTTGAACTCACTATTTAGCTCAGACTGGCCTCAAACTCTTAGTCCTGCTGCTTTGGTCTTGTGAATACTAAGATTTGGCCTATATTACCTTACCAGGTTAGATATGTCCTTTAGTTCCTTCCGTATGTCCTGGACAGTTTGGGTAGATATAAACAGGTTCTTTTGAAAGTGTTGTATCATCTCAAGCAGTGTGCTCAGGACAGGTGACAGTATTGGTTATGAGGACCCAACATGGAAGAAGGCCAAGGGTCAGCTAGTAATAGACACCATGAGCTGCAGATACTCAGACATTTAAAAGAAGCAAATTACTATAGTATGATCAGAAGATATGAGCATTGGCATCTTACTGTGAATTCCACCACATACTCTTAAAGCCAGAGCTATAAAGATAGCTGAGGGTGGGCCAAGGCAGAAGGAAGAAAGCTCATTGAGAATGCAGAAACATTCCAAACCTGCATAGTGGGGATAATGGCACAAATGTAGCAATTTGCTAGATTACTGAATCATAAATTTAATGGCTAAGTCCTTAAGTAAACCAATTATAGTTTACAAAGCTGTTTTTAAAGATGGACAGTGATAGTTTAGTATAGCATCGTAGTTAATACTCAAGTGAAGATAGGAAGACCTGCACAACTGCCAGGAGCTCATTTTTTCACAAAAAACAACTGTCCACACTGCTGGGTTTGGAGAAAGTTAAGAAAGTTTATTCATGGGCTGGAGAGATGGCTCAGAGGTTAAGAGCACTGACTGCACTTCCAGAGGTCCTAAGTTCAAATCCCAGCAACCACATGGTGGCTCACAACCATCTGTAATGAGATCTGATGCCCTCTTCTGGTGTGTCTGGAAGATAGCTACAGTGTATTCATATATAATAAATAAATCTTAAAAAAAAAAAAGAAAGTTTATTCATTAAACAAGTAGGACAGAAATCATGTGACTCTTCTAAGTTACTGAAGCAAGGTAAACAACCAAATATGTTGTCCAGAGGTAGATAGTAAAGGTAATAAACATCACGTAAGCTAGAGAAATAGGCTGATGGTTAAGAGTGCTGGCTACTCATGGTACTCCAGAGCACGACGACTCATAACTGACTGTGTAGCTCCGCTTTCAGGAGATCTTCTAGCCTCTGCAGACACCAATGCTGTTCACAGATATAATGCAGGCAAGACACCCACAAACCTATCTTTTAAAATTTCAAGATTGGAGGCTAGCATGATCTATAGAGTGAGTTCTAAAACAGCCTGGGTCCTAGAAATCCTGTCTCAAAAATAACTGCAAGAAAGTTGTCCAAAATCATGAACTAGAAAGTATAAAAGTGCCGGGTGGTGGTGGTGCACGCCTTTAATCCCAGCACTTGGGAGGCAGAGGCAGGCGGATTTCTGAGTTCGAGGCCAGCCTGGTCTACAGAGTGAGTTCCAGGACAGCCAGGGCTACACAGAGAAACCCTGTCTCGAACAAATCAAAAAAAAAAAAAAAGTATAATAGCAAGATAAACATGAACTGTTCAATAAAGAATATGCCAAGGCTGAACTCACCTAGGAAAGGAAAACTATAATCCAGCCTATAATCTAGCACTTTGTAAAGGTAAGGCAGTAGAACCAGTTGGTAGTTCCATAGCAAGACCCTATCTTCCAAGAAGTCAAAGAGTTCCACAATAGTTCTTACAGTTGTTGGGTCAGACTTATTGAGTTAGAAAAGCATGTTGGCCTTATGGCTTCTCAGAGGTGGCTGTGAGTACACCAGAGCATACAGATGGAGTGGATGGGCGTAATTCTGATGGACTACAAATAGCATGAACCTCACAGAACAGACACCTCTATGTCCAGTTACTGAGGAAGAGCAGCATCTGCTAAAAGCTAATTAAAGCTAGTATGTTTAATTAATGGAATTTTTGCCAACAAAAATCATTAAGTGCTATAGAAAAATTGTTATCAGGACTCTCTTGATCTCTTGCCTCTAGCTTTTCCCTGTCCTCCCGCTCCTCCCCCTCCCT
>NW_021604687.1:9956337-10013407 GCF_004785775.1 Grammomys surdaster
TCCCTCCCTCTCTCTCTCTCTCTCTTTCTCTCTCTCTCTCTCTCTCTGCCTCTACTACCCTCCCGGCTCCCCTCCCCATGCCCTGAATAAACTCTATTCTATGCTATACCTGTGTGTAACTGGTCCCTTAGGGGGAAGAGATGCCTCTGCATGGGCCCACTGAGACATCCCCTTCCCCCTACCTCTCCACACACCCACAGAACATCACCAAGACTACATAGATTCTATCTCTTGCTTCTGTAATTTTCTTTTAATCCACTTGGCCTTATTTTCAGTCTGGTCCAAGTGTATTTGGAACTTTCTATTTACAAAGAAACTGCAGACCCTGCCATCAAATCTTTCTGTCTTAAGTTTGAATTTTTATTTTTGTTTCTTTGAGGGCTTGAGAAGCTGGCTGCCATTGTAGACTCAGCACTGCATATTTCCGAGTGAATGCTCCTTGGTTCTCTTTCCCTTCCTATTCCTTATGAGAGATTCATAGTGGCACAGTAAACTGTAATTACAAATAAAAAGAAAATGCTTTGTTCTTGTTTGTAATTTTTTTGGGGGGGTTGTTTTGTTTTGCTTTTTGTTTTTTTGAGACAGGGTTTTTCTGTGTAGCCCTGGCTGTCCTGGAACTCACTCTGAAAACCAGGCTGGCCTTGAACTCAGAAATCCGCCTGCCTCTGCCTCCCAAGTGCTGGGATTAAAGGCGTGCACCACCACCGCCCGGCATGAAAGACTCTTGTTACTATATTTCAGCCAGCTTCTGTTTCACTGAAACAGAACTTCACGTTGTCCAGGCTGACCTGAGATTCTCAGCAGACTTCCTGCCTCAGTCTCTTAAGTGCTGTAGTTTGCAGGTGTGTAACCCCACACTTATGCCTAATTAGAGTTTAAATATTATAGCTACACATAGTTCTTAAAGTTTCTTTTTGACAGGGTAAATAAATAAGCAACTAAATCTTTTATTTGTTTGTAACAGGGTCTCTATTATGTAAGTCAGCCTCCCAATTGCTTGTACTAAAGGCCTGTCCTGCCATGCCAGGCACATCTAGGTTTTTATATGGCCCTTGCCAGATTGTGTTGTTACTCAGTGAGGAAAACACAAGATACTGAGTGTATCATGCCTTGTGCTGAGTTTCCGCAGAGTCCACTGTTACAATGGAAATGTTGTTTAAATTTTGTTCTCTGTTCTGCTGTAGTGTCTGTAAGATAACTACTATTTCTTACATTGTTGGATTTTTTTGGGGGGGGTGTTGTTTTGTTTTTGTTTTTCCTATCAAAATCTATGGTTTCAGCAGAGCATATAGGAAGCAGTGGTTAGGTAGAAGAAGAAGAACATAGATTCTTTCCCATTTGGGCCACTGTTAATGTTTTGTTTTATTCATAAGCTGCTGCTTTTATTCACCATTTTCTTGAGCTGGAGACATAGCTTAGAAGTAAAGCACTTGCATATTCTATGCAAGTCCTGACTTAAGTCCCAAGTACCACCTCCAAAAAAATCAGAACCATTTTTTTCATATGTTAAATATTCTTTTAATTTGGAGGAGGGATGGTGCCTTAGTCAGGATTACTACTGATGTGATAAAACACCATGACCAAAAGCAACTTGGGGAGGAGAGAGTCTCTTTGACTTATAGTTCCACATCACTGTTCATCATTGAAAGAAGTCAGAACTAGAACTCAAGCTGGGCAGGGACCTGAAAGCAGGAACTGAAAAGGCTATGATGGAGTGCTGTTTACTGGCTTCTTCCCATGGCTTCCTAACCTGCTTTCTTACAGAACCAAGAACCATCAGCCCAGGGTTGGCCTTACCCACGATACATTATTAGGCCCTCCTCCATCAATCACCAATCAAGAAAATGCCCTACAGCAGTGTTTTTCAACATCTTAATGTTGTGACCCTTTAATACATTTTCTCACGTGGTGACCACCCCAGCCATAAATTTTTTATTGCTACTTTATAATTTTGCTACTGTTATGAATTGTACTGTAAATATCTATGTTTTCCAATGGTTTTAGAGTAAAACCAAATGACACTATGAAAATGGTTTTAGAGTAAAATCAAATGACCCTATGAAAAGGTCATTTGATTGCTTCCCTGTAGGCTTGCCTACAGCCTGATCTTATGGAGGCTTTTTGTCAATTGAGGCTCCTTCCTCTCTAATGACTCAAGCTTTGTGTCAGTTGACATAAATAAAAACTAGCTAGCACAGAAAATTGAGGTCCTTCAAATGCTAGGATGACAAATCACAACTTGAAATACTTTTAATGAACATCGTAGTGTCTCATCATGGCCTTAAGTAACTTATCTTCACTCTAGTCACAGCACCTGAAGCTCTAAAATCCCAGTGACCAGCCAGATGTGCAGGTACCATTTTGCTCCCCTGAACCTCATCTTATTGACACTTGCAATGAGGAGTGAACTAGGCAGACATCTGATATTTGTACATCCAGGCTGGTAGAATAAGCCAGTTCAGGGCACTCTGCCTTGTTATTATGTGTTGGAAAAGAATACAGTCACGTCTTAGGTATGAGATGGTACCTGATGGCCTCATGAGTAACTGTTGGTTATTTGTACCATCTGGCCTGCCTTTCCTTGGATCTCAATGTTCAGGTCTGCAGTTCCCAGCAGCTTAGAACAGATACATATTAGCCTGTAGGCAAGTATAATTGTGAATTTATTTATTTATTTATTTATTTTGTTTTGTTTTTCGAGACAGGGTTTCTCTGTGTAGCCCTGGCTGTCCTGGAACTCACTCTGTAGACCAATCTGGGCTCGAACTCAGAAATCTGCCTGCCTCTGCCTCCCAAGAGCTGGGATTAAAGGCATGTGCCATCACTGTGCAGCCTAATTGTGAATTTAATCACACAATTCTTGCTAGGTGTGGAAATATACCTGTCATCTATCCAAGCACCTGGGAAGTAGAGGCAAGAGGATCACAAGTTAAGTCACCCTTTATTATGTACTGAGTTTAAGGTCAGCCCAGAAAGTCACAAACACAAAAGTAGTTTCTTTACAGCCTTATTTATGCAGAGTTAAAACTGCATATGTGCCTATCAGCAGTTTGTATGCTCCTATGCACTAGGGTGGGAAGAAAACACTGCATTACTTGGGCAGGGAGTCATAGGACATAGTAACAGAGAAAACGAGGAAGGCACAGAATAGTGGCCATGATATGCTGATACAAAATAAGAAAACTTACTTTACTCTTTGCATTAAATGCCAGTGGACATATCTAAGGGGATCTGGGTATCTCCAACATAAAGACGAAGGGTTCAGTGTTGTACAACAGAAGTAACCAACATGAAGCTAGAAGGACGACTTGGCAGAGGACCTGGGGTCAGTTCCCAGCACTCACGTGGCAACTGTCCAACCATATTTTAACTACAATTTCAGAGGATCCAATTCCCTTTCTGGCATCTGAGGATTTCACACATATAAAATAAAAAATGAATCTCTAAAAACAATAATAACCAGCATTCACTATCAATCTTTAAATAGCATTCATTGGCACCATCCTGTCTACATACTCAGTAGGACAGACAAGGTACTCCTAGAAACAAGCTACATGTTGTTGACTCATCTGATGTTCCTGTCCATAACATGATTATATGGGGAAAATGTTAGACACCAACAGGTTTGCTCAGCTTTTATGTTTGAAGTTTCCTTTTTTGGCAGAAAAGCAGAGATGTAACCATTTCCTCAGATATAGTTGGAGGCAAGGTAGGTGGGGGAGATTCATCCCTGTGCTAGGATTAGTCTGTGGGTCCAGCAGTCTTATCACTTCTAACCAAATGATGCTAGTAGCCACATGTGACTGGCCATTCAAAGTGTGTATCATTTAATCACCAACTGAACTTTCTAGAAAGAACTTTTCTGGTCAGCTGTTAGGTTACATCAAGAAATGATTTGTACAGAAGAGCAATAGTAAAGCCTTCAGTGTAAAAGTAATTTTTATTCACCTGATAAAATTGTTGTCTCTGAGACTTACCACTGAATATGCTTTCTCTTTCTAGTTCTTTCTGAACTCTGGCTGCCTGGTTCAACATAGCTGTTCTGTTTCAAACTCCTCTCCAAGATGACTAATTCAATCTAGCTTCTCAGCTCTCACTGAATTGCTCTGCTTAGCCTCAAACTAACCCTGGCAACTTGTTCTAATTTTCTGGCTCCTTATTCTGACTTCAGTTTCCTCTGTTGACCTCCACTCACTGCACTGACTGACTGAACTGAACTCAACTGTCTGGACAGAAGTGACTGAACTGACTTGAGCTCAACTCAGCGGCCTCTCCCTGCACTCTCTTTCTCCTATGTTGTTTTCATGAGCGTTGAGCATATCCTATTTTGTCAAATCTTTCTCTGATTTGTCACTTTGTCTGTCCCTCAATTAGACAACTTTGTTTGGAATTAAAGGTGTATGCTAAGGGCATGTCTACATTCCAGACAGAGTAGCCATGTTGTTGGAATTTTATTTCCTCTCACCCCAGAGCTGTTCCATTCACTGAGTATCAACTCTGAAGCGACAGTATACTACTCATTAATACCTGGAAGCCATCCAGTTGGTCCTTCATTCATCACACAATTTCAGACTGTTGCCAATTTAAGACAACAAAAAAATAAAATAAAACTTTAGTGGGGCTGGGGAGATGCCTTAGAACCTGCCACAAAGACTGATGACCTGAATATAGGTCCCACATAGTTGAAAGTAACTCCTGCAAGTAACTTCTGACCTCCATAGGCGCTCGTAGTGTGTGTGCATGCACAAATACATTAAATTTAATGTAATTTAATTTTTTTATTTTTTATTTTTATTTTTTCCAGACAAGGTTTCTCTGTATAGCCCTGGCTGTCCTGGAACTCACTCTGTAGACCAGGCTGGCCTCAAACTCAGAAATCCACCTGCCTCTGCCTCCCAAGTGCTGGGATTGAAGGCGTGCGCCACCACCACCCGGCTTCTGTCATATTTTTTATGTGTGTTGTTGACACATCTACATGGCTTCTAAATTCACTATTCATACTGAAGTACATTTGAAGTGTCTCACTGACCCTTGCTCTCTCCTCTCTCTTGAATGTGTGTTCTTGTGTTCGTTCTCTCTCTCTCTCTCTCTCTCTCTCCTCCATCCCCCTCTCTTTTGAGATGGGGATCTTACTCTGTAATACTTCCTGGCCGCAAACTCTCAATCTAGTCCTAGTCCTGTCTCAGCTTCCTGAGTACTTTGATACGAGGTGGGTATCGGGCTGGAGAGATGACTCACTCACTATTAAGAGTCACGGTTGCCCTTACTTAATACCACATGGTGCCTCACAGCTGGCTGTAACTACAGTTCCAGTGATCGGATGTTCTTTTCTGACCTCCTTAGGCCCCAGCCACACATGTGGTTCACATACACATAAAACAAAAATAAATGACTTTTTTTTTTTTAAGGGAGTGAGTAGCTATGGGTAGTCGCACATGCCTTTAATACCAGGCAGGCAGATCTATGAGTTTGAGGCTGAAAATCTGTGAGTTTGATGCTAGCCTGGTCTACAAAGAGAGTTCTAAAACAGCCCGGGCCGTTAAACAGAGAAACACTGTCTTGAAAAGCCAAAGGGGGAGGGGAGGGGGTGCAATAGTACATGCAGCTTGTCATTTCCATTTTACTGTAATCACATTGTTTAATTCATCATCGTTTTGCTATAACTTGGAACTGAGTCCTTTGTGTTATTAAAAAAAAAAAATGGGGCTGGAGACAAGGCTCAGAGGTTAATGGCAGAGAACCCTGATTTAATTTCCAGCACCCACATGGCAGTTCAGAACTGTCTGTAACTCTACTTCCAGGGGACCCAACACCTTCACACAGACATACATGCAAGCAGAACACCAATTCAAAAGTGTGTGTGTGTGTGTGTGTGTGTGTGTGTCTGTCTGTCTGTCTGTCTGTCTGTCTGTCTCTGTCTGGGGAGGTTGCTCACCAGGTAAAAGCACCACGCCTGACACCCCAAGTTCAGTACCCCAACATAGGTTGTAAAAGTAAAGAACTGACTCCAAGTAGTTGTCTGCTGACTTCTGCATGTTCTCTGACGTGTATGTATCCACACACAAACGCTCACAGGTAAAACATAATTTTTAAAGATATTTAAAATCATACGAAGTTGGGCAGTGTTGGTACATGCCTTTAACCCCAGCACTCGGGAGGCACGTAGATTTCGAAGTTCAAGGTCAGCAGCTCTACAGATGGAAATACTGGATAGCCAGGGCTATACAGAGAAACCCTGTCTCAAAAACCAAAAATGCATGCATACACACACACACACACACACACACACACACACAAAAGGCAAGGGTCTGGAGAGGTGGCCTAGTGGCTAAGAGCCCATACTGCTCTTGTAGAGGACCCAAGTTCAGTTCTTAGCACCATGTCCAGTAGCTTACAACCACTTGTAACCTCAGCTCAAGTGGTAGGTAATCCAAACACCTCTGGCTACTGGGTGATACCTTCACATGCACAGACACACATACCCGTACATATATGTAATTTAAGATAAAAACTTGTTTTACAAGAAAAAATATTTTTGAGAAAAGAGCTTCCAGAGTAACTGACAAGCAAGCTCTGGTGGGCTCCAGGCTATGCCAGAGTCCTCTAACCATATCCTGTCCCCTGTCTTCTAGGAGCTGTACCCTGCGTTTTGCATTCACAATGGAGGCTCTGACCTTGAGCGGCTACCTACAGCCAGCACCTGCATGAACCTGCTGAAGCTCCCAGAGTTTTATGATGAAGCCCTGCTGCGAAGCAAGCTGCTGTATGCCATCGAGTGTGCTGCTGGCTTTGAGCTGAGCTGAGTTGAATTGAGCCCAGAGAACTTGATCTGACCCAAGGCAGCCAGCACCCACCAGACCCAAGAGAGCGCTTAGGCGGGACCCTCAGCTCTCCTCAGGCCTCCTATCTGGCTTCATCCCTCCCTTTCTGATTTTTTTTTTAGATGATTTATTGTGACACAGTCATATACATAGATGGACATTGCTTCTCACATAACCTAGCTATTGTTATGTGCTATGTGGCTGGTATAGTAATTTTGCCAAGAAGAGCACAGGTTTTAGCACTCAGTGAAATTAACCAAAGATGAAGCTTTGGCCTTGCTGACTCAGTTTATATCCCCTCCTGGGTCAGGCAACAGTATCTGCAGACAGAATCTGGGGCTGATACACAGGGCCCCAAGCCACTGCTTCTCATGTGGTTGATTGTTTACAAGCCTAATTGTAAAAACTGAAGGCATTTTTCCTGCTGCCTTTTCCCAAAGTGGTTAGGTTTGGAAAATGGATAACGCTAGTATTATTTTATTTGTGCTTTTTAAGCCATGTCCCCCAGGTGGGAACCGCATGCGTGTCTTCAGACTCCTAATGGCCTGCATTGTGAGGCTTGGACATGGCTGTGTGGGTGGCTGTGAGGTGACTGCTACCCTCATCGCTCTTTGCCTGTCTCTGCTTTATGCCTGGAACGCTTTCCAGGAGGCAGCAGAGGAGGGTCTCTATACTTCCTGAGGTACTGTGTCACCTGCAGTGAGTTGACAACTGGGGGAATGTGGGCACTGCAGCTTTTATTAAAGTCATTTGAACCAAAGTGGCGGGCTGCGTCTCTCCGTGATCCACATGCCCTCCTGGCCTGGCAGTACTGCCCATCATCTTGCGCATCTTGGGGGGACTTATCCAGACTTACCTGCTTTCTGCCACTGTTTTGATAAGAAGACAGCATCCCTGGCATCTGTCAGGGAAGAGCATCAGGCCAGGTGATTCTCACTTAGTCACTTTATCAGGGTCCAACTTGTTGCCAGTTGACCTCAGCCTCTGCAAGCAGGAAGCGGGGAAGCCTCTGAGAGGCTAGCATGCAAGCATCATCATGGAGCTGGCAAGGACTCCAGACATTGCTTCTCGTCCAAGTCCAGCATCTTTGTGCCTGGAGGCTCTTTGTGCTGTTGCGGTTAGGTGACCAGGAATTAGCAATATACTTTTAAATGTGGGAAAACTGAATGACACTTTTAAGACAATGACAATTATCAGACAAAATGTATAATTTCTTAATTTGAATAATAAAGTATTTAAATGCTATTTGTAGTCTTGATACATAGGAAGAAATAGCATCCTTGATTTTGTTTTTGTTTGGGGATGTTTATATTGAATGTCCTACATCTTTTTATTAGTTAATTTGTGTATTAGTATTTTAGAATTGAAGTATCTGAGACTGGAGATAAATTGGCAGTTTGTGTTTTTTTTCTGTTGGCTCTTCTGAGCTTATTTATTTGTACGTCCTAATGGGTGAATATTTACATTAAATCTTTTCTCCAAGATTGTGTTGGAGTGCTGCCCCAGGTCACTGGTCAGTTGTGTTCTGCTATAGTAGACTTACTTTTCTAGGTCACATATCTGCAATATAGGAAGCCACACAGCCTGTGGTTCCTTGAATTCAGCCATTTGGGATCAATATCATCCCTGGAATACCCACCAGGAGTAAGGTGCTCAAGTGCTAACTCTCAATGGGTCTTATATTAAATTACTGAGAAAAAATAAATCTTCCTGAAGGAAGATTCTCATTTCCTCATTGTTTTAGGTGCCTTTATGTTTGGTCCTATTTTGCTTACTTTGGGTGACTTTTTTCTGAGACTTTGGGCTGGTGGTTGGTTATTACAGGTGTCTTTCATGGGCTGTTACGTGCTTAGAGAGCTTTGCTTTGGTGTCTGTAGGCTCACCGTGTAAAGTGTTCTCTGACTACATCATAAGCACCAGATATATACTGTCACTAAGTGGACACAGCTTGTATGGAGGTACCCAGTGTGGGCTAAGCTGCTGGTACCTTGTGTTCATGCTCAGGAGTGCTTGTGGTAAAGTTTGCTGAAAACAGCATAAGCTTAAAACTTTATAATTACTCAAATGGAAATTAAGAGCCCACTGCTCTTTCACTATACCCAGACAACACAACGGGAAACAAACTGTCATCACAGTGTATTATAGTGTCAGTGCCTTTAGGGCAGACTTACCCCCACCCACTCCAAGGGCCACAGGCCTCCCAAAAGAAGATCCCATACTCCCCAGACAACACTGCACTGGAACAGGCCCAGCTGGTCTTAAGTTCTGGTATTGGATAGTGACCTAAACAGACTGGGGCCCCAGAGGTCTAGTGCAGAACTTCACCAAACACATGGAAGTCTCTGTTCCAGAAACATGAGGGTTGAATGACGTTAGGCATGGGCATACTTGAACTGAGTATACTTCACAGGTTCCACACTTTCTACAGACTGCACATACTAAGTCTATGAATGTAGGCTCTAAATGTCTTTTTGATAGGTTTAGCAGTTGTCACATTTCAAACTTACTGTACTACTGTGACACTGTAATGGTGGTTTGTGATCAACAGCCTCTTACTCCTATAAAAAATTGTTTTGGGCTAGGCCAGTGGTGACACACCCTCAGTCTCAACACTTGGGAGGCAGAGGCAGCTGGATCTCTGACTTCAAGGCCAGCCTGGTCTATAGACAGTTTCCAAGACAGCCAGGGCTACACAGAGAAACCCTGTCTCAAGAAAAAAAAAGAAAAAAGGCACCAGAGACTGAACCCAGATAGGATAGTGACCTTGACTATAAAAATCATGTTCTGACTACTAAAAGTGGTAACCATGTCCCCCTCGTTAAGTGTCTATTCCCATAAATACAACAATACTGATGTCAGGCTGGTTAATAACTATACAGTGGTTTCTGCTATGAAGCAAAAGAGTTGTTTACCTCTTACTTTCAAGCAAGAGCTAGAGGTAGGTCACAGTGGATGAGCACTTGTCTCAAGAGTGAGAGCCTGAGTTTGTATCTCATCATCTTAAAAACACCAAAAACTGAAAAGATTTGGTCTAGTGGAGACATGTAAGAGCAAATGCTACAAGTCCTAGGCCATTCTGAACCGTGCAGTATCAATCAGTCTAGCTAGGGCTACCTACTGGGACCATGTCTCAAGAAAGAAAATTCAGGCTGAAAGCAAGACCTGTGCTACAGTAGAAGGAAAAAAAACCTCTTGAACTGAAGTGTTGCCGTGGTGTGTGCAAGTTAAGAGAAGGCAGCAAGGCCTTGCTATTGAGAAAGTCTTAACATCTGTGTGGATCACACCAGCCACATTCTGGCCAGAGGAATAGCTAGGCCTAAGGAATGAAGTCGGTAGAGGGGGAAAACAAAACAAAAAACCCAGCACAAAGGAAAATAGATACTTCATTCCGGAGCCATTTTGAGTGACCATAGCCCAGGAACACAGATTCAGGTTGCCTCAAATTCAATGTTCTAATTGTAGAAACAGTTTCATGAGATATTATAGTTTTACAGAATAAAGTTAAAAGTCAAGGCAACTTTAAAATACATTTATGGGTACATCAAAGAGGCAAGATGGAGGAAGCTTTTCTATAGGCCCAAGATGCTATATGATGACATTCTTAACTTTGGGGTTGGTGGAAGATAGTGGTCTGCAAAGGTAGTAGATTTCAAGGGCTTTTATCCGTCAAGATACTAGTTCACATAGGTGGGCAAGGAATGGTTGTCCTGGAGAGCTACAACTAGCCTCTGGAGCTGCACCATTCCAGTCTCCGGTATTTCACGGAAAGCTTGGCAGCATGTAAAGTCTCAAGCTAGTGGTCGGTCATTCGGGCTAAAGGAATGAAGTGCCTCCTGTGGTTGGTTGTTTTTGTTTTGTTTTTGAAATAAAATCCCATGACATAGTCTAGGCTGGTCTGAAACTTCCTAGAGAGACCAGGGGAAAACCTCAGATCCACTTGCCTCTGCCTCCAGAGAACTGGGATGATAGGTGAAACAATGAAACTTCTTTTCTAGAAGTTGTAACCATGAACACCAGTTGTAGTGGCTGTGCTAAACAACAGGGTTCTGTTACGTTCTTTTATTGGCACGCACAATGTGAAATATTGAGTTTCATGACGTTTTTACATGTATATTGTGTATTTCAACTATATGACATGTTTACACATTTATCCCCTGTGACTGTACTCTCTCTCACACTACCTTTTTGTCCCTTTATCCCTCCAACTTTTACACTCACCACATGAGGACATGCAGGTATTTCTCATCCTGAATCTGGCAACCTTGAATTCTTCCCATTCACATGGAAACGTTGTGACTTTATTCTTTATAGCTGACTAATACCCTGCTCTGTATACACAGCTGTCCGTCTGTTGGTGTAGTCCTAGGCTACTGAGAACAGTGCTGCTGGGCATGCAGGCACCTCGGCTATGTGCTGGAGTGATTCCTTTAGATACATGTCTAGGATGCCATAGCTGGCTTGTAGTCGTTGTACATTTGGTCTTTTGAGGAACCTTTGTAGTAATTTTCATTTCTTACCAGAAGTCCCACATATTCAACATGTTTGGTTTTTTTGGTGGTAGCCATTGTGACTTAGCTAAGATGGAATGAAGTATCAGTGAGCTCTTGTTTGCATTTCCCTGTGGTGCAGGCTTGAAGTCTTGCATTTATGCATACTTGTGTTTCTCCTTTTGAGAGCTGTCTGTTCATTTATTCTGTTGTTCGTTGGGTGTTTATGGTGTTTATGGGTTCTAGGTATTAATTCCCAGTCATATGTGTAAGTGGCAAAGATTTTGTCACGTTCTGTATGGTATCTTTTCACTCTGCTGATTGTTTCCTCTGCTGTAGAGGTTTTTAACTTTATGTAATCCCATTTGTTGATTTTTGCAATTATTTGTCCCTTTGAAAAGTTCTTTCTTTTCTTTCTTTTTTTAACACAGGACCTCTTGATGTAGCCTTGGTTACACAGAGATCCTTCTGCCTCTCTCTCTGCCTATCTCTCTCTGCCTCTCTGCCTCTGCCTCTGCCTCCCCATTGTTAGAATTAAAGACTTGCCACACCATTCCAGGTTTGCTTCTGCCTATTATCTTGAAGCATTTTCCACAAAGATTTTCAGAGTTGCAAGAATTAGGTTAAAGCCAGTCCATTTTTAATTTATTTGTGTACAGGGGTGAGAATTGTGAATATAAGTTTTATTCTTCTACATGTGGACACTCAGCTTTCCCACCACCATTTGTTGAAAATGCTCTTTTTTTCATTTTTTTTTCTTTTTGTTTTTGTTATTTTTTTTTTTTTTTGTTTTTGTTTTTCTAGGTAGGGTTTTTCTGTATAGCCTTGACTCTCCTGGAACTTACCAGTTGTAGACCAGGCTGGCCTTGAACTCAGAGATCTACCTGCCTCTGCCTCCTGACTGCTGGCATTAAAGGTGTGCACCATCGCCACTGCCACCCAGCTGAAGATGCTTCCCTTTCATCATTTTGCTTTTATCGTTTATGCTTTTGATGCTGTTGTCAGAAATAGGTGGTTGTAGTTGTGTGGATATATCCCCAGGTTTTCTATTCTGTTTCATTGATCTATGTTTCTGCTTTTGGAGGATGTTTTTGTGGTTGTTTGCTTTTTTTTTTTTTTTAACGTATATGGATCTTTTGACTTTCTGTATTCCCTTATAATCTGTGCATTTAGTGCCCATGAAGGCCAGAGAGGGTGTTGGAGCTCTGGAAACTGGAGTGATAACAGTTGTTAGCCACCATGTGGGTACATGGAGCTTGATCTGGGTTCTCTGCAATAGCAAGAGGTGCTCTTAACAGTTGAGCCCTCTCTCTAGCATCCTGTGTTGGTGCCATCAAGGTGCTGTTTTGTTACTGTGACTGCAGTATAATCTTCAATGTGTGGTGTGTTACCTACAGCATCAAGCTCTATATTCAAGGTTGTTGTGGCAACTTTGACTCTTCTGTGCTTCCAAATCAACTTTAGGAATTTCTCCCTGTTTCTGTGAAAAGTATCACTGGAAAATTAATGGAGATTGCATAGACCACTCTTGGTGATACAGCCATTTTCACAGAACCCCTGGAATGTCTTCCTTCTTTGTATTTTCTTCTCTGTTTTAGCATTTTAAAAAATGTATTTATTTGACTTTGGTTTGATCTGTTAGAGACAGAGTTCCATCTTTGTCTCCTTCCTAATTTAAGGACTCTTTTTTTTTTTTTCCCATTGAGTATGATCTATAGGTCTTTCATACGGCCCATCGGTACAATGCAGGTTAGCCCTTCATATAGCACATTGGTAGAGTGCAGATTATAGTCTGTCATATGGCGTATTGATATAGTGCTGTCTTTCTCACATTTATTAAGTTCAGATGTGTTCTTCTATTCCTAGTTACTTCAGGGATTTTATTGTGAACCGGTGAACATTCAAAGGTGTGTTATAGGGTTAGAGAGACAGATCAGAGGATAAGAGCACTGGCTGCCCTTCTAGAGAATCCAAGTCTGATTCCCAGCAACCACGATGAATCATAACCATCTAAAGCTCAAGTTCATGGGATTCAACACCCTTGTCTGATCACCCTGGGCATCAAGCAAGCATGTGTTGCACATATATACGTGTAGGCAAAATGCACACACATATAAATAAATTTTAATGTAATTTAGTGTTAAACCAGGTATAGTGGTGTGTCTTATAATCATGACACTTGTAGTCAGAGGCAGGAAGACTAGAAGTTAAAAGCCAGCCTCAGCTACACTGTGAGTTCAAGGCCAATCTGAGCTATGAGAGATATTGTCTCCTTTATTTTTAAAGTATAGAGAGGTATAGCTCAGATGGTAGGATTCTGCCTAATTCACAAAGCCTTATGGTATCATGGTGGCATACATCTAGAAACCCACCCTAGGGAGGCAGAAGCAGGAAAACAAATTCAGGATCATCCTTGAACTTGTAGGGATCTCAGAGCTAGCCTAGGAAAGGTATATTTTCTCTTCTCCTTTTCCATCTAGGTATGTCTTTGCTGAGGTAGTTTTCTTATAGATAGCAAACAGTTGGATCTTGTTTTAAATCCATTTAGCCTGTCTGCATCTGTTTTTGGTTGGTTGGTTCCTTTGATTTGGTTTGTTTGCTTGTTTTTTGTTTTTTTAAGACAGGGTTTCTCTGTATAGTCCTGGCTGTCCTGGAACTCACTCACTAGACCAGCCTGGCCTCAAATTAATAGATCTGCATACCTCTGCCTCCTGGGTGCCAGGATTAAAGGCATGTGCCACCACTCCATCTTTTAATTGGAGAGTTAATGCTTAGAGAGTTAGACTTTGGGTTATTGTTGAGAAGTAAGTACTAACTTCTGCCTCCTTCATCTTAGGGATTTGCTGGTTTAGTGAGTAAAAAAAAATGTTTAATTCTTTTTTAAATAATATATTTTATCTAGTGTGCATTGATGTTTTTCCTACATGTGTGTCTGTGTGAGGATGTTGGATCATGGAATTAAAAATAGTTGTAGCTGCCATGTGGGTACTGGGAATTGAACCCAGGTTTTCTGGAAAACCAGTCAGTGCTCTTAACTGCTGTGCCATCTCTTGTACCCAAAAAAAATGTTTGATTCTTCTCTATTTTCTTTCTTTTTTTTTTTTTTTTTTTTTTTTTGGTTTGGTTTTTCGAGACAGGGTTTCTCTGTGTAGCTCTGGCTGTCCTGGAACTCACTCTGTAGACCAGGCTGGCCTCGAACTCAGAAATCCGCCTGCCTCTGCCTCCTGAGTGCTGGGATTAAAGGTGTGTGCCACCACTGCCTGGCATATGTGTAGCCCGGGCTGGCCTCGAACTCGTGATCCTCCTGCCTCTGCCTCCTTCAGCAAATCCTACCGGTGTGCGCCGCCACCACCACCACCACTGGTGCTTTCATTTATTATCAAAGAAGGTAACTGTGGTTTGCTTCAGCTTCAAATTCAAGCCCACGTTCCCCTGCTTACAGGGTCTGTCTCTGTCTCTCTGTCTCTCTCTCCCTCTGTTCCTCCTTCCCCCCTCTTTCCTTTTCTGTTTTTTTTTTGTTTTTTTTTTTTTTTTGAGATAAGGTTCTGTCTATGTAGCCTTGTCTGTCCTGGAACTCACTCTATAGACCAGGTGTGATGGTTTGTATGTGCTTGGGCCAGGGAGTAGCACTATCCTAATAGGGAGGTGTGGCCTTGTTGAAGTAGGTGTGTCACTGTGGGCATGGGCTTTAATACACTAGTCCTAGCTGTCTGGAAGTAAGCATTCTGCTAGCAACCATCAGATGATGATGTAGAACTCTTAGCTCCTCCTGCACCATGCTTGCCTGGATGCTGCCATGTTCCCACCTTGATGACAATGGACTGAACCTCTGAACTTGTAAACCAGCCCCAATTAAATGTCCTTATAAGTGTTGCCTTGGTCATGGTGTCTGTTCACAGCAGTGAAACACTACCCAGGTTAGCCTCAAACGCAGATCCAACTGCCTCTCCCTCCCCAGGGCTAGGATTAAGGGCACACACCGCCACCACCCCTCTAAACTAATTCATATTGGAAGGTGGATGCCACTTAAGACTTCAATGGTTGGAGTGGCTTTCTGACTTGTAAGGGCAGGCTGACTTATGAGGACCAACTGCTACTGGAGACTGCAGAGTAAGGTGAGTAATCATTTGCCACTCTGAAATCCCAACAGCCATATCGTTTCCTGTCTGTGTATGTAGTGACCATGCTGCAGCCCATCGAGCAAGGAGAGATTTAGATTTTTAAGTCTTATTGAAATCCTGCTAGGCGATAGTGGCACACACCTTTAATCCCAGCACTCAAAGGCAGAGGTAAACTCTCTTGATGTGGCCCTGAAAATGTGAATCGCCACTGTCTTAGAAAATCATCATAGCACATAAACTTAGTTGAGAAGCACCAGCAGAGTGGCGATAGTTACTTCAGTTTTGAGAGAAATGTTCTCAGACAGCCTGGCATACCAGGGAATCCCCATGAAGGGAAGACAGACAGATGTGGCATACTCCACTGTCTTACAAAGGTAAATAATGATAGATAGATAGATAGATAGATAGATAGATAGATAGATAGATAGATAGATAGATAGACAGATAGATAGATCAATTGATCAGCCTTCCACAGCCACCACCCTGATTAGTCAGCAACAGTCATCAGCACTGACCCCCAGAAGCAGGTACAACTCAACAGGGCCAGATGGTTCTTGGCATTTTTTTCTTTGAGCACTAAAGCTGGAGTTGGGGGCAGGGGGGGGGGGGTAGGGAGGCTGTTCTTAATCTTTATTTTGTGTATGGGTGTTTTTCCTGCATGTGTGTCTATATATCACATTCATGCAGTGAGAACTGCCACTTTATGTGCACTGGGAAAGCAAAGCATTCCTATAACTCACTTTACTCAGAATTTTCACCTCACTGAAATGGTGCAGAGGCCAGCTACCTCTCTGAGGCTTGCTTTGGCTTCTGCACATGTGACAAGGTGGGGAGGTGTGATACTGTGGAAACCCTTAACTTGGAACTCTGTGTTATGAACACTTTAGAACTGCAATATACCACCACTGGAGCTTTTTTAAATATTTTATTTATATTTAAAAAAAACATCCCAGACAAATTTCCCTCCAAGTTTCTCTACTTGTTTTATTTAATTTCTGTGTATAGGTGTTTGGCCTGCATGTTATGTCTATGTTCTACAAGGTCAGAAGAAAGCATTAGATCCCCGGAAACAGAGTGACAGGTGGGTGGTTGTGAGCCATCATGTAGGTGCTAGAAATCAAACCTAGGTCTTATGGAAGAGCAGCCAGTGGTCCTAATGGCCGAGACATCTCTCCAGCCCCTTAATATTGTCTTTTTAGTTACTGTGTTTCTGCAAGTGGGTATGTACACATGAGTGTGGGTGCCTGCAGAAGCCAGAAGTGTCAGATCTGCTGGAGTTGCAGGTGGTTGTAGGCACCTTGATGTGGGCCCCTGGAGTCAAACCTGGTCCTATGGAAGAGAATTGTGTGCTCTTTACTACTGTGCATCTCTCCAGTCCCCATGCCTGTCGCTCCTAACATGCCATGACTGCAGTAGCGACCACTTTCCCACCTGTTTGTGTCTGACAGCAGGTTACAAGGCTCAAGGTGATGTCAGTATACTACAGCACCAGTAAGAGCACTGCCCTGGAAGGTAGGATGCCTCTGCTCCTTTGTCAAAACATTTTTCTCTCTCCAGTTTTGTTTCTTCTTGCTTGCCATTTTCCTTTATTTACTTTTTAATTTTTATTCACTTTACATCCTGTTCATGGACCCCCTCCTGGTCACCCTCTCCCACAATTCTTCCCCCATCCCCTCCCACCTTATCTGAGCAAGTGGGGTCCCCTTGGTATCCTCCCACTATTGCACATCCTCTCCCCTGAAGCCAGACAAGGCAGCCCACAGGAGAAAATATCCCACAGATAGCTTGTCAGGACCCACATGAAGACCAAGCCGCACATCTGCTACAGCCAAACAGCAGATGGAGCTTGGGAACTCTTACGGAAGAATAGGAGGAAGGATTGTGGCCTCTGAGGGTATAGGAAGTGTGGAACCCTAAGGCTGCACTACCGGGACCCCATGAAGGAAGCTCACAGAGGGCCATCAATGCAATTGCAAGAGGATTTTATTGGTCCCATGCATTGGGGGCTCTTGCTCACGCAGAAGAATTTGCAGTGAATGCACTCGGGCAGAAGCCTATATACAGTTTGAACAGGGCAGGTTCTTGTTAGCGATAAACTGGTCAGTTGGTGTTGGTGGGCTGTGGGGGACCCTCTAATGGGGCGCTACCTGCTGTCAGATGACTCCATATGTCTGATAACCCATGGTTTTTCTTGGGACCATGTGGCCTCACCCTTCTGGGAAGGGAGAAGGTCAGGGGGTAATTTTCCATTGACATGGACTTTACAGAAGTCCATAGGAAGACCAACAGAGCCATTTTTAAAATTAAGTAATGTAGCTGCCCAGCGGTTATGGACGAACTGCATTCACCTGAGAGGGAGGCTGGAGATGAAAAAGAGAGGAGACAAAGTTTTCTGATCTAGGTTCAAAGTTTAATATTCAGCACTAGTATATATAGGGGAAGCCCAGGGAACCTATCCTTTGTTTCAGCTGGGTTATGTAGCAAGGCAAGCTCAGTGGGCAGTCTATTCTTCTAAGTTCCTGTAGGAAGTTGTATGTGCAGCCAGGGTGGATGACTCCACCTGGGTCCTATTGCGGCAAGATCTATTGTGGTAAAACAAGATCTTTCTGGCCTGCTCAAGGTTGGGGGAGGACACAAAGCAAAAGTACATATCATATAGGTCTCAGAAGAAGTGAGAGGTGCCGAAGAGATTGCTCAGTAGTTAAAAGTGCTTGTTGCTATTGCAGAGAACCCGGGTTTGGTTCTGGGTTTGGTTCCCAGAACCTACATGATGGCTCACAATTGTCTGTAACTTTAGTTCCAGGGGATCCAGCACTCTCTTCTGACCTCCAAGGACACCATACACATAAAATATACATTTAAAAAAAGAACTGGGGGGACGGGGAAGGGCAACTTTTTTCTTTCGTTTGTTTTATTTATTTTTAATGTGTGTTGGTGTTTTGTCTGAATGTGTATCTGTATGAGGGTGTAGGATCTCGTGGAATTGGAGTATAGACAGTTATGAGCCACCATGTGGGTGCTAGGAACCAAAGCCAGGTACTTTGGAAGGGCAATGGAAGCTCTTAACCACTGAGCCATCCAACCCCCAATATTTGTTTGTGTATGTATATACATATATGTGTGTGTGTGTATATATATATATATATACATACATACATACATACATACATACATACATATGTATATGTATAATGTGTTGCATGTATTGGGGGACCAGGACAACTTCTTGGAGTCAGGTCTTCCACCTTTATTTGGGTTCCAAGGATCAAATTCAGATTATTCGGCCATGTGGGAAGCACTTACCTGCTGAACCATCTGTCAAGCCTTTTCTGCTTCTTTTTTGCAGTGCTGCAACTGAAACACAGGACCTTAGTTATGGTGGGCAAGTACCCTACCTTTGAGCTAGCTACACCCCAAGCCCTTTCTAGTTTGAAACAGTTCAAGCTGGCCCCAAACTCTTATGTAATCCTTCTGCCTCACCATCTCAAGGGCTGTGTTTACAGGTGTAACTTAACCATGCCTGAGTATTTTTGTCCTTTTTATTAATACTATTCATTTACTTATTTTTTGTATGTGTGTGTGACATATGTAATACAGCCATGTGTAGAGAGCCAAGGACAACTTGCAGGAGTCAGTTCTCTCCTTGAATGAAAAAAAAAAGAAAGAAAGGAAAAAGAAAGGAAGAACATGACTGGTCCCAGGCACCAGGTAAGTGAAAAATAAATAAGAAGTAGGACAGGATTGACCCCAGGTGTTGCCACCAAATGAATGAAAGAGAGAAAAGAAGGGCCAGAGAGATGGCTCAGTGATTAAGAACACTGACTGCTCTTCCAGAGGTCCTGAGTTCAATTCCCAACAACCACATGGTGGCTTACACATAATGGTCTTCTGGCATGTCTGAAGAGTGCAATAGTGTATTCACATACATTAAATAAACCTTTTTGAAAGAAAGAAAGAAAGAGAGAGAGAGAGAGAGAGAGAGAGAGAGAGAAAGAGAGAAAGAAAGAAAGAAAGAAAGAAAGAAAGAAAGAAAGAAAGAAAGAAAGGAAGGAAGAAAGAAAGGAAAAGAACATGACTATTCCTGGCTATGGTAGAGGAGAAAGTTTATTCTAGACCTATGGGAGAGCATAGCCCAAGGCTAGGACATCTGACAGAGTCCAGAGTAGACATGACTAGACTGAGGTGCTATGGGGGTGGGTTCCAGATGCAGCAGCTAGGAGGCCGGAAGGTACAAAGAGAGTGGGTAAGCAAAATGGCTGGATTATACAGGGAAGAGCAAGGCAGCCCCCTAGGTTGAAGACTTAAGGGTAGGGCCTGAGGTACGCTAGCCAGGTAGACTCTATAACAAGTTGGGACTGAGGGATGCAGGAAGAACCTGGAGGCCAGGCCCACTTTAATGTGTTAAATAGGCACCTCAGCTATTTGTCCAGGATTTGAAACCTATCACTTCTACCTTATAGGTCCCAGAGATCGAACTCAGGCTGTCAGGCTTGGCAGAAGTGCCCTTACCTCCTGTGCATTCTTGCCTATTTTTCTTCTTAAAAGGCTAATTCATATTGTGGTTCAGAGATGCCTCCCCAGGTCTGGACACACATTACCTGCCCGCTTCCAGATGACGTGGATAGCGGGGCCGATAAAACTAACCATCCTCAGCTGGTCTGTAATTAGCAAATGTCTGCCATCCAGGAAACTGAAATCTAATACTAGTGTGAGTCTCCTCAGGTAAAGCTCCCGCCTCACTTTCCTGATCCATGCTGACCTTCAGGGCTGGGCAAACGAAAGAGGAAACCATAGAAGAATGCAGCAAGTATCTGTGGCCACCTGGTGATAGAGCCCAACATACCAGAAATCACTAGGTCCTCCAGTCCAAAATGAGTGACAGCTACTGTTACAAAAAGTGGCCTTCCTGAGTCAGGTGGTGAATTCAAGCAGCAAGTTCCTCCCAGCTCTCTTGGCACAGCAGAACTGCAGGGATCCATGCCCTCAGAGGGTCTACATTCAGCACTTGATCAGGCGAGGACACAGTACTGACTGACAGAGAGTGATACTTAAACACCTTCCAGAGTGGGGTAGGAAGAAAATGTGGTTCACAGTTCCGATGGGCTTAGGCCATGGTTGCTTGTCCTGTGGCCTTGAGTGGAATATTATGGCAGCAGTAGTGTGCAGAAGAGGCTGTTCATTGAATTGCAGACAGAAAGTATAGAGAAAAGGGGTCCAGGGACCTGGTTCATCCCTGGAGACTTCCCCAGAAACCTGCTTCCTACAGACCTCATCTTCCTAAAGGTTTATTTATTACGTATGAATACACTGTAGCTATCTTCAGACACACCAGAAGAGGGCGTCAGATCTCATTACAGATGGTTGTGAGCCACCATGTGGTTGCTGGGATTTGAACTCAGGACCTCTGGGAGAGCAGTCAGTGCTCTAAACCACTGAACCATCTCTCCAGCCCAGACCTCATCTTGTAAAGTTCCAAATCCTACTAGAATAGCCCAGGAGCAAAGGGCCATACATTGAACATCGAGATTGGAGAGCATTTCATATTCTAGTTCTCAGAGTGAGAACCGCAGGCAGCAGGACCAGGGCATGGGGTACTTTTTGAAGCATGGGGAAAGTATGTCTCACCGGAATTCACACCCTGATGTTTCTAGCTGTCTGTGGTGCAACAACAGGGGGCAAACAGTGTAGGTTAGAGAAGGGTGTGGTGGCACACAATTTTAATCCCAGCACTTGGGAGGCAGAGGCAAGTGGATCTCTGAGTTCAAAGCCACCTGGTCTACATAGTGAGTGAGTCCTTGTAGCACATTGTAGTCCTTGTAACACATTGCTGTGTTACTATTCTTAAACCACCCTGATGACCCTGTCCTGTCCTGGAGCTACAAGGACAGTACTATGCATAGTGAGTGAGTTCCAGGACAGCCAAGACTACATAGAGAGACCCTGTCTCAAACAACAACAAAAGTAGTATTGTTTAGTTGGTGGAGAGAGTACTTGTATAGCATGTGTGATCCCCAGCACTATATAAACTTGAGCCCTTTTGAGGTGAAGAGGGACAGGAGTTCGAGGTCATCCACAGCCACACAGTGAGTTCAAAGTTAGCTTAGCCTACAAGAGACTATCTCAAAACAAAGTCATGCCGGGCGGTGGTGGCGCACGCCTTTAATCCCAGCACTTGGGAGGCAGAGACAGGCGGATTTCTGAGTTCGAGAGTTCAAGGCTAGCCTGGTCTACAGAGTGAGTTCCAGGACAGCCAGGGCTACACAGAGAAACCCTGTCTCGAAAAAACAAACAAACAAAAAAAAAACACCAAAAAAAAAAGAAAAAGAAAGTTATTCTCTCACACTTTCAGAGATAAGAAATTGGAGGCCTGGTTGTCTGTAGGCCACTGTAGGACGGTGAAAGGACAGCATGGTTTCTGGTCAAGCACTGGCTAGAGATGGCCGGAGACCCAGCAGGTTGGAGACCCCACAGGTTTCCCTGCAAGGGATGGCATGCATTTCGCCACGCACCCAGACTCTAGGATCCTGACAGGAGGCCAAAGACCTCCATCCATCCGTGCCTTTCAAGCACATAGAACAATGCCCCTACTAGCCCCTCCACAGGTAGAGGGTGTGACTACAATCCCTCTGTGGCTCTGAGAAGAGTCCACATTTTGTCAGCTTCTAGTGGCTATTATATACCTGGATTTGAGGTCACATCACCCCAATACCTGCCTCTGAAGCAGGAGGATTATTTGTACCCAGAAGTTTGAACCCAACCTAGGCAACATGGCAAGACCCCATTTGAAAAAGAAAGAAAAAAAAGAAAGAAAGAAAGAAAGGAAAGAAAGAAAATCTTTTCAGTACTAAGACCTTCTAAGACAGAGTTGCAAAGTGTTCCAATTGAGGGACTGGAGTAGGCTTCCAGTATTACTGTTGTTATCATGCCTTGAATCAGTCACCTACCAGGTCAGACGCCCTCCAGGGTTCCTGGGAAGTTGCCAGGCACAGTCTCTTGTAGCCTCTGCTCCATAGGCAGCAGACACGCTGGTGCCTGCTCAGCCCTCCTGGTTTTCTAGGTGGCGTCTCAGCCGCATGCTGACTTGCACACTGGGTCACCCTTGCCTTCCATGTAAGTTCCCCTTCTTATCGCTATGACCAAATCCCTGCCCAAATCAAGGGAAAGAAGGATTTGTTTTGGGTCATAAAGAGTTCAGTCTATTGTCGCTTGCCCACCCATGCAGATTGGCAGAGAATCATTGTAGAATATGCTGCCGTGAAGAACTCAGGAGAACCAGCAAAGTGTCAAGACAGGATTGGCTAAAGATATGCTTCCAGTGACCACTTCCTTGAACTGGAGCTCATCTCTTTCCCCGACCTGCAGTGATGTTAGGAATCTATCCAAGCATTAATCCATCTAGGGTCAGAAGCCTAAAGGACTCCCGCATCATCCTCATGAACATTCGGAAGCTGTGTTCTACCAGTCCAGTGTTCTGTCTCGGTCAACGAGATTCATCATCACAATCTTCAGTTCCCACATTGTTGTGTTACTATTCTTTGACCACCCTGATGACCCTGTCCTGTCCTGGAGCTACAAGAGGCAAAAGGGCTCTGTGCTGTTTTTGCCCGTCTACTCTGGGAAATCCTCTTGCTGTCTTCTGTCTCAGCCAGAACTGAGGCATACAGTCGCACTGAGTGTGACCTGTTGTTTGTTTGTTTGTTTGTTTGAGACAAGGTCTCAATACATAGCCCTGGCTGTCCTGGTACTCACTATGTAGACCAGGCTGACCTAAAACTCAGAGAACTGCCCACCTCTGCCTCCCAAGTGCTGGGATCAAAGGTGTGTGCCATTACACCTGACCTCAAGCACGGTCTTAATTAGTCCTCAACCTCCTCTGCTGTGGCAGTTCTGGTAGCTTCTATAACATTCCTGCCAGCTGTGTCCTCTCTGAATATGACAGACACCCAGCAATTTGAAAGGCTGAGGGGAGAAATTCTTGAAGCTAACTTGACAACAGACTCTAGCTGAAAAGAAACATGAAACCCCACAGTTCTCTGGAGGGGTTTGTTGTTTTTGTTTGTTTGTTTCCTATCTAACAGGTCCATCTTCCTTCACTTCTTTTTATTTGTTTTTCAAGACAGGGTTTCACTCTGTAACCTTGGCTGTCCTGGAACTCACTCTGCAAACTAGGCTGGCCTTGAACTTACAGAACTCTATCTACCTCTGCCTCCTAAGTGCAGAGGCAGGGATAAAAGGCATTCACCACTACCACTCCCACCACCTCCCAGCTTCCTTCACTCCTCTAGCACTATTTCCTGTGTGGTATGTTACACTATGTCACTCATCTCTTTCTTCCTTGTCCCACTAATATAAGTTTTATTATTCTGTCTGTTTGATACATTGCCAAGTTCTCAACACATAGAATAATATCTAGTGCACAGTAGGTACTCAGAAATATTTGGTGAGTGATTGGTCTGTTCAGAGCTGAAAGGCTTTGCTAGGCCCTCTAGACGGCTCAGGTGCTTGTATGCAGGCTTTCCCACCTGAGTTGGATCCCAGGATCCCACAAGGTGGCAGGAGAGAATCTACTGACCTCTGTGTGCAGGCTGTGGCATGTGCTCACCTGCACACACATTGAGAACCAAATTTAAAGAAAGGCTTTGCTGAGTCCTTTTCAAGGTGGGATTTAAATGCATTCATGTTCTCACTGGTGGGTGCTGTTTTCCACCCAGACCCAAGAGCGTGCCTCCAGTTCTGGCACAGATGAACGCGGGGAGTGGGTGCACGCACCAAGGATCTTTCCTAAACCACCCACGGCTCGCAAACTCTATCTAAATGGGGATAGTGCCACCTGGTGGCCAAGATCAGTCAGGCTCAGAGTGAACAGAGAACGTGCACCGCTTAGCGGTCAGTGAGAGTCTGCAGCTTGACAAGCACAGTACCTGTTGTGTTTATAAAAAGATAAAGAGATAAAGAGTATGTCCTGTGGGTGTGGAGAGGTATGGGGGAAGGGGATGTCTCAGCGGGCCCATGCCGAGGCATCCCTTTCCCTGAGGGACCAGCCACACACTGGTATAGCAGAGAATAGAGTTTATTCAGGGCATGGGGAGGGGAGTTAAGAGGGTAGTAGAGGCAGAGAGAGAGAGAGGGAGAGGGAGAGGGAGAGGGAGAGGGAGAGGGAGAGAGAGAGAGAGAGAGAGACAGAGAGACAGAGACAGAGAGACAGAGACAGAGAGACAGAGAGAGAGAGAGAGAGACAGAAAGAGAGAGAGAGACAGAGAGAGAGAGAGAAGAGAGGTAGAAGTGAGGAGTAGAGGCCAGCCATGACCACGTGGAGAGAGGGGGAAGGGAAAGGGGAGGGGGCAGAGAGAGGCTACAGGCAAGAGAGTAAGAGATTAAGAGAGAGAGGAGGGGCCTAGCAGCCCCTTTTATAGTGGGCAGGCCTACCTGGCTGTTGCCAGGTAACTGTGGAGGTGGAGTTTAGACAGAATACTAACAGTACCCACTCTCTAAAAGAGGCTCCTGCAGCCCCCTACCCAGCTAATAGCTAATGGACCGATGAGTCATGGCGTACCAATCTATTTACAGGCTGAGCAGGCTTGTCTTCCTTGTGTGTTTTCATCACACGGTGACCACCAGATGGTGGGAATACAAGCCTGAGCAGCTCTCCAGACCAGAAGTGGGAACCTGCATCCGCACCACAGCGCACACCAATGTCCTAGCAGCACTAGTGAATTCACCATAGTGAATTCATTAGTGAATTCACCGGGTGAGCCATGAGCACCGCATTGAGTGGAAAGCAATGGTGCCAACCGACAAATCCTGACTGCTTCCCTTCAGTGAGATATGCAGGGTGGGCAGGCTCAGGGAAGATGAAGGTAGGTGGTTACAGGGCTGTCAGAGAGTGACAAGGAGTGACAACCTATGAGAATGTTCTGGGATTCTGTAGTAGTTCTAGTTGTACAATCTTATAAATATTGCTAAACATAAAAATTGTTTACTTTTTGAAGTTTTATTTATATTGATTTGTTGGAACAAAACGTATGCACATGTGGCAGTCAGAGGACTTATGGAGGTCAGTTCTTTCCTGCCACCTTGTGGGACCCTGGGATCCAGCTCAGCTTGTCAGTCTTTGTGGCCAGAACCTTTAACAGTGAGCCATCTCATCAGCTTCCCTTCCCCCACCTTTTATTTTTCAAAGATAGGATCTTAGTAGGACATGCCATTAATCCAAGCACTCAGAAAGGGGTTAGGTGGATCTCTGTGAGTTCAAGGCTAGCCTGGTCCATCACATCCAGGGTTATTACACCGTAAAACCCATTCTTAAAAAACAAACGTACAAAAAGCCAGGTTCTCATTCTGTAGCTTTGGCTTTCCTAGAGCTCATTATTACACCAGATTTGGCCTGTCTCTGATTTCCAAGTCCTGGGACCAAAGGCATGTACCACTACACCTGGTAGCCCTTCCTTCAAAAAAAATTTTTTTTGTTTTTTTGGTTTTTGTTTTGCTTTATTTTTCGAGACAGGGTTTCTCTTTATAGCCCAGGCTGTCCTGCAACTCACTCTGTAGACCAGGTTGGCCTTAAACTCAGAAATCCACCTGCCTCTGCCTCCCAAGTGCTGGGATTTAAAGGCGTGTGCCACCACTACCCAGCTCAAAATTTTTTAAATTACATTTATTCATTTATTTAGTGAGTGTGTGCTGTGTGTGCACACACTTGTGGAAGTCAAAGGACAAATTTCCGGAGTTGGTTCTCTCCTCCCTCTGGCTGTCAGGCTTAGAAGCAAGATCCATCTCACCATCCCTAATGTTTTTAAAGATTTATTTATTTTTATTTTGTATGTGCATGAGTGTTTTGTCTGCGTGTGTCTGTTTCTGAACATGTATATAGTACCTATGGAGGACAGAAGAAGGCACTGGATCCTCTAGAATTAGAGTTACAAATGACTGTTAGCTGCCAGCTGGGTGTGAAGAACCAAACTTGGGTCCTTTGGAAGATCACTGAGTACTCTTAACCACTGAGTCATCTTTAGATCCTAATTTTTGAAGAAAAATATTTATTTTTGCTAAGTACGGTGATATATGCTTTTAATCCCAGCACTTGGAAGACATAGGTAGGTACACAGATCTCTGTAAATTCAAGGCCACCATGGCCTACATGGTGAGTTCCCCAGCCAGGCAGGGCTACACAGTGAGGCCCTGTGTCAAACATTATATATCATTTTTTAATGTGTATGAGTCTTCTTGTATGTGTATATGTGTACTGTATGTGTGCTTAGCGTCTGTGGAGGCCAAAAGAGGGCACCCATCATGTGGAACTGGAGATATTAGGAGCCTGTGAGCCCCCATCTAAGTACTAAGAACTGAATCTAGTTCCCCTGTAAATACACAAGTGTTCTTAACCACTGAACCATCTACAGCCCACTTTTTTTTTTTTATTTTTATGGGTTTTTGGTTTTTGTTTGTTTGTTTGTTTTTGTTTTTCCAGACAGGGTTTCTCTGTGTAGCCCTGGCTGTCTTAGAACTCACTCTGTAGACCAGGCTGGCCTCGAACTCAGAAATCCGCCTGCCTCTGCCTCCCAAGTACTGGGATTAAAGGCGTGCGCCACCACTGCCCGGCTGTATTTGTTTTTGAGACAAGGTTTTATGCACACTAGGCTGGCTGCAAGTTCACTGTGTAACAAGAATACCCTCCAATCCTCATTTCTCAACTTCCCCTGTGCTGGAATTCCAAGTGTGGCCACCACAGCCAGTTTATGTGGTGCTGGGAAGCGAACCTAGGCTCTCATGACAGGTAGGTATTGTACCAACTGCAACTCCAAAAAACAGTGTATTTTATTGTATTACTTTTATTCCGTTTTTTTGTTTGTTTGTTTGTTTAAAAATGCCTAACTGACTCTCATGGAAGCATTTTTCTTAATTATGGCCCCCTCTTTTGTGTGTCAAATTGGCATGACTATCTAGTACACAGACAAAACATACATATACATAAGATTAAAATATTTTTTAAGAGTTCGAGGCTAGCCTGGTCTACAGAGTGAGTTCCAGGACAGCCAGGGCTACACAGAGAAACCCTGTCTCGAAAAAACAAAAAACAAAAAAATAAAATAAAATATTTTTTTAAAAATCCATTGCTGCCGGGCGGTGGTGGCGCACGCCTTTAATCCCAGCACTTGGGAGGCAGAGGCAGGCGAATTTCTGAGTTCGAGGCCAGCCTGGTCTACAGAGTGAGTTCCAGGACAGCCAGGGATACACAGAGAAACCCTGTCTCGAAAAAACAAAAAAAAAATAAAAAATAAAAAAATCCATTGCTTTAGGGCTGGGAAAACGAGTCAACATGCTTTGGCTTAATGATACATGCCCTGAGTGAGCAGGGCTCTGGGTTCTATGTTACTGTATACACATGCATGCACACACACACCATCATGAAAATGGGACTATCCCAAGGAAGGGGAGAATTGAGACTCCTCGGAGACCCTCAGGGGAAGCAGAGTCTTACATAGATCCTTCTCTGAGGTGAAGGTCCAAGATTGCAGAAGACTTTGCAAGTTGCCTGTGATTCTGTTTTTACACATACCTGTTTTCTGTCTGTAAGTGCACACAGTGCACATGGAAGTTAAAGGACCACTTACTAAAGCTGGTTCTTTCCTGCCGTCATCATGTAAGCCCAGGGAATCAAACTCAGGTGGTCAGGCTTGTAGCAAGCATCTTATCTGCCTTACCTGTAGCCAGCTCACCTCAATGTCTATGATTTTTATTTTTTTTAAAGATTTATTTATTTATTATATGTAAGTACACTGTAGCTGTCTTCAGATACCCATATGAGGGCATCGATCTCATTCTAGATGGTTGTGAACCACCATGTGGTTGCTGGGATTTGAACTCATGACCTCTAGAAGAGCAGTCAGTGCTCTTAACCACTGAGCCATCTCACCAGCCCCGTCTATGATTTTTAAAAGAAGCTTCAAATGTCAGCGTGGTGGTATACACCCATCATCACTTGGGAAACAGAGGGTTAATCAGCAGAGCTCAAGGTCATGCTGAGCCTCCTAGTGAATTTGAGGGTAGCCTACGTGAGCCCATAAAACTGATACAAAGCTACGGAGTAAAGACAGAGCTAGAACTTGTGAGGGATAAAGGCAATGGTATCTACATCAATACACATCTAGCCAGAACAATAGCAACCGTGCTTTTAGGGACTTTGACTCGGGCCTGACCAGAAATGAAGGTTTCAATGTTAACAAGACTGTCTGGACCGTCTGGTCAGTGGGGCCAAGCTGAGGTTTTGTTAGAGATATTTTAATGCAGTTTCAAACATGACGGCTAACACAAACACAGACACACAAGAGAAAGTAAAATGCAGCTGCAGCAGCAGCAGGTGTTTTCCAAGGGAGGGGGAGGGGATAAGTGTACCCATGTGCAGGCCTTGGCTCCTGAACACCGAAAACTACAGATGGTCATGAGTCACCATGTGGTTGCTGGGAATTGAACTCAGGACCTCTGGAAGAACAGTCAGTATTCTTAACCTCTGAACCGTCTCTCCAGCCCAGCCATACACACTCTAAATGACTCTCAGTTTACATCCCTCAGAAGGTTGCTAAGGCAATCTGTCTTCTCTTACTCTTCCTTCTCCTTAGCCTCCAACCTCTTGATCCCCCACTCACCCACATGCTCTCGATCATGCCTTGGATGGAATTATAATTTGTTAACCGGAAGCCTCTGAGGTTTCAGTTTGAAGCTGTTAATTGTGCTGGAGTTTTTGCTCAGCTTCTGATGAGGGGCTTTTTGTCCTTCTAATGTCTCAAGTTTTCCTCCATCCTCCGTCCTCTCTCAGGAGTCACAGGCACTTCCCTCTTCCCGAAGGACAGTCGGCCTAAGGCCACAGACTAAGTAGACAGTCAGAGAAGGTAGCCATTATGATGGAGGCTGAGAAGGATGATGGGTGGCCAGCCAGACATCACCACAAACAGGGTAAGGACAGGAACCACCAGGGGAACCCACAGTATCCTCAAAGCCAGAGAAACTTATCCATGTTCCCTGAGTACGGGAGGAATATAATCCTAAGAGCCTCACTCTGCCCTCTCAGCAGACCTAAGAAAGGACATCAGAGTTTCTCTCATCCCCTCAGCAGGCTGGAGTTATGTGAGTCTTAGGTTCAGTGCTGGACACGAGTACAGAGTAGTTGTGTAGGATGATGAGAGCTGGCATACAGGACGTGGGGGAGGCTACTCCAGCCATGTAATTGTGTGTGTGTGTGTGTGTGTGTGTGTGTGTGTGTGTGTGTGTGTGTATGTCCGCCGCAATTCATGTGTGGAGGTCAGAAGATGACTTTCAAAGTCAATTCTCTCCTACCATGTGGGTTCTGTCAGGTCCATAGGAAACTCCAATTTCCCAAAGGCAGTCCAAATATCCAGAAATGACATTTCTGAGCTCAACCTGGACTGTAGGAGGATTTCTGGTGGTTAGATAAAAGCTAGCATTTAGGAACTTGTGAAACTGGTTCCCCTCTGGCAAAAGGAGTCACTTCTCTTACCTCTGACAGAAGGGCATACAGTGTCTTATCAGCATATCAGGGCACATTCTGGTGTTACAGGTACCTGTTACGGATTTCAAAATCTATGAAGAGCTAGCATTCTGGCTAGCTGTGCCTCCTCTACTACCCTGTCCTTTGTCCAGTTCACAGGCGTCCCAACCCCCATCTGCCCACTTTCCTTGTAACCCTGCTGTTCTGGATGTGTTCTCTCTGCTCTGCCCCTGCTTCTCTCATGATTTGCTCTATTCTCTCTCCCCTGCTATTCTCTCCTCTCACAGAGAGCCTTGGCCAGCTCCTGTCTGCTGAATATGTTCAGTTTACATCTTTCTCTCTCTGCTCCGGACTCTTCCGGATTTCTTTAGCTGTCTTCTCTCACATATCCACAATAAAAACTTTCCCCTTGGGGCTGGAGAGATGGTTGAGCTGTTGAGAGCGCTGGCTGCTGATCTGGCAGAGGACCTAGGTTTGGTTCCCAGAACCCACAAAGTAGCTCACAACCACCCAAGGCGTCTGATGCCCTCTTCTTACCTCCATGGGCTGTATGCATGCACACATGCACACACACACACACACACACACACACACACAGAGAGAGAGAGAGAGAGAGAGAGAGAGAGAGAGAGAGAACAACAAACAAACAAATAAAACATCTCTTTAATCACACCATGGAGTAGCCATATCATCGGTTTAAACAGGTCCCAGAGATCAGGTTACCAAGCGTGACAGTCAATGTCTCTTCTCCATGACTCACCTTGTCTGCCCAAAATACTCATTTCATAAAGTTAAGAACAACTGAAAAGTTAAAAGATTACAGGTAAGCAATGCCAGCCTCAGGGTCGAGGCTGTGGTTCATTCTGGCTGGGAAGACCACCTTATCCAAGTGGGGCCTCCGTGAAACAAGGGTCAAGAAATAACTAAAACAGGCCTCTCAAGAACCAGAGATGGGGGCTGGAGAGATGCCTCAGCGGTTAAGAGCACCGACTGCTCTGCCAGAGGTCCTGAGTTCAATTCCCAGCAACCACATGGTGGCTCACAACCATCTGTAATGGGATCCGATGCCCTCTTCTGGTGTGTCTGAAGACAGATACAGTGTACTCATATACATAAAATAAATAATTCTAAAAGCAACAACAACAAAGAACCAGAGATAACCACGGGGTGGTAGCACACACCTTTAATCCCAGTGTGGGATGTAAAACCATGCCAGGAAGCTCTGTAAGGTAGAGCAGGTTGAGACCCAGAGACTCGGTGGGCACACACCTGAGGCTTAGGCGATTCCCTGTTCCCTGCCAGACTCCTGGCCTGGAACACATGCCGCACTCTTCACATAAAGAAACCTGTCCCATGGTTATATAGGCCCAAAACAGAGATCTCCATGCTAATGAGGTACTTAGAGGCCTGGAGGACTTAGCCAATAAGCTTCCCTTCCCAGACATTCCTCCCTGCAAAAGGTATTTAATCTCAGGTCCATCCTGAGAAGTGGATATACATTATACAGTTATACATCCATTCTCCACATCAATAACCAATAACCTGTTTAGAATCATGGACTGTGTCTTTCATCAAATTCTGCTGTAGGGAGCCATGGAGAAGACATTGGACTACAGAACATCGGCTAAATTCTCCCAAAGGCCTCTCTGTGCTCCCAGCCACAGCCACCGCTTGCTAAGAACAATCACCTCTGGGACAAGCTGGAGCTCCTGTTTCCCCCAGCCCGAGGATCCCCAACTTCTTTCTCAGCTCTTCTCCCCAGTAGCACCTGGATGTCCAAGAGTCTGAGAACCCCACAGCCCCAGCCTCATCGAAGGCTCAGGAACCTCTGAACTAGCACGGGCTTTCCCACATCTCAGACTGCACTTTCCCACTCTCAGAGTACAGCCTGGCACCCACCCTTCAGCGGCAGCAAGGAATAAGAGCAGTCAACGCCCCTTGAGTTCTGCCACCCCAAATGGCTATGCCCTGCTGTGGGATGGACATGGTCCAACATCCCAGTGTATCGGAAGGAGAGGCAGGCAGATCTCTATGAGTTCAAGGCACGGTGGCACACATCTTTAATCCCGGCACTCCTGAGACAAAAGAAGGCTGATCTCTCTTGAGTTAGAGGCCACCCAGAGCTACATAGAGAGATTGTCTCAAGAGAGAGTGAGGAGAATTAGCCATACTTGTCCCAGGGGTAAGAGGAAATAGAGGCCAGTGGAAGAAGGGAAGACCAGCAGCAGCCCCACATTGCATTTCTTCACCTTGGTTCCAGACAAGGAGAACAAGATGACCGTATCCTGGCAGAGTTTCCGGCAAAGTTCCTGGCAGTCTCTGTCCTCAGGGCCCTGCCACATCGCAGGCTTCTGAGGAAAAGGGAACTAGGATGTTTGGAACCTGTTCAATAGTGCTGAGCTGCCCTGGCTCCGGACCTGTTCATCTTGTTTTGCTCTGTGATTTTTCATGCCAAGTCTCCTCAAAACCCTTGGGCTTGGCTTTCTTGGCCTCTCTTATGTCTCTGCCTTGGAGTCCTCACACTTCCTTCCTGAGGCTCTTCACTTGTCTTCTATTAGAGGCGATGGAACAGGAGGGAGAAAACTCCACCATCCCAGCCCAAGGTGCTCACAGTTTACTATCCCAGTCAACCTTGCTGCTGCTACAACCTCTCCCTGTCCTTGGAGGCCACCAAAGGTGGGGATTTGGCCTCTTGCCCAGGCCCAAACTTCAGATAGACAGAGAAGACTCCAGAGCACAAAACACATCCCATGTGGGCTTGAATCTAAACTACATGCCCCTTGATCCCTTGAATATAGTGTGTCGCTTGTTAAACTGTATGTAGCACCCCTCTCAGGCTGTCTGTTTTCTCCTTAAGACTAACCTTCTTCACCAGCTTGGGATCCCATCAGGCAAAGAGCTTGCTCTGAAACCCACAAAGATGTTGGTTGCTTAGTTTTCAGATCCTGCCAGGATCAATAACCATAGACACTACAGACATACAAATGGTGTATGCTAAGCACCAGCTGCTTACATCGGCCATCTGACTTGATCAGCCTGATAGAGTGATGTTATTTCTGAAATTGTGTGTCTTACTAAGACTAAATCTTGTAAGGTGACATGTTCTAGTGCTGAGGCTCTTCACAAGTTCTGGATTCCATCAGGGAAGTCAAGTATAGCTGGATGTCTGTTGTGGTAATTATTTAAAACAGCCGCTAGTCAAGCCCACTATCTAAGCTGTGGCCATGTTCCGCGGTCAGAGGCCATGTGCATGCCACAACAGGAAATGGCTAGCTAGAAACACCAGCCCTGTCACCCACAAGATGCCAGCGTGGGAGATGGCTCTGTCAATCTTTCACGCTGTCTCCGCAAGGCTGGGCATCGCCCAGACCATCCCTCCATCCACATGGGGCCGGTAGAAAAATGAGACATTAATGCTTAAATATTAATCAAAGGCTTTATATGTTTGGTAATGCTCAATAACAATATGCCCACACAATTAGAGTTGTTTCCCAATTAGCAAACCTAAATATAAGTTGTTACCCGCGACTGCTCTCCATACCTGCATGGCTCTTCATCCTCCTACATCTCTGCCCTCTCTAGCTCCTCCTCTTCCTTTTCCTCTTCCTCTCCTAACTCCTCCTCTTCCTCTCCTTACTCCTCCCACCTTAGCTCCTCCTACAGATGTCAGTGGAGGAGCCTGAGTGAGCACCCAAGGGAGGAGATTGGCAAGCATAGGACTATTGACATATTTTACTGTTTTATTGGGTTTTTATACCTCTTCCTTCCAACCCTTATTCCAACCAGTTCCCTTCCAAGCCTTCAACACTTAGGTAGGAGAGAAAGAAGGTTAGAGGAGAAAGGGGCATAGATCTCTTAAGACTATTTCCTGATAATTAGGGACATTGAGTTCCTTGGGGGAAAGTCCAATCTTTGTTGTCAGTGTATCTCCAACTTCTTGTCAAACCACAAGAGCACTAACCAGGAGCAGCAGGGACCAACAGTAGCCTCCCTACCCCTCTCTGGGCTCTGGTATTTGTTCTCTCTCCAGAGTTACCAGAATTAAAACCATCAGTAGCTGGCAAAAACCACGCCCCTCATAGTGCATGAGGCAAATCGTAGTCACTTGCTGTGAAGCCGCCTCTCATCCCACACCCGGGATTAAAACAAAAACATATTTACATAACTGGGTTTTTTTTTTTTTTTAAAGAAACCAAAATTTTCACTGTATAGCACTAACCATGTGAGAGAGAGGAAGGTAGAGGGGAAGGTGGCCTAGCAAAGGCCTCTGGGAATTGTTCAGGTAATCCAGAGAGCTATTGAAGGACTGGGAGAAGGGTAGCGCTTCCAGGATCAGGTGTCCATTTACAGGGCAGGCTGGGAAAGATGAGAGGTGCAAAGTACATCAGGAGGCACACATTCCAGGGCATGGAGGCCCTAGGACAAGCTCTGGGTGGAACAGGAATGACTCAAGGAGCCTGCCCCGTGAGCTCAGTGTGCACAGATGAGCAGAGCTGAGTAGCTGGCCAGGTTACTCCTACCTTCAAGGAACTCAAAGAAATGGGAACTGTTTTCGAAGAAGCACACAGTGCTAGCTCAGCTGCCAGCCCCACCCCGGCCAAGTGGTATGGAGCAGCCCAGTCAGTGAATGTTCTCATACAGGGAGGACCCAAGAGCTATAAGCAGCAAAGATCCTTCACTCAGCTAGGTAAGGGTGTACACTGGGGGCAGGGCAACTCCCACAGCATGGTTAAGAGAGGATGTGCCAGCCTCAAGATTTACCCAGGCACTTTTGCTGCAGGACACAGGAAGAAAAATGGAGGGCTCAGGATATGGGAGGAAGATGGAGGAAGCAAGATGCAGCCCAGAGGATGAAAGATACAGGATCCATGATGGAGAATACAAGACATAGGACGGATGGAGGATGCAGGATTCAAGATGCTGCAAGATTCGGGGTAGATAGAACAGGACAGAGGAGGGAGGTTGCAAGATGGAAGATGGACACAGAACAGAAGATGCAGGATGAAGAACATGGGAAAGTAACACATAGTCCTGCTTGCCCATCGCTGCCATCTGACAGCCCTGGCATGAGAAATGAACAAAATCTCCCTGCTGACTGGTTCAAACCCTGAAAAGAGCAGTTGGCAGGCAGGACTGAGTCCATCTAGGGAGCAGGGGTTTCCTGTGGAAGGCCCGGTGCCTGTAGGCACCAGTACCTCAAAGCATTGCCCTGGAAAACCTCAGGACTCCTGTCTGAGTGCCCTGCCCAGACCTGCTTTCCTGGAAACACCCAGAACTTACCTTTCCCCTGAAAGGGCCTCTGTGTCTGAGATGGCAGAGTTGGTTTGTTCTGGCTATCATGTAAATGACTGAATGACTAGAAGCCTAGCCCAGAGCGGAGGAGGGCCCAGGGAGCCCACGATCAGCGGGAACATTGTGAGGACTTTCTCAGGGTTATTTGGGGGATGTTTCTTAAGGCACTGGGCAGAGGATGCTTCCCAGTCCCGGCTTGTCCCAGAGGAGTGGATGGGAAGAATAAGGGACTCTCCAGCAATATAAGTGCTAAAGGTGGAGGAGTGTGGGTGGGAATGAGTCACAGGTGGGTAGAGCAGACAGGTCTGCCTGGCTGTGCTGGGAAGCAGGTCTCAGAAAGAGCTGGTTGAGTGGCCTTGCAGGTCAGATCTGACTACTGCCTGAAAGGGCTTCTATCCTAGTTATTTCTTCATCTGTCAGTCAGTATCTGAAAACATCCTCTAGTCTCTCCTCTGTCACAGATAGTTTGGCCATGTTCAGTCTACTAATTTTTTTCTTATTTCATGTATATGAGTACACTGTAGCTGTCTTCAGACACATTAGAAGAGGGAATTGGATCCCATTACAGATGGTTGTGAGCCACCATGTGGTTGCTAGGAATTGAACTCAGGACCTCTGGAAGAGCAGTCAGTGTTCTTAACCGCTGAGCCATCCCTTCAGTCCTCAGTCTACTAATTTCTCCCTCTGCTCTGTACTCTTCCAGATGCCTCCGACTGTGCTCTTTTTTTTTTTTTTTATATAGCTACAATAAAATCCTCCCCCTTTTCCAGGGAGTGGTGGTTCACACCTTTAATCCCAGCAGTCAGGCAGCAGAAGCAAGTGAATCTCTAAGTTCAAGGCCAGTCTGGTCTACAGATCGAGCTCCAGTACAGCCAGGGCTACACAGAGAAACCCCGTCTATAAATAAATAAATAAATAAATAACCCTTCCCCTTAACCATATCAGTTTATCTAGAGATGAGTCTTGAGGATCCTGCAGTACTGCACCAGTACAGAGTCAGACAGAGACGACAGGTCCTAGAAGAGCTTAAGGGAAAAGTTAAGACTAATTGTATTGCCTGGTATGGTGGCTCATGCCTATAATTCCAGCAGCTCCAGGGTGACATTTACCCAGTGGATAGAAAGGAGAGAGCAGCTGAGGCTTTCGGGAAAAGGAAAAGAGTGTCTTTAGCAGAAAGATGTGCCCACATGGGTGCAGCAAGTCAGAGCCAAGAGATGCAAGAGGATGTACAGGCATGAGCTGTTAGAAACCAGGGGCTCCCCCTGACCCAAGCCCACCTTTAGCGGCTCAGTGGGAGCAGCCACGTACGTCATCACCTGCTACCAAATGCAGCACATGTCCATTATAACCGGGAGTCTCATATTCTCCGTATGTGCATGAGATATACTCTCTTAAAGGACTGGTCGCCACAGCCTGCTGTCTGTCTCCCCCCCCACCCCCGGTCTCTCTGTCTCTCAGTCTTGGTCTCTGTTTCTGTGTCTCCCCTAACCCGCCTCATTCAGAGGCAGCCTCTGCATACAGACTACCCCCAGTAAATCTCTCCTGTAAGATCTGTTGCCTGGTGTGACTTTTCGGTATATCTTGGCACAGACCTGCAAAGGTACTCCAAAGTTTTTATATGTTTTTATATTTGATATTTCTTACATGTGAATGGGCAGGTGTTCCCAGGCATGAGTGTGGGGATGTGTGTGTGTGTGTGTGTGTGTGTGTGTGCGCATGATAGTGATGTGAATACATATGTATATGTATGTCCTGTTGTGTTTGCAGGGACCAGCTGACCAGTCCATACATGGGGAAGCCATTTGCAGGTCCCACGGGGAGCTTCCACACTTAGCCCTTAAGTCCAACATCTGTCTTTCCAGGTGTCCTCAGAAGGGCCTGTGGCAGCGTACACAGCAATGTCATGAGGAAGTCCAGGGCACAGATGGCTGCTGGAGACAGAGCTATAGCTCACTGGGGCTGTGAGAGTTCAAGAAGTGCTTTGCCTTGCCTGGTGCAGATGCGAGCTGGCTACTGCAGGCTGGAGGCTGTATAGGGCTTTATTTTGACTAATCCTTCATAGGCAGGCAGGGTGTGGCTGCCCACGGGAATTCTCAGATCTACCACACAAAGTCATCCTAGGCTGACTGAGGTGCCTAAGGGTGTTTGCCTAGACTGACATCAGCCAAGACAATCCATAAAGAGTGGCTCATCTCTTCTAGGAAGGCCAAGGGCCTCAAGGTTGGCCTTTTCTCTCATGGGTTATAGGTCCTTAACCCTACTAGCCCTGATTAGGCACAGAAGGGTGCTACACATACTGTATTCTGACTGTTTGAGTGCACTGTATCAAGGCCAAGTGGATTCTGGGAGAAGTGGCTGCAGGGGAAAAAAAAAAGCACATATCCCTTCCTGCCTAGCAATCTATTTGAAATTCATACTTCATGGCTATCTATGATGCCTCCTCACATAAGCATTGGCTCTGATGGACCCTCAGTCCAGTTCAGGAAACTTCTAGGGAGGCTCTCCTTTAGGAGAAGAAACTTCTGAAGAATGCAGGGCTTCCTGGTCCTTAGGGTGAATATGCTACTCACAATGAGGAAGGCCTCAGTGGAAGCTGAAACCTGCCCTGTGTCTGACAGACGTACCTCTGTGTGACTTGGTCACCCATCCAGTTGTTCACCACTGATCCATGCTGGTATCTACTTGTGTATGGTGCAGGGCCTACTGACAGTCAGGGTCAGATTCAGCCTCTGGGACAGGAGACAGTGTTAGTCCAGGTGACTCCCCTGGCCTGCTCTCAGAGACTAGCAACTGCTTGTATTATCACCTGCCATGGCCAGGTGTGTGCTGGGGATGAAAGGCCTGCCAGTTACCCCAGCTCTCTCTGCTCCCATCTGTCTGTCTGTCTGTCTGTCTGTCTGTCTACATGTCCACTTGTGTGCCTCTATCGCTTTCCTAGATCCCCCACCTTCCCTCAATAAATCACTTTTACACCAGATCTGTTGCACGGGATAAGTTCTCAGGAGTACAAGTTGTCATGGGCCAGCCATGTCATGGGGCATTTTTTTCGTTTTCTTTTTTTTTTTTTTTTTTGGTCTTTCGAGACAGGGTTTCTCTGTATAGCCCTGGCTGTCCTGGAACTCACTCTGTAGACCAGGCTGGTCAATCCGCCTGCCTCTGCCTCCCAAGTGCTGGGATTAAAGACTTGCGCCACCACTGCCTGACCGGGGCATTTTTTTTTTTTATCATAACAGTTCTGAGCCAAGCTCCACAGTACACTTCAGTCATCCCTCAGAGAGTGCCACAAAAGCCAGGTGTGATCACACATGCCAGCGGTTTCAGCACTCAGGCTAGCCAGTCAGACGTTCAAGGATAGCCCCCCGTAGTGAGAATTAGCACGTCTGGATTTTATAAACTCTTGTCTCAAAAAAAAATATTTTTAGTTTTTAAAAACATGATTTGGAGGAGCTGGAGAGATGGTTCAGTGGTTAAGAGCACTGACTGCTCTTCCAGAGGTCCTGAGTTCAGTTCTAAGCAACCACATGGTGGCTCACAACCATCTGTAATGCCCTCTTCTGGTGTGTCTGAAGACAGCTACAGTGTACTCATGTACATAAGATAAATAATCTTTAAAAAAGAAAGAGTTAGCCGGGCGGTGGTGGCGCACGCCTTTAATCCCAGCACTTGGGAGGCAGAGGCAGGTGGATTTCTGAGTTCGAGGCCAGCCTGGTCTACAGAGTGAGTTCCAGGACAGCCAGTACTACACAGAGAAACCCTGTCTCGAAAAACAAAAAACAAAAAACAAAAAAGAAAGAAAGAAAGAAAGAAAGAGTTGCTGTGCACACCACATGTTCAAAGCACAATTAACCAATGATCGTGTGTGTGTGTGTGCGTGTGCGTGCACACGCACACACACACACACATGCCTGACTATGCTCTCACAGGACTCCCAAAATAGAATGAGAAAAATATGATTTGGAGCCAAGCATTGGTGGCATAAACCTTTAATCATAGCACTTTAATCCCATAAACAGACAGACAGACAGACAGACAGACGGACGGACGGACAGACGGATGGATGATAGATAGGGGCTGGAGAGATGGCTGAGCACTTGAGAGTACTGGCTGTTCTGGTAGAAGACCGAGGTTCAGTTTATAGTATCCACATTAGATCTGACACTTTCTTCTCACCTCCTTGAGCACTGACTATATATGGTACACGGACATACAGGTAGATAAAAACACCTATACGTAGTAAGTAAAAATAAACAATAAAAAATAAGGTATGAGCTAGAGAGATGGCTGAGCAGTTAAGAACACTGGCTGCGCTTCCATCGGCTCTGGATTGATTCCCAACACTAATATACCATTAGACAATCATCAGTAACTCCAGTTTCCAGGGGATCAGAGGCCTTCATTTAGTCTCCAATGGCCACTGCATGAATATACATGCAGGCAAAAACACCCACACACATAAGATAAAATAAAATAAACCTTGAAAATGAATAGAACCAGTATGGTGTTGCATGCCTTTATTCCTAGCACTTGGAAGGAAGAAACAGAGCCGGGTGGTGGTGACACACACCTTTAATCCCAGCACTTGGGAGGCAGAGGCAGGTGGATTTCTGAGTTTAAGGCCAGCCTGGTCTACAGAGTGAGTTTCAGGACAGACAGGGCTACACAGAGAAACCCTAGGCAGGAGGTCCTGGGCTATGTGAGAAAGCTAGCTATGCATGAGCCTATAAGTGATTAAGCCAGAAAGCTATTCTTCCATGATTTCTGCTTTAGGTTTCTGCCTTGAGTTCCTGCTCTGAATTCCCTCAATGATGGACTGTCACCTGGACCTGTAGGTCAGGTAAAACCTTTTCTCCTCTAAGTAGCTGTTTGTAGAATGTCTTATTATAGTAACAGAGCTAAAACTAGAATAACATTAAGAATTTTTAAAATAGCTGGAAAAGCTGGGTAGTGGTGGCGCATGCCTTTAATCCCAGCACTTGGGAGGCAGAGGCAGGCGGATTTCTGAGTTCAAGGCCAGCCTGGTCTACAGAGTGAGTTCCAGGACAGCCAGGGCTACATAGAGAAACCCTGTCTCGAAAAACAAAACAAACAAACAAAAAAAAACACCAAACAAACAAACAAAAAAAAAGAGCTGGAAAGATGTCTCATTGGTTAAGAGCACTGGCTGTTCTTTCAGAGGAGTTCTCCACTTGCCCTAAACTTCAGTGGCTAGTCCCACCTATCCCCTGCCAAACATCCTTGGCCACCCACCTGTAGTGGAGTCCACAGGCCCCAACTCCCCCCCCATCCCGAAGACCTCACATGGTTACTGCATTCTTCTTCCTCCAAGCATGGCAGAAAGACCCTTTCTCCTTCCGCACATCTGCCATTTCCTCCTGGGACCTGGAAATCCTGACTGTACCTTCCGCCCAACAATTAGTCCCTGGCTTTCTTTACAGACAGATCAAGAACCAACTGTGGAACAGGACCGCTCCCTTCAATAAACATCCCATGTCATACATTTGTAGGCACTTACTATTTGCCCACAGTAAAGTTTGTAATGTGTATGAGTTTGCAAAGCCAAGGTGAGTCAGCTGTGGGTCTTGAAGACTGCTGTTCCAGTGAAGGTCTATCTTCCTCATACTGCTGTGTGTGGTGAACCCAGACAGCCCAGGGGGCAGCAAAGTCTTCATTAGGTATAAACAAGCCTCTGAAAGTGTATCCTCTAAAAGTTATACTGATGTTCCAGTCTCATATGGGAAATAAGGCTTTTGCAGTGTAGGTAGTTAAGATGAGATCATGCTGGATTAGGGTGGCCCTGAATACAATGACTGCTTCTCTTCTAAGCAGAGGGAAAGCTGGGGTGTGGCCCAGCACTAGACTGCTTGCCTAGCACACCTGAGGGCTCTGACCTCAGCTGTACCAATGTGTTAGTTACTTTCTATGGCTGTGATAAAACACCAGGACAAGGGCTGGAGAGGTCCTAAAACACCATGACCAGGCTCACAGTGGTTAAAAGCACTTACTGTTTGTCCAGATGGCCTGAGTTCAGTTCCCAGCTCATCCATGCTCACAGTTCACAATCCCCTATAAATACAGCTCAAGGGAATGATGGGATGTCCTCTTCTGGTCTCTGTGGGTACATGTACACACACACACACACACACACACACACACACACACACACACACACATATATATATATATATATATATATATATATATATATATATATATATATATTCAAAGAAAATGTCTTAAATGACAGAACCAATTTAAGGAAGAAGAATTTTACCTGAGAGAGAGAGTTCATGATAATGGGGGACATATGGAAGCTGACAGCTAAACCATGGGAGCTAAGAAGTAACACCTAAAACCACACACAGAAGACAGAGAAAGCAAACTGGAAGTAAGACTGGCTATGAACTCTCAAAGCTGACCACCAGTGACTGACTTCCTCTCACAAGGCTCTTACCACCTAAGGTTCCATAATCTCCCAAAATAGTGCCACCAATGGAGGACCAATTGTTCAAATACGTGAGCCTATGGGGGACATTTCTCATTAAATACCTGAATGAATACGGTAGGAAAACAAGCTGTGAGGGCCATCTGGCTGCCACATATGTCATCCCATTGACAGTGAGAGTTGATTTGCTGATTTGCCTGGCTAGACCAGTCTCCCTCCCTCCCAACTCCATTTAGGTCCTTTTCAAAGCTGTTGATTGATTAGTGGAAGATAGTGACATTCCTCAATAAAGGAGAACCAGTCTTTGATCAAGAGTGGGCAAAGATATATGATTGGCCGAGCCTCCCTGATAGAACATCTAAGCCAGTTCTCAAGGAAAACAGGCTCTGTGACAACAGGTTGTTTGAAAAAGGTGTGTATACTCCAGGGACATCAGGACTTATGGCTGAAGCAAGCCTGGGACAGACCCTCCTCTAGAAGAAATGGCCTGATGACACTTGATTTCAAATGTCACCTTCTGAAATGATGTCAGACCATATTTCTTTATGATAAGTCTCATGAATGGGTCCTTTGCAGTCGAAGAAAACTAAAACAATTCTGTGCATTTTTAGAAAATAATTATGGACAAACACACACACTCTACCCTCTTGAAAATAACAGAATAAGGCTGGAGAGATGGCTCAGAGGTTAAGAGTGCTGACTGCTCTTCCAGAGGTCCTGAGTTCAAATCCCAGCAACCACACGGTGGCTCACAACCATCTATAATGAGATCTGATGCCCTCTTCTGGTGTGTCTGAAGAGAGTGACAGTGTACTTACATAAATAAAATAAATAAATCTTAAAAAAGAAAAGAAAAAAGAAAAGAACACGGTCATTATAAGGGAGGTCAGCCTCCACTGGGATCAGTACCCAGATACCAAATTCTGAGCACAAAGGGGATGTATTACCCTGGATAATCCAACAGTGTGTGTGTGTGTGTGTGTGTGTGTGTGTATGTGTGTGTGTGTGTGTGTGTGTGTTGGGGGAAGGGGGTGAAGCAAAAGTAAGCAAGAAAAGTGAGAGAGAAGTTGTTTCTGCAGGGTGGGTTTTTAAGGGGGAAAGAGGGAGTCTATATTAAGATGAATTGACAAATCCCAACTGAACATGTTAGCCAAATAACGAATTTCGATTGTTGGACCTTGATGTTTTGTCTCAGAAATGAGTCAGTAGCCAAATAAGGGAATAGGCCTGAGGAGCTAGCTTAAGGAACATAGCAGTTTTCAGAATGGAAGAAGAAAAGGAGTTAAAGGGCAAAACCTGTAGCAATGTTTGCTGTTCTCAAGCCAGCTAAGAGTCCTTCAGGCATGTCCCAGCCAGGTCTATGGACCCCCCCAAGGCTCACTTCCAACTCCCTAGTTTTTACTATAGTTTGTTGGCTTGTTTGCAGATCCCCATCACTGCATAAATCAGATGTGGAATGGTATATGCCTGTAATCCGAGTACCAGAGAAATAGAGGTAAGAGAATTGAAGGTCACCCTCAGCTGTATAGTTTGAGGCCAGCCTGGGCTACATGAGAGTTTGACTCACGAAAAGTCCAGTCAAGATGAATAAATGAGACTATAACAAAGTGATTCGTCATCTAGTCAAGTGACTCGAGAAAAAACACCAGGCCAGATATTATGGCAGTGTTTGGAGAGTTAACAAATCCACAAGATAAACATTAAGAAACAAAACCCAGGGGCTGGAGAGATGGCTCAGAGGTTAAGAGCACTGACTGTTCTTTCTGAATTCAATTTTCAGCAACCACATGGTGGCTCACAACCATCTGTAATGGGATCTGGTACCCTTTTCTGGCATGCAGGCTTATATGTAGGCAGAACACTGTGTATATAATAAATGTTTAAGAAAGAAAAGAAAGAGGAAGGAAGGAAGGAAGGAAGGAAGGAAGGAAGGAAGGAAGGAAGGAAGGAAGGAAAGAGCCCAGCAGGACATGGTGCCCCACATCTCCACACCTTTAATCCCAAAACTGGGGAGGCAGAGGAAGGAGAATCTCTGTGAGTTTGAGACCACCTTGGTTTACATAGCAAGTTCCTGACCAACCAGAGTTACATGATGAGACCTTATGTCAGAGAGTTGGGTGGGAGTGGATGCGACCTAGACCACAGCGGAATATCTTACAGAGAAGAGAGCTAAGACTGTTACTCAGTGGAAGAACTCCTACCTCATACGTGCTAAGTCTTGGGTTTCATCCGCAGCATGAAAAATAAAAGGAGATGGGGAGAGAGTATTAAAAATCCTTGAGACTTTTGTCTTTCTTTCTTTCTTTCTTTGTCTTTATTTTATGTGTATGAGCGCTTTATCTGCATGTATGGCTGCATGCCAGAAGAGGGCATCCGATCCCATTACAGATGGTTGTGAGCCTCCATGTGGTTGCCGGGAATTGAATTCAGGACCTCTGGAAGAGCAGCCAGTGTTCTTAATCTCTGAGCCATCTCTCCAGCCCTTCTTTTGTGTTTTTCGAGACAGGGTTTCTCTGTGTAGCCCTGGCTGTCCTGGAACTCACTCTGTAGACCAGGCTGGCCTCAAACTCAGAAATCCACCTGTCTCTGCCTCCCAAGTGCTGGGATTAAAGGCATGTGCCACCACTGCCCGGCCCCTGAGACTTTTAATTCCAATGCAGCAGTGTATTTTTTTTAGATTTATGACTAGTATTTTTTTATGAGTGTTTTGCCTGCATGTATGTATGGATACCACATATGAAATGCTCATAGAGCCCAGAAGAAGGGTCCCTGGTGCTGGCTGGGGGTGGGTGGGTAGAGGTGGGAGTGGTGAGGGCAGAGTGTTTCTGCATCCTTCCAAAAGGAAGCAAGAAGACAGTTTGGTACAACACAACTCAATAGTGTTGGTTCAACACTTCTTTCTCTTCCAGGTGTCTACAGTCTGACGCTGAGTGATTTCTTTTAGGCATATTTAAGTATAGCACTATTTGGTGAGAACCATCTGGTGATAATTAACTCAATCTCCTGTGCACAACAAAACATACCTAAATCTCCTTGAGGAACACAGAAAGCTTAAGTATAGATGAGACATGAGTACATCAAACTCTTTGTAAAGTCCATAAAGATAGATTCTATAGATCAACTGAGAAAAACAAATTCATGATAAGGGTCTGATGCTAGGAAAGTCCCTAGGCCACACAGATAGTACAAAGGTCACCGCACCAAAAAACACGTCCACCCTTCTGGGTAGAAAACAGGTTTTGCATTCTTTCCCTTGAAGGAACAACCCCTTGTGCTCAATATTTCAGGCTTCCATAGTGTCTGCCTATTTGTAAGCACAAAGACCCCTGTGCCCCTATGCTCTGGAACATATGCTATGGAGTTACATATGGTTAGCTGCCCTGTGGGTGTTGGGAACCAAACGGAGATCCTCTGTAAAAGAGGCAGGGTGGTAGGATGGTCTTTGAAATTTACAACTGGTACCTGAGACACTGAGGGAGCCTAGAAAGAACAGCATGACCTTTGACATGCTTGTTTGTTTGTTTTTGTTTTTTCAAGATAGGGTTTCTCTGTGTAGCCCTGGCTGTCCTGGAACTCACTCTGTAGACCAGGCTGGCCTCGAACTCAGAAATCCGCCTGCCTCTGCCTCCCAAGTGCTGGGATTAAAGGCGTGTGCCACCAAGGCCCGGCGACCTTTGACATGTTAATAGGCATCAGTGATAGTCAAAAGCGGTGGTTTGAATAGGAATGGTCCGCCACAGCTCATAGATTTGAATGCTTGCTAATTATGGAGTGACACTTCTGGGAGAGATTAGAAGGTGTGGCCTTTTGGAGGAAGTATAGCACTGGGAGGGAGTTGAGACAGGATTTCTCTGTGTAGCACTGTCTGTTCTGGATCACCCTGCCTGTCTTCCGAGGTTTGTGATTAAAGGTATACCAACGTGGCCCAGACTGGCTTAGTTTTCGGGTTTCTAAAGCTCAAGCCACGCCCACTCTCTCGCCACGCCCGGTCTCTCTCTTCTTGCTGTCTGCAGATCTCGATGTAGAGCTCTCAGTTATCATGTCTGCCCAAGTGCTGCCGCGCTCCCTTGCCACAAGGGTTGTGCGGCTCCTTCTGCCTAGGGTCGTTGGCCACCAGCCCAGGAGGACAGAGAGAGTACACTCAACTAACAGGGTTTAGGAAAAGCTGGTGAGCATGAACGGAAATGATGACATTCCGGGATTAGCTTTGGGGAGACAGATCAACTTTATTCAGGCGAATCAAGGATAATATAGTTTGGGGGAAGGAGGTATTAATACCCAGGGTGGGCAAATGTCGTTAGCTAAAGGCTAAAGTACCCGAGATGCCTCACTGGCATCAGGGAGGCATTCCAGGAATCTCAGGTGCTTCCTGAACGGGTTCTTACTGGGAGAAAGGAAGCTGAACCTAGAATGTCACCAAGGCTATGTGACATTCTGCTGGTGGAGGGTATAAAGATTTCAGGCTCCTCACACAAGTTCAGAGAAAGAGAAGCCCTACTGGTAAGGTAGTCCACCATTTTGTACCAAGCTCAGGGATTTCGGGTAATATCAGACTCTGATCTTGGTTAGCAGGACTCAACAGAAGATAATAAACTAAGCCTCCGAAACTGTAAGAAAGCCCCAATTAAACTCTGATTGTGGTTTCGAGACTGAGACACCACATGTCCCTTCTGTTAGGGGATAGGAAAAGTAAGAGGTTTCTCTCTGAGTCTCAGAAAATGGAGTCTAAGATCATGTGTTTCAGGCTTTGAGGGACCTGGCCCTGTAAAACTCTTGGGAGCCTTAGCTTACCAGGGACCCCCTGAGTGAACCAATGTGGAGTCATGAATCGATGCAAAAAGCAAGAGGAATTTATTGTTCCAATGTGTTGGTGTCGTCCTGCACCTGAAGGAGAGTTGCCAACCTGGGCAGCCCACTTGGCCAGTTTTTATAGGTTTTAGAGCAGTAGCTATTAGGCACAATATGATTGGCAGAATAGTGTGGCTTTTTTTTTTTTTTTTTTGGTTTTTCAAGACAGGGTTTCTCTGAGTAGCCCTGGCCGTCCTAGAACTCGCCTCTGTAGACCAGGCTGGCCTTGAACTCTCCAACTCAGAAATCCGCCTGCCTCTGCCTCCCAAGTGCTGGGATTAAAGGCATGCGCCGCCACCGCCCAGCTGTGTGGCTTTTTAAACTGATTGATCTTTAGGAAATGAGGTAACAAGGACTTCCCTTGTCTGTAGGTGGCAAGGATTGATCCATCCTGTGAAAGGTGTCTAAGTGCTCTGGGCCTTCCCCACCCGCAGGTGGGTTCCCTCCCCAGTGGTCTGAAGAATGTTAATCAGCCTCTCCCAATGGGCAGTGGTGGTGCACGCCTTTAATCCCAGCACTTGGGAGGCAGAGGCAGGTGGATTTCTGAGTTCAAGGCCAGCCTGGTCTACAGAGTGAGTTCCAGGACAGCCAGGGCTACACAGAGAAACCCTGTCTCGAAAAACCTAAAGCTGATCAGTCATTGTGCCCCTTGGATCCTTTCCCTTTTGTGTACCTGTCCCTGGGTTAGCTTTCCCTTTATATAAAGAGCCCCTGCCATTGGATTAGGACCAGGCCTAGTGATCTCTTTTTTGTCTCAAAGTGGCCTTTTTCAAAACATAGTAACATTCTGAGGGGTGGGACTTCAACATACAAAACTGGGGGCAGGGATTCAGCATACAGCAGAGCCTTAGTTGAAGTCAGGAAGTATAGCTCAGTCACAGCAACAGCCTTCGCCAAGAGGCTGGCTGGGGGTGGAGCCCCTGCTAGAATACTTGCTCAACCCTGGGGTCATCCCCAGCACCCAGAGACAATAGGCTCTACAGACTGCAAAGAAAGCCAAATAGGTTTTTGTTTATTTGTGTATTTGTTTGTGTTTTGATGTTGTTTTTTGTTTTTCGTTTTTCGAGACAGGGTTTGTCTGTGTAGTCCTGGCTGTCCTGGAACTCAGAAATCCGCCTGCCTCTGCCTCCCAAGTGCTGGGATTAAAGGCGTGTGCCACCTCCGCCCGGCTTGTTTGTGTTTTGAGACAAGGTCTCACTGTATTGCCCTGGCTGGCCTGGAACTCACTGTCTTGCTGTGTGTAGACCAAGTTGGCCTGACACTCACAGCCACAGGAACAACTGGCCCCAGGACTCCTTTCTTGGGCCCTATTTAGTAGACACTGCAGAAGCAAGGTTGTTCTAGGCTCTCTGTACCAGGAAGTGGCACATGCCTGGAGCAGCCTCTATGACTACGGTTCTGGTGGTATGTTTACGGTGACACACTTGCTGGTGTTCTTAGTTATCTGCTTGGGTTTTCTTTTTCCTGGGTTTACTTTAACATTTTTTTTTTTTTTTTTTACTGGGCGGTGATGGCGCACGCCTTTAATCCCAGCACTTGGGAGGCAGAGGCAGGTGGATTTCTGAGTTCGAGGCCAGCCTGGTCTACAGAGTGAGTTCCAGGACAGCCAGGGCTACACAGAGAAACCCTGTCTCGAAAGACAAAAAACCAAAACATTTTTGTTTTGTTTTGTTTTGTTTCACTGTTTTTGAAACAGGGTCTTGTATAGCTCAGAATGGCCTCAAGTTTACTGAGTAGGTGAGTAGGACCTTCAACTCTAATCCTCCTGATTTCCAAGAACTTAGTGCTGGGATCACAGTGTTCACAATGCCCCTGTACCTGGCTGCTTTGACTTTTTCTTCCTCACTCCATCCCTACCTTTGACTTTAACATGTATGTATGTGCACCATGTGCATGCCTGGTGCCTGGAAGAGGTCAGAAGGGGGTGACAGATACCTGTGTCCAGTAGGAGGCAACACTGCTTTTATGTGGTGTCTGTAAGGGAGTACCACCTTCTGTTGGTATGGGGCCTACAGTGGGTTTATAGGTCTGGTTTCTTTTATTTATTTATTTTTTAAAATTGTGTGATTGTGTGTATTTGTGTCTGTGGAGGGGGAGTGGTGCATGTGAATACAGTGCTCACACAGACCAGCAACATCAGGTACCCCGGAGCTAGAGTTTCAGGCAGTTGGGAGCCACCTGACATTGGTGCTGAGAATCATGAGCCGAGTCTCCAGTCCCACACACTCTTGCAATGAGAGGTGTGGCTCTGTGAGAAAGAGACTTGCATGAGGCCCTGGGTTCCATCCCTGTGCCCTTCCCCCAGCCTTGAGCAGGCCTGAAAGACCTTGTTTACCACAACAGACCAAGTGATAGGATCTAGGTGGAGTTACCCACCATGGCTACACGGAACTTAGAAGAACTGTCTCTGTGCTTGCCTTGAGATGTCTCCAGCCGTGACCAAAAAATTATCCCACCCATCTCTACTTTAAACCAGAAAGGGTTTTGGTGGGGCCTTTCCCTTTAAATTGAGAGCTGAGCATTAAAGCATTGAGCCTTGATCAGAGAACTTTGTCTTGGCTTCATCTCTTCTTGCCCTCTGTCTCCTTTTCATTCCCAGCACCCCTTCCAGGTGAACCCAGTTGATCCCAGGCCGCAGGCAGCTACACATCCACAACACTGGAAAAAAAAAAGTGATCATTATGGTATTATAGGTGAAAGGACTCTCGTCTTCTTTGGAGATGACAGCACTATATGATGGGTCAAAGGTGTTCACCACTTCCATGTTTCATATACACACTACCCCCTAGCCTCCACCAACCGCAGCTCCCCTTTGTTTCTAACCAAATATTAGACCTTTTTATTGGGCTCATTAGATGAAACTTCTTGGAAGCTATTATTCTAAAGTGGTTCTGTATGGCCTAGCAGACTGACCTAATGCACTGTCACTCCTGCTGGCCAGGTACCAGAACAGCAAACTTTGAACTAGGCCATGTTCCAAGGCTCAGAGATTGAAACATCAGATGAAAGGGACTGGATAAGGAAGCTTGCGTCCTCTTGAGACAATGCCTAGTTGAGCCTGCAGGCTTATCCTAAGGTCTTCACACCACTGTGCCTCTGAAGCCTCCTCTGCCCTGCTCTGCACACCAGGTACCTTCCTAAATCTTCAGATGAGAGGAGCCGGCTGAGCAATCCTAACAGCAGCCCATTTCAGGGCTGGGTGTGGCCCAGCAGCAGAGCCCCTTGGCTATCATTCAGGGAACCCTTAGATGTGTCTCCAGCCTGACCAAAACAAACGCATCTGCAGGCAGGAACCCCTTGGCCACTTCGGAGTCCTGAATTGTGTGATCGAGGGCTTGGGGCTGTGCTCCCTAGGGGTCCTTCCTACTCCGCCTACAGACAGGCATGTGACAGTTCTGGGTGTTCCTCAGCCTGCAGGTGCCTAGCTTCAAAGCCCTTCCCTTCTAAGGGTGGGGTCACACTGAGATAGACCTCAAGCTGATCCAGGACTAACCCTGTTTTCCACTTGTCTTTTGGGAGCTACCATTCAGCCTTTGCTACCAGCCTGTGGAGCTTCCTGAAGATGTCTCTGACCACCAGTCAGGGGGACTTCCGGAAGACATCTCGTGCTGGCTGGGGGGATTACTGTTCACTGTCCTTGAATCTTGGGTTTAGGCTAAAGCAGATGTCTGCAGCTGTTATTCACCTGCTGGGGGCTAATGAATCCTATGTCAGCCCAGAATAGCCTTGGTGTCCTTTCACCTATCTCCCCAAAGCACTCCCAAGCCCTTGTGTGTGTGGGTGTGTGCATGTGTTTGTGTATATGTGTGGGTGTGTGCATGTGTTTGTGTATATGTGTGCACATGTGTGTGTATTTGTTTATGTGTATGTGTGCTCTGCTGCACCCACTCCTTTCGTCTACACCACACTTCATGGAACCCTGAGACCTTGCTCCTCAGGTTGACGCTGTCTCACATTGGGATTAGTGCTGCAACCTTCAATCCGGCTGCACACTGCACTGTTTCCTCTGGCGGGGCTCTCAATCATGGCTACTTCATCAAGCTTACTTCTGTGCTTTGCTGGCCACGGTTTCAGTAACAAGGACCTTGGAAGGGTCTCCAGAACCTCTATCAACTCCTCACACTTACCTACCTACCCTCAAGATAGTATTGACTTTTAACAGGTATAGATAGAAGTCAGGTGGGGCCACATGGAGCAATCTTTTTTTGTTTGTTTGTTTGTTTGTTTGTTTTCGAGACAGGGTTTCTTTGTGTAGCCCTGGCTGTCCTGGAACTCACTCTGTAGACCAGGCTGGCCTCGAACTCAGAAATCCGCCTGCCTCTGCCTCCCAAGTGCTGGGATTAAAGGCGTGGGCCACCACCGCCTGGCCACTTGGCACAATCTTAAGGGTTTTTTTTTTTTTAATTTGCAAATTTCTTGCTTTTGTGTTAGAAATTGGCATTTGGGAGCTCTCCATCCTAGAAATCATTAGCTCCTCCTGGGGGGCTATGGGGTGAAAGGTGGGGTGAGGTCTCTGCTTCTTTATGTCTGGCTCTTTCACTTCCTCTGAAGACAAAAACATCAGTAGCTTTTATCCTGAGTCACCCTAGGGTCTCTGAGCTTGAAAGGCTTTTCAAGGCAGACGACCCCGCACCCCCAGGTTGTGTTCAGAAAACTAGAACACGCCCTACAGCTGAAGCAACCATCTACTGAAAGCCAGAGCTCCCTCGAGAAACTGAGACCGGGAAAAATGAGGAGCGAAAAAAGAAACAGGATCTAGTTTCCTTTCTTCCTGAGAGTCAAGGAGCTTCACACAGCTGATAGAGCCAAAGATGGTGTGCTCTCTCTGTGTCTCCTTTTTTCCCTTCCTTCCTTCCTTCCTTCTCTCCTTCCTTCCTTCCTTCCTTTCTTTCTTTCTTTTTTTTTTTTTGACAGGGTTTCTCTGTGCAGCCCTGGCTGGCTTGGAACTCAGATCCACATTTCTCTGCCTCCCTAGTGCAGGATTAAGGGATTGTGTCACCACTGACCAGTGATGAGGGTGTTTTCTAAAAACATCTCAAATAAGGATGGTACACACAGCAGAAAGACAGCATAAACTACGCTTACCTAGTGCAGGGTTGACCCTTGAGTTTAGTAATATCGGCATCCCCCCCACCCCATCCTGCCCCAGGCTTTCTCTGCATAGCCCTGGCTATCCTGCAACTTACTCTGTAGTCAAAATGAGCCTGCCTCTGCTGGGATTAAAGGCCTGGGCTGGCCCAGCACTGCTGTTTTATCTTTAAACAGCGATCTTCATAAGACAGTTTTGTAAAGGGAAATTCTTTAAGAGAAACAAGTGAGCTGGGTGGTGGTGGTGCACACCTACCTGTAACCTTACCAGCACTTGGGAGGCAGAGGCGACTCTCAGTTGGAGGCCAGCCTGGTCTGCAGAGGTTGCACATGGCTGTGAGCACATGTAGAGGTCCCCCATAAAATCGAGTGCTCTTAACTGCTGAGCCAACTCTCCAGCCCTTAATTGAAAATTAAAACATTAAATTAAGTTAAATTTTAAAAATGTTTTTTATTTTGGTATGGATAAGTACATAATACTTATTTGATATGTTTTATACTAAAAGTATAAAATGTAAGGTATAGTCCCACAGCTTCTGCTCTGAATGCTTAATTCTTTTTTTTTTTTTTTTTTTTTTTTTTTTGGTTTTTCGAGACAGGGTTTCTCTGTGTAGCCCTGGGTGTCCTGGAGCTCACTCTGTAGACCAGGCTAGCCTCGAACTCTCGAACTCAGAAATCCGCCTGTCTCTGCCTCCCAAGTGCTGGGATTAAAGGTGTGCGCCACCACCACCCGGCTTGAATGCTTAATTCTAACTGTAGAGAAGTTCATTGAGTTGTACAAACTTTAGGTCTGGTTAATTTTGGTGTATGTGTTTTTTTTTTTAAATCTATCTGCAAGTTTTGTATAATAAAATTTATGCTATTAAAATTATATATAAATATATTACTATATATAAATATATAAAAATATATACAATTCAATGAACATCTCAACAGAGTAAGCATTCAGTGTTAGCAATCTGTTAAACTCCACCTCCAGTGTCACCTGGCAACAGCCAGGTATGCTCCGCCCCACAGTTACCTGGCAACAGGCAGGTAACCCTGCCCACTATAAAAGGGGCTGCTTGGCCCCTCCTCTCTCTCTTGCTCCTCAACCCTGAGCACCTGCAGGTTATCCTCTCCCCTCTCCCCTTCTCTTCCCCGGCCTCTACTCCTCTCTACTTCTCTCTCTCTCTCCTCTTGCTCTCCCACTCTCTTAATAAACCTCCCCTCGTGGAACCATCTTGGCTTGCTGTGATCTGTCCCAAGCTGCTGCGCCGTGGAAATCCTTTCATTCAGAGTGAAAGCTATGGAACTAGATATCAATATACATATATATATATATATATATATATATATATATATATTACTATAATATATGTAATACTATATATGCCACCACTGCCCAGCTACACATACTTTTCTTACCTTAATAAACTTAGCCAATACCAGGAGTGTAGCTCAGCAGTTGAGTGCTTACTTGTATATTCTAGGCTCTTGTAAAAGTCAGAGTCAGAAAACCTGACCTTCCCCAGGTAACTTCCTGGAATGCTGGGAGTAGTTCTTGGAAAATGAGAAAGTCAATACAGTGGCCACATGGTTTTGGATTTAAGCTTCTATAACAGGTATCTTCTTGCCACTCACTTGGAAACTAGGAGTGGACCTGACCAGAGTCCATATATTTGGTTAGTGTTTTTAAAACTTGCTTCAAATTTGGCTCAAAATTTGTGGAACCAGCTTTTCGCTTGTGAATCTCAAGATTAACACCCTGACTTTAGTCCTCAGGATTGCCAAAAGTTGAAAAAAAGAAATAAGCTAGGCAATATTGTTTTACTCTGCTTTGTCCTGGAAACGCTGAAACATCTCCAGCCCCCAGTTTCAAAACACCCAACGTCCTTTCCAGATATAAACACACATCTAGGGCCAAGAATCAAGAGGGCTACTCAGCTGCCTGGGATCTGTCTTTGAAACAGATCAACAGATGAACTGAGGCAGGCCTTTGAAGCACACCCCTTCAGTCCCTCAGGAAGCAGAGGCAGGCAGATCTCTGGATTTGAAGGCAGCCTAGTCTAGAGAGTGAGGTCCAGGAAAATCTATGATTGGGGGCAGGGGGAGAAAGAGATAAAATGAAATTTTAGAAAATAGCCACACACCTATGCTGAGTGTCCCACAAAGCTGACCTGTTTGATGGAGAGTTGGAATAATGTTACAGGCTGAAAGCCAAAAATCTTAGGCTCTCTTAAGTCCACCTAGAAGCCATTCAGTGTCCACCTCCGTGTGTGACCTAGCATCTTTTTGGAATGTACAAACAAGATCATTAGCTTCCTTCAAATCAAATGCTATGTGTCATTAGCTCTGAAGCCTTTGACAGAGTCTGGCTTTGTTGGGTCTAGCCTACCTGATGTCTCTGTCTATGTATTTTAAAAGTCCTGGTTCGTGACTTTATTTTGTCTGATTACTGTGAAAACATCTTGAACTGTTAGCCTGCCAAACCTTGGTATTTGTGGGAACTGAATTTGTGTTCCCAGGCCACAGCCACTAATTATTTGACTCTAGGATAAACTCTCCCCCTGAGGAAACTGTGTTTTTGTGTGGACAAAGAAAACCATCCCCATTTCTGTATAGACTCCGCCTCCTCCTACAGCAGGAGCTGAGGTAGGTAGTGTGCCCTAAGGAACGGCGAGGTTCTTCCTGTCCTTGAAACCTCAGATTGTTCCTGTTTTGAGTGAGATAAAACATATTTATATATTTACTTATTTGTGGTGCGTGTGTGTGTGTGTGTGTGTGTGTGTGTGTGTGTGTGATATGTGAATGCCTTTGTGAGTGAGTCTGCAGGTCAGAAGATAACTTTTGGGGGTTGGTTCTGTACTTCCTGGGTGTGATTCAGGAATTGAACTCGGTTATCAGCTTCAAGTACTTTTACAGGCTGAACCATTTCTTCCACCCTTAAGACTTCTGTATAGCCGGGCAGTGGTGACGCATGCCTTCAATCCTTAGAACTTGGGAGGCAGAGGCAGGCGGATTTCTGAGTTCGAAGCCAGCCTGGTCTACAGAGTGAGTTCCAGGACAGCCAGGGCTACTCAGAGAAACCCTGTCTCGAACCCCCCCCCAAAAAAAAAAAGACTTGTATAAATAAACCTGCCTTCTTTTTCATCCATCCACCCCTACATGGTTGGGAGTGTTGGTGCCACTACCCCAAAACAAAGCTCTTGGAACACACCTGAGGAGATCTCTCCAGGGCAGCTGGGAAACTCACCCCACTGTGGGGAGATCGGCATCATCATAAATTAGTGTTCTCGCCTCAAGAACTACACCAGGAGATTTAATTACCCTGCTTCTATCTGCATGACAAGACATCCTTCATTCACCCCTTAATTCCTTTCCTCCCTCTCAAAGGTTTCTCGTACTCCTCTCCCCCTCCCCCACTCTCCTAGACTCCTACTGGAAAGACTTAGAACCTCAGTCTCTGGCCCTGCTTAGCTATGGTTTTCTGATTCTGCATATGTGCATAATAGGGTTGTTTTTCTCCTGATAAATAGGTTGTGTCAATTGACCTTAGAGACGAAAGCAAAAAATGCTGGTGGAGCCAGATGCATTAATGAGTTGTTTTTCTTCCTGTTTAGCCAATGGCCATCTCTGGAGCCACCTGGTTGACTGACCAAATATTTTGAGTTCTCTTTTCTCTCCTTCACTCAGCCTGGGATGGATTCCATGGTACTTTCTTTTTTTTTTTTTTTTTTTGTTTTTTGGTTTTTCGAGACAGGGTCTCTCTGTGTAGTCCTGGCTGTCCTGGAACTCACTTTGTAGACCAGGCTGGCCTCGAACTCAGAAATCCGCCTGCCTCTGCCTCCCAAGTGCTGGGATTAAAGGCGTGCGCCACCACAGCCCGGTTCCATGGTACTTTCTATTCTTTGGGTTAGTCAGTAGGGATCTAATCAGAGGCAGAGACCCACACTTGAGCTGAAATTCCCTTTGGAGACTGGAGATTGAATAGAACTCTGTGACTGTGGGGAGTTAAAATGCTGCAAACTCAGAGCCAAAATTATCCCTGAACAGCCAGTTGTCACCCACCCCCTGTTCCTGACCTGACATCCCTGTGGCTGAAGGCTGGTTGTGGTGAATACAGCCTTTTATCCCAACACTCTGGCAGAAAAAAATATATATATTTAACCTACAATAATATATAATAATTTTGTTTTGTTTTTTTGTTTTTTTCGAGACAGGGTTTCTTTGTGTAGCCTTGGCTGTCCTGGAACTCACTCTGTAGACCAGGCTGCCCTTGAACTCAGAAATCCACCTGCCTCTGCTCCCAAGTGCTGGGATTAAAGGTGTGTGGTGCCAGCACTGCCGGCGCTTATCTCTTTTCATCTGTGCCTTCAGCCAAAGAAAAAGGCAGGGACACAAAATGAAGAGAGGCTCACTGTTTTGTTTTAGGGCCAGGTATGGCACCCTATTAAAAAAAAAAAAAGTTTTGTTTTGGTGAGATGGAATTCATTCTGTAGTCTAGGCTGGCCTAGAACTCAATGATCTTCCTGCCTCAGCCTCCCAAGTGCTAGGATTACATACAGGTGTGGACAGCCATACCCAGGCCTTCATTCAGCTTGTTCAGGGGCCAAAGTGAGAAATCAACACACTTTTTTAGTGAAAACAACTGCTAAGCTAAGTGACTGTTTCAAAACCTTTGAGGTACATTAAGTTAAACTACCGTCTTGCACTAACCCAAAGGCCACAACTATCATCAGATAACATGAGACCTTTAGCCGAGATGAACTCAGTTTGCTGTAACTGTCCTGCCTGATGTTCCTGCATATGTATTTGGTAAATGTAAATTTATAGTGTTTTAATTTGTGACTATAAAAATTCATGCAATCAATTCCACATGATGGGACATGCCACTGGGGCAAAGTGAGTCTGTGTTCCAGTCATCCATTCCATTCAGAATTAACTCTTTTTTCTTTCTTCCTTTCTTTCTTTTTCTTTTTCTTTTTTTTTTTTTTTTTTGAGACACAGTTTCTCTGTGTAGCCTTTGCTGTCCTGGAACTCATTCTGAAGACCAGACTGGCCTCGAACTCACATAGATCTGTCTGCCTTTGCCTCCTGCATGCTGGATTAAAGGTGAGTGCTACCACAACCCAACTCAGAATAAACTCCTATTCCCTTTGAAGCAAGAGCTGAGTTTTTATTCTATGGGCAGTGGTGGGATCCTGAATTCAGCTCTGTCTCTTAAGCCACTATCCACAGGCGATATGCCTGCCCATCTGTCTACAACAGTGGGACCTGACTTCAGACATATGAGTGTCTCAGTCACAGAGTGGTGAGAATACATTGAATATAGCTACTACATATTAAAGGCCACGGGAGGGGGTTGGGGATTTAGCTCGGTGGTAGAGCACTTGCCTAGCAAGCGCAAGGCCCTGGGTTTGGTCCTCAGCTCTGAAAAATAGATAGATAGATAGATAGATAGATAGATAGATAGATAGATAGATAGA
>NW_021604687.1:10013417-10015533 GCF_004785775.1 Grammomys surdaster
AGATAGATAGATAGATAGATAGATAGATAGATAGATAGATAGATAGAACGAACAGGAGGATCAGAAGTTCAGGGTTATCCTTAGTCATACAAGAAGCTTAAGGCCAGCCTGGGCTACAGGAAAGATCCTGTCACAAGAAAGAGAGAAGGAAAAAAGAAAGGAAGGAAGGAGAAAATGGAGACAGAAAATGAAGAAAGGAAAGGACTGTGGTCTAGGGGTCTAGCGTGTGTGGGACCCTGGGTTTAACTCTCAGTACCACCACCAAAACAAACAAAACTATTTCTGAAAACACTCCTAATTATGGCACCTCCTCAACCTGTCCTCCTTAGTTATGTGACAGGCCTGGCTACAGGAATGCTAGCTAAGTGCTCTGACATGCCGGCCCGTGGTGGCACAAGCCTTTAATCCAGCATTTGGGATGCAGAGGCAGGCGGATTTTTGAGTTCTAGGCCAGCTTGTTCTACAGAGTGAGTTCCAGGACAGCCAGGGCTACACAGAGAAACCCTGTTTCAAACAAAACAAAACAAAACAAAAAACCCTCAAAAAAAAAGAGCTCTGACCTGAGAGTCTATTTCCAAAGATACAATTCCTACCTTATTTATTCTATCTGCTCTAGAGTTCAAAACACTCTCCAACCCAGGTAATTTGAGTCTGAGTCATGGGCTGCCTAGCTCCCCACATCCACCCCAGTTAATGGAGGCTGGGACCTATCCATCTATCTTCCATTTATCCTGGAGATCTGGCCTTGGAGTCTGACAGACACATAGATCTATGCTCCCTACCTCCCTGCAGAGGCATCTGCATTGTGTAGGTCTCCAGCCCTGTTAGTACCCTCCACTGCCACACCACAGGCTGGAGTTCTATCCAGTGTGTACTGCCCAGTTGACTGACAGTTTGGGGGAGCCTGAACAGATGAGGACAGGCTGGTGTACAATAATGTTGAAGCTCTGTGTCAAACAGTCACATGAGCCTGGCAGGAGCATCTTGGGACTTAGGTGTTCTTTTCAGGATCATTAATCCCAAGAGGGGATGGATCCCAGGAGGTAGGAAGGATGAGACTCATTGTTGGCCTTCATTACTTGCCATCTTGGCACCCTAACAACAAGACCATTGTGACTTCGTTCTCGGGGATGAGAAACACAGCTGCTGTAATTTTCCTGCTTTAAAACAATTTTCACTCTGAAGTAAGGAAAAGTACCAAACTAAGGGAAACAGGACTTTCCTGTTCTCGGGCTCATTTTGCTTTCCTGAAGTACACTTCTTCTTGTTTTTTTTTTTTTTTTTTTGAGACAGGGTTTCTCTGTGTAGCCTTGGCTGTCCTGGAACTCACTCTGTAGACCAGGCTGGCCTCGAACTTGTTTTTGTTTTAAATGATTTATTTATTTTTATTTTATGTGCATTGATGTTTTGCCTGCACATATATCTGTGTAAGAGTGTTGGATCCACTGGAACTCGAGTTACAGTTGTAAATTGCCTTGTGTGTGCTGGGAATTGAACCAGGGTCCTCTGGAAGAGCAGCCAGTGCTCTTAATTTCTGAGCCATCTCTCTAGTCCCAACTGAGGTAGAATTCTTATGTGTTTCAGCAAGTCTATTTTTATAATGTTATAATGTCTCATGAATTGTTGGCAGGGTCCATCTACTATGTCTGAGTTAACAATGTGTTTGAGAGCCGGGCAGTGGTGGCGCACACCTTTAATCCCAGCACTTGGGAGGCAGAGGCAGGCAGATTTCTGAGTTTGAGGCCAGCCTGGTCTACAGAGAGAGTTCCAGGACAGCCAGGGCTACACAGAGAAACCCTGTCTCCAAAAACCAAAAAACAAAAACAAAAACAAAAACAAAACAAAACAAAAAAAATCAACAACAAAGTCTTTGAGGGGCTGGAAAGTTGGCTCAGTGGCTAAGAACACTTACTGCTTTTCCAGAGGACCCAGGTTCAGTTCCCAGCAACCATATGATGGTTCATAATTATCTGTAACTCCAGCCTCGCAGGATCTGATTTAGGCCTCTGAGGGTATGAGACAACACACACACACACACACACACACTCACACACACACGAGAGAGAGAGAGAGAGAGAGAGAGAGAGAGAGAGAGAGAGAGAGAGAGAGAGAGAGA
>NW_021604687.1:10015543-10025588 GCF_004785775.1 Grammomys surdaster
AGAGAGAGAGAGAGAGAGAGAGAGAGAGAGAGAGAGAGAGAGAGAGACTTTGAATCTTACTCCCAGTCATAGTTTGGAGTTTGGAGGCAGAGGCAGGAGGGGCAAGACTTGCTCAGGACCAGTCTTGGCTACATGAGGTCCAGTCTTGAAGAAGAAAATAATAAAACCGAAAAAGGGTTGGAGGCAGCTGTGCCAGCAGCAATTCTCAGAGGATAATAGCCTTATGGTCACACAGGCAGCACGTGTCATGTGTCTGAGTCGCTTACACCCCAAAGTTGTCAGCATGTAGTTCTTCCAGCTCACAGCCCTGAGATGCCTACAACCACATTTATTCAGCTTGGTGACCCTTCTGTCATTCCACCAACAGGAGATATGAACAGGGTTCAGGTGACTCCGATAAAAAAGCAAGACTCTGAAGGATAGAGAGATGACTCAGCAATTAAGAATACATACTTCTTTTCCACAAGATCTGAGTTCAATTCTCAACATATATGTCTAGCAAGCCAGTCAGGCAGCTCACAAATGCCTGTCAGTGCATGTACAAACCCATGCATACTTGTACACAAAATTTAGAGAGAGGGGATAGGTTGGAGAGATGGCTCAGTGGTTAAGTGCACATAGTGCTTATTTGCAAAGGACCCCGATTAAGTACTCAGCACCCATGTGGTGGCTTACAACTGCCCATAGCTTCAGTTCCAGGGAATCTTGACACCCTCTTCCGGAACCTGAAGTGGCCACTTCCTGTAGTAAAGTAGAACCCCCAGTGGAAGGTTAAGGATACCAACCCATCCACAAAACTTTCGACCCTAAATTTATCCTGTCTACAAGAAAGCAGCGACAAAGATGGAGCAGACACTGAGGGAATTACCAATGAATAACCAGCCCAACTTGAGACCCATCCCATGGGCTAGAACCAATCCCTGACACTATAAATGATACTCAGTTATGCTTGCAGACAGGAGCCTAGCATAACTGTCCTCTGAGAGGCTCCATACAACACCTGACTGAAACAGATGTAGAAACCCACTGCAAAACATTGGACAGACCTCGGGGAGTCTTATAGAAGACTTGGGGGAAGGACTAAGGGACCCAGAGGGGATAGTAACTCCAAAGGAGGACCAACAGAGCCAACTAACCTGGACCCTTGGGGACTCTTGAGACTAAACCACCAACCAAAGAGCATATAAGGGCTGGACCTAGGTTCTCCCACACATATGTAGCTTGGTGTTCATGTGGGTCCCCTAACAACTGGATGGGGGCTGTCCCTAAATCTGTTGCCTGCCTGTCGATCCTGTTACCCTAACTGACCTGCTTTGTCTGGTCTCAGTGGGAGATGCTACACCTAGCCCTGAAGAGACTTGATGTGCCAGGTTGGGGGCATATAGGGGGCTCCACCCTCTTAGAGAAGGGGAGGGAGGATGGAGAGAAGAACTATGTGAATGGACACAGTAAGGGCAACATTCGGATGGTGGTGGTCTTTGGGAGGTAGAGGCCAGCAGATCTCTATGTTTGAGGCCAAGTTGGTCTATACAGTGAGTTCGGGGACAGCCAGGGTTACATAGAGAAAGCCTGTGTCAAAATCAAAACAACAAAAGTACAGTATTTTTGAGACAGAGTCTCTGTCTTAGTTAGGGAGTTTTATTGCTGTGAACAGACACCATGACCAAGGCAAGTCTTATAAAGGACATTTAGCTGGGGCTGGTTTACAGGTTCAGAGGTTCAGTCCATTATCATCAAGGTGGGAGCATGGCAGCATCCAGATGTGCACGGTGCAGGCCGAGCTCAGAGTTCAACATCTTCATCTGAAGGTTGCTCTTGGAAGATTGACTTCCAGGCAGCTAGGATGGGGGCGGTCTTAAGACCACGCCCACAGTGACACACCTTCTTCAACAAGGCCACACCCACTAATAGTGCCGGTCCCTGGGCTAAGCATATTCAAACCGTCACAGTGTCATTTAACCCAGGCTGGCCCCAAATTTGCTATGTAGCTGAGGATGACTTTGGACTCCTGGTATTACTGCCACAATCTCCCAAGGGCTGGGATTACATGTGTGCTCTACCATTCTAGATTTTATGTGGTACATGGAATTGAACCTAGGCCTTCGGGCTGGACCTCGTGCTGACTTGTTCTGAAATTCTTTTTTTTTTTTTTTTTCAAAATCAAGAATCCAATCTTGAGTAGAGGTCTCTTTAAACAAACAAACAAACAAACAGACAGACAAACAGACAAACAAACACCGACGGGTTTTGGGGGAACTCAGGCCTTTGCAGACAGTACAGAGCTATCCTGATTCTTCTGGCCTATGCCCTATACCACTATCACTGACAAAACAATTGACTGTAAAGAATTAAAATTTCGCCGGGCGGTGGTGGCGCACGCCTTTAATCCCAGCACTCGGGAGGCAGAGGCAGGCGGATTTCTGAGTTCGAGGCCAGCCTGGTCTACAGAGTGAGTTCCAGGACAGCCCGGGCTATACAGAGAAACCCTGTCTCAAAAAACCAAAAAAAAAAAAAAAAAAAAAAAAAAAAAAAAAAAAAAGAATTAAAATTTCCCTAGGAATCCCATAAGAGAAGGGGAAGGCTGGAACTCTAGGACCAGCCTGAGGAGGATTTGTCTTGAGGAAGAGATTTTGCACTGTCCCGACAACTTGTCAGACCACTTTGCAAGGGAGACTGGGGCTGAGGTAATGATGGGTCAGTGATGGTTGGGACCACACCACAACAGACTGTTTAGCTTGGCATTCCTCTTGCCCTGCACTTAAAACCTAAACCTTGATGGGTGTAGTGGCATTCATTTTAGCTTTAATCTTAGCAGAGAAGGGCAGTTCTCTGTGAGTTCAAGGCCAGCTTGATCTATATGAGTTCAAGAACAGTCAGACCTAGAGACTTTGCCTCAAACAAACCCTAACCTTATGTTGGTACCCTGAAAACAGTCTTGGGGGGGGCACCATAGGACCCCTTTATTTGTCTCTCTTTCCGTTGTGACCATACTGACTTCATCTTTTCCTGCCTTCCGCCTTTACTTGTCTGTTTAGTTGGTATATTGAGCAGGAGTAGCAGCTCCTTAGAGCTGCTAGGGCCCAGGCTCTGGCCTTTACACCTTCAAGTGAGTGACAAGATTCAGCATCTGAAACAGGAAATGAATCAGGGCTGGCTGATGCTCAGGGATACACCTCAGTTCCGGTAGAGTGCCAGAGGCCTAGCTTCAGGCACCACAGCCCTCTCATAATAAATAATAATAATATAACTCAAAGAGAAAGAAAAAAAACTGGAGGCAGGTATATTACTATGTGACATCATGTACAAGGGACCACAGACAGATTATTCCCTTTTTCCCCAGCACTCAGGAGGCAAAAGCAAGTGGATCTCTGAGTTTGAGGCCAGCTTGGTCTACATAGTCAGTTCTAGGACAGTCAGGGCTACCCAGAGAGACACTGTTTCAAACAAACAAACAAACAAACAAACAAGAACCAAAAATACCTACAAAAACAAATAATAAATGAATAAAATATGTGGGTAGGACCATCAGAGAACTCTCAGCTACAGGCCTCGGCTGCTATCTAATAGGATTTTTAAACCTTTGATGAGAGGCAGGCGGATTTCTGAGTTCGAGGCCGACCTGATCTACAGAATGAGCTCCAGGACAGCCAGGGCTACACAGAGAAACCCTGTTTCAAAAAACCAAAACCAAACCAACCAAACAAAAACCTTTGATTACTTCAGAATAGGGGTTTGTTAAATTAGGATATTCCAGCCGGGCAGTGGTGGCGCATGCCTTTAATCCCAGCACTTGGGAGGCAGAGGCAGGTGGATTTCTGAGATTGAGGCCAGCCTGGTCTACAGAGTGGGTTCCAGGACAACCAGGGCTACACAGAGAAACCCTGTCTCAAAAAACCAAAAAAAAAAAAAAAAAATTAGGATATTGCGAAGGATTTCTTTTTTTTAATCACTATGTTAGGGATGTGACAGAGGGGGTCAAGGAAAGGCTATTTAGTGGAGTAAAGATAGCCTAAGATAAACTGTAATTAGGCTCTGCACTTGCGACAGTCCCTACTATCCACGGTCACTGAAGTCTTAATTAATCAGCCTTTGCACTCATAGCTTCTTTCTAGGAATTCTCCTGCTATAAAAGGACACATAATTATTAGGGGTGATCCTTTCCTTTTCCCACATATCCTCTGACCCCAACTCTAGCAGAAGTCTTGCTTCTTGTCTCCGAGGAGGATTTGTACCAGGGCACAAGCAGAGAAAACTAATAATTAAGGTTTACTTCCACGGGTGAGAAAGCAAGAGTGGGAAGTACTTTGAGTCTCCAGATGGAAGGCAGACAGGCTGAGCAACAGAAGCCGAAGTCTAGTTAGTATGGTATCTGGAATCTTAAGTCTGGGTCTACCATGTCGTCTCTTTGCTGTTCTCCATCCTTGAACATGCAGAAGCTTTCCCAGAAGCCCTTCTTCCTCATTCAAAGCTCAGTTTGTTACAGTCAGGTGAATAACGATGAGGAAAGAGTTGACAGAGGCTGTTTGTGCGACATTCCACAGGGTGACTTGTTTGAACTATCTTGGGACCCAGTCACGTGGCACAATGACTGGGCGCTTGAGAAGCCTGAGACAGTGAAAGCAGGCCAGGGAGGGCTGGGAGATGGCTCAGTAGGGAGAGGTGGGGGCTGTGTGCCTACCCGATGACCTGGGTTGAATCTCAAGAACCCAGAAAAGGCTTCTCTGCAGTACAGAGTGTGGAAGCAGCAGGAGGGATCCTTCCTGCTTCAATAAGGTGAAAGAAGTTGTCCTCTGACCTTCCCAGGAATGCTGTGGCTCACACAGGCAAGTGTGAATGAACACACACACACACACACACACACACCCACACACACACCCCAAAAAAACATAGGACGAAGCAAACCAAAACCGAAAGAACAGCTGGACATGGTGTCCCATCCTTTAACCTTGAATGAATCCCAAAACTAGGGAGCCAGAAGTAGGTGGACCTCCGTGAGTGAATCAAGCTAGCCATGGCTTCATAGTAAGACCTTGTTTCAAAACAACAAAACTAAGAATATCCAAGGTGGTGCCAGGAAGGAGACTAGTGCAGCCTATAAAGTGAAGCCTTTAATTCCAGGACTTCAGAGGCAGAGACAGGTGGATCTCTCCAAATCCAAGGCTACAACGTGAGATCCTGCCTCAAAACAAAAGAAAAAAGCAAAAAGCAAGCAAGCAAGCTGGGTGTAAGTGGTTCATGCCTGTAATGCTAACACCTGAGAGGCAAAAGAGGCCCATTCAGGAAGACGGCTCTGAGTTTCAGCGTATCCTCATCTACAGGGCAAGATCCTGCCTGGAAAAAAAAAAAAAAAGGCTCCCAATAGCTAAGCATGGTGAGACTCCTGCAATCTCAGCACCTGAGAGTTGAAAGCAGGGATATCAGGAAATGGTCTTCTGGCTACATAGGAGGTTTGCAGCTACCCTGGGAAACATGTAACTTTGTCTTTAAAGAAAGAAAGAGAGGAAGAAAAAAAAGAAAGAAAGAAAGGGAGGAAGGAAGAAAGAAAGAGAGAAAGAAAGGAAAGAGAGAGGGAGAGAGAGAAAGAAGGAAGAAAAGAAAAAATGGGAGTGAGTAAAAGAGAGAAAGAGGGAGAGGGAAGAAGGGAGAGAGGGAGGGAAGAAGGGAGGGAGGGAAGGAGGGAGGGAGAGAAAAAGGGTGGGCAAAAATAGAAGGGGTTTAGCCACCAGGCAATGGCTAAACAACATGTTTTTGAAACATGGGAGCACTGGGTAGCTTGGGTTTCTTTCTGTAAACCGTAAAGCATGGAGACTTTCTATTCACTGGCCCCACTGGAGTCAAAGGCTCCAGTTTTCAAGAAGAGCTGGTCTGCTAGGGGCTCTGTCATCAAGTGTGTTTGACATGGGAGTATTTCCTATGAGTGACTGATTTATCCTGTTGGTGTCCCACGCAGGAGCTCAGCCCAAAGAACTTTATTAAATCTAGATCAGTGAAGTTACAGAACAATCCACCCCGTTCCTAGGCTATATGATAAATGCTTGGAGGGAAACTACCACATCTGCACCCTAATCTGTTTTCTTTTCCCTCTTCCTTTTTTGCGGGGAGGGTAGGAGAATTTTTTTGGTTTGTTTTTTTATTCAAGATAACTAGCCTGCCAAGATTCCACAAATCTAGCCTACTTGTAAAACTTTGCTGCAAATCTTTTAATCTCCCCAACCTGGTAAAATTTTGTTTAAACAAAAGCACCACAGCCTTCCTGGAACCTGACAGCCCAGTGCGGCCAGCTCTTCCCCTATCTTTGCACCAACTCTTTTAAAGCTAGCCAGTCACAGATTGAGGTCAGATTGTCCCAGCCAATGGGAAAAGGACACAAGTCTGCGCTTGTGTTATGCTTGCCAGCTTGATCTGGATCATGGCACACCATTCTGTAAAGAGAAATTAGCACTGTCCATGTGTCTTTGTTGACACTGAGAATAATGTTTTCAAGAGATCGAACCCAGGAGCTGGTGTGCACAAGGCTTGCCTGGAACTCTGGCTTATACTCCCAGATCCATGAACACTTTTTTTTCCAAATGGGTCAGTCAAGGGATGTTGAATGAATATGGTGGCTGTCACCTGTAATCTCTAAACTCTGGAGACTAAGAAGCTAATCTCTAGGATGATTGTTGCTAGTGAGGATTACACAAGCAAGACAGTAAGACCTTGCCTCAAAAAATAAGCCGGGCGGCGGTGGCGCATGCCTTTAATCCCAGCACTTGGGAGGCAGAGGCAGGCGGATTTCTGAGTTCGAGGCCAGCCTGGTCTACAGAGTGAGTTCCAGGACAGCCAGGGCTACACAGAGAAACCCTGTCTCGAAAAACCAAAAATAAATAAATAAATAAAATAAATAAAAAAGGGAAATGGAAGTGGTAATAATATCAGTGATGTCTGTGTTTACAGCCTGAGGATTTCTTTTCAGAGACCTATATCTTTTGTCATTTTTTTCTTTTAAAATAGAAGTCCCATTCTACACATCTGTAGTCTTGGATGGACTGAAGTCACAGAGATCCTCCGCCCCTGCCTCCCGAATTCTGGGATTAACTAGGTGTTCATTCCCAGACTAAAAAAAGACTTTAACATAGATTTGATAACTTGAGTCTTTTGAAAGCGAGGAGCTCAGGGGAAAGATGAAGCAGGTATACGTGCAAACGTGCACATGTCAGAAGAGTGCATCACATCCCCTGGGGGTGGAGTTCTAGGCAGTTGCGGATCACCTGATGTGGGTGTTGGGAATTGAACTCAGGTCCTCTGGGAAGAGCAACTAATGTTCTTGACTGAGTCATCTCCTCAGACCTTGTGTTAGAATTCTTAAAAACATCACCTGGCAAGAGGCTTCAGCCAGGCTCTGGGGTGAGGGGACTCCTTTTCCTTTTCTCTGGCTTTGTCTTTTGCTGCTCCTTCAATAGAAACCTTGTGTTGATGGGCAGTCCATAGAATAGGGGCCTTTACTGTGCCCTGGAGTATGCGGGCACACACATCTTCCACCTGTCACTAGGCTCAACTCCTTGGCCCATGCCATTGAGGGGAGGGTGGTGGGGAGGATTGAGAGTGGGAAGGTAGAAGGAGAGGTGGAAGAAGGTAAAGGAAAGGGCGGGAACTTTTGTGTCTAGTTTTCATTTCAGTCTTGTAGGGCTGAAAGTCAATTAGAAAAGAGAACTGGCCAAATTCCACCTTTCACAAAAGGGGAAGTGTGGTGTTTGGGAACCTTGATGGCAGAACAAAGGCAAGGGGACAAGGGGCCATTATGAAGGGTTCTGTCTGGAGAGGAGCCTGGAGAGGAGGATATCCCACATGTGAGGGAGCACCCCAGGATCTGTGAATTCAGAGCATGGGCCTCTGAGGCTTCTGTGCTTGTCCTTCTCAGGCATTGAGAAGGTGGGTGGCCAACCACAGCGTTCTGAGAACAGTATGTTCACTTTCATTCTTACTCTCCAACGCAGTGTTAGCTGGCCTTTTGAACTCTGCTGGGCAAGAAGAAAAACTACTCATCTTTCTGGGTGTAAGTGGGGGTGGGGTGTGGATGTCCTTCTCACTCACCACCCAGAGTTCTGAGGACCCAGAACAGCTGGGAAGCGGCTGACATTATCTTGGAGCCTCTTCTCTGGTTTGGACAATGGAGTCCTGCTCTGCCAATTTCCAAGGTCCCCTTTTGCCCTAAGTCTGGTTCATTTCATGCCAAATGAGGGTCATGGTAGAATGGACCTTAGAGCCCTAGAGAAAAATGGAAGGGACTGTTTGGGAACTCCCCATGCTCACAGTACTTTTACTAAAATCAGGCCTCTGATTTTTGTACTTGAAATTCTCCCTCCAGAGATAGTCACTCAAGTGATGCCTGAAGTCTCAACTTATACCGTGGAGGCAGAGAGATCAGGCGTTTCAGGTCATCTGCCACATCCGTAAGGTTGAGATCAACCTGGGGGCTCTGTTAGACTCTGTCTCAAAGAATCCAAGTCAGGCTGGGGGTGAAGGATCTGTAAGAGATCCTCAGAACACTCTGTTGTCATTAACACAGCACTTTGCTGTATTCTGTGTGGTTAGTTCAAATGTGAGTGTTTTCAGGAAAGCTACAGACAGCTTTGATGCGTGACTGTGACAAGGACTTCCACTGTGAGCCTGTCTTGTACCACTCCAGTTCTGCAGGCTACTGAGTAAGAGTATGTTGAACAAAGGCTGACAGTGAAGGAAGCCAAGTTTGATGGACCCTGGGCTTTTGGAACATGTTATACACAATAATCTTTGCTTGAATACCTTTGGCAAGAGGAATCTCACTTTCCAGGTCTTTTTTTTTTTTTTTTTGGTTTGGTTTTTCGAGACAGGGTTTCTCTGTGTAGCTCTGGCTGTCCTGGAACTCACTCTGTAGACCAGGCTAGTCTCAAACTCTTGAACTCTGGAACTCAGAAATCCGCCTGCCTCTGCCTCCCAAGTGCTGGGATTAAAGGCATGTGCCACCACCACCTGGCTCCAGGTCATTTTTAAAATCATATTTGCTCAGAGGTGTGTTTGTGTTTTGCTGGGGACTGAGTCCAGGGCCTTGGGCATAGGACTGGGAGGTCAGTTCTCTGGTAGAATTCATTACAAATTATGCTCCCGCCTGTTTTGTTGGAGTCTGCTCCCTCTATTCATTCTGCTGGGCTTCTGGACAGAGCAGGAAACTTGGAGTGATTGGTAAAGCATACTCCAAAGTGGAGAGACTAAAAGTCCACTGAGAAAAAAAAAAAAACAAAAAACAAAAACCAAGGGTGTCCCTGACTAAAGAGAACGAAGAAGGTCATTCACAGGATGACAAGAAGCAGGGGTCAGCCTCTGGTCTTCTTCATTGTCACAGCTGAATTTCTACAGTCTTGCAGGTTGGCCTGAAGGGGAACTTTGAAACACTTGTCCCCCACTCCCTCCCCCCAATGGGAGAGGCTGATTAACACTCCTCTGTCAGAGGACCTTTGCTGGATTAACAGTCAGAGGAGGAAGGGAGAGGCTGATTAACATTCCTCAGACCACAAAAAAGGGAACTCACCTGTGGGTGAGGAAGGCCCAGAGCACCTAGACACATTCCAAAGCAGGTTCGATCAACCCTTGCCACCTGCAGACAAGGGAGGTCCTTGCCACCTCATTCCCTAAAGACCTATTAGTTTAAAAGTCACTGTTCTGCCAATCACATTTTTCCTAATGACTGCTACCCCTAGAGACTGTATAAATGTCCGCTGAACAAGCCTCGAGGGGTCTCCTCTCTCTTTGGGATGCTGGATGGCCCCAGCATGCTGGAACATTAAAAATTCCTCTTGCATTTTGCAGTGATCTCTTTCTACCTCGTTCACTCAGGGTGTCTCCGGTAAACTAAGGCTCTGCTGGCAAGAGTTTTACAGGCCCAAGCCTATAATCCCAGCACTCAGGAAGCACAGCAGGAGGATCAAGGTTTAAGGCCAGCCTCAGGTGACCTGTTTTTCTTTTTGTCTTCCTTCCTTCCTTCCTTCCTTCCTTCCTTCCTTCCTTCCTTCCTTCCTTCCTTCCTTCC
>NW_021604687.1:10025598-10077328 GCF_004785775.1 Grammomys surdaster
TCCATCCTTTCTTTCTTTCTTTCTTTCTTTCTTTCTTTCTTTCTTTCTTTCTTTCCTTCTTTATTTTTTGAGACAGCATCTCATGTAGTTGGTCATCTCATGTAGTTCCAGCTGACCTTGAACTCACTATTTAGCTGAGAATGATTGTCACATATCCTGTGATATTGGTATATACACACAAGAACACAACAGATAAATGTACATTTTTTTAAAAGTTAAAAGATGGCCGGGCGGTGGTGGCGCATGCCTTTAATCCCAGCACTTGGGAGGCAAAGGCAGGCGGATTTCTGAGTTCGAGGCCAGCCTGGTCTACAGAGTGAGTTCCAGGACAGGCAGGACTACACAGGAAACCCTGTCTCAAAAAACCAAAAAAAGAAAAAAAAAGTGAAAAGATGGCTGTCACTGTAATTCAGAGATTAGATTCAGAGTTTCGGAGGCCTAGAACCTTCAGTGATGGTGGAATGAGTAGAGACCCCCCTTTAAGCCGCCACCTCCACAGGATTTCTCTGAGTAGCCCTGGCTACTAGCCAAGGACTACATCTGCAGACCAGGCTGGCCTTGAATTCACAGAAATCCCTTTGCCTTTATCTCCAGAATGCTGGGATTAAAGGCCTGTGCCTCCATTTATTTTTGTTTTGCTTGTTTAAATTAATACCAGGGATCCAACCCAGTGTTCCCACACATTAACCAAAGGTCTTCCATCGGGCTACTTGCCTAGTAGAATTATTTTCCTATATCCAGAAAAGAGTTTCCCAAAAAGAATACTGAGAATGTGGAAAAGCTTGCTTTAAAAATAGTGTACTACGCCAGGTGGTGGTGGTACAGGCAGATCTCTGAGTTTGAGGCTAGCCTGGTGTACTGAGTGAATTCTAGGTCAGCCAGACCTTCACAGAGAAACCCTGTCTCAAATAAAAAAAACCAAACCAAACAAACAAAAAGTATACTGTCTTTTTTTTTCCTTTCTGTCACCCATCAACATGACCTCTGTCTCTAGCATTGTCCTTTGTCACTCACCCTGGACAGCCACTCACAGCATAGTCCCTGTGCTATGTCTATACTCTCTGAGACACTGTACTGGGGCTGGAGCCTGCATTAGAACACTGGATGGGAGTTTTCCTCCAGGGTGGTGCTCCTTCAGGGCCAGGTCCTATCCTTCTAAGATGTGTGTGTCCTGGAGTCCAGAGTAGTGCTAGTATACGTTAGGAGTTTAATACATGTCCAATCACTGGCTAAGTAAAAATGCACCCCTCATACTTAACCTTGACTTTAACCACATGTATAGTATTCTGAGTGTGTCATTCATGGTTTTAATTTTTGTAAATATTATTTTCTGGCTAAATCTGAGATCACAGCCCCATAATTCTAGCTACTTGGGAGCATGAGGGAGGAAGACCTTATGTTTGAGGCCCTCCTGAGCATCGGTGTTCAACACCAGTCTGGTCCACTTAATGAGACTCTATCTCAAAATAAGTAGTAAAAGCGCCTAGTATGCAGCTCAGTGGTAGAGAACATGTGTGCTTACTGCGTGCAGGGCTGGAACTTTCTTTTGTGTGTGTGTTTCAAGATTTAGCTTTACAGGCATGTACTTTATAACCCAGCCTGGTTTGGAAGGGGTGTTGGATATCCCAGGACTGACCCAGGACCAGAGACCGAAGTGCCTATTTAACATATCAAAGTGGGCCTGGCCTCTGGGTTCTCCCAGCATCCTTTAGGCTCTACTTGTTGTGAGGTATGGCTGGCATACCCCACCCCCTACCCTGGATTTTCCAGCCCAGGGACTGGGTTTTCCCTCCCCCAGAGGCTAGACATTTTGGTCTCTTTGCTCTCCCCTTCCTCTCCCCCCCTTCCCTCTTTCTTTTTCTTTCTCTTTTTCTCTCCCCCACCATCTCCCTCATCTGCTTGGTAACTTCCCTGGCCTCCTGCTGTGAGATTGGGAAACCTGACTGACAGCTGCCCCCAATAAACCTGCCTTTACACTCTCAATTTGGTTTTAGTTGGCTTATTTCATCAAAAAAGAAAACCTGTTACTATGTTGGCCAGGCTGGCCAGGAACTCTCAGATCCATCTGTCTCCGGCTCCTGAGTGTTGGGATTAAGGGCTTGTACCACCACACCTGGCCCCCAAACTAACTTCTTTTTTTAATTTTTTTTTTATTTTTTGTTTTTTTTTCGAGACAGGGTTTCTCTGTGTAGCCCTGGCTGTCCTGGAACTCACTCTGTAGACCAGGCTAGCCTCGAACTCTTGAACTCAGAAATCCGCCTGCCTCTGCCTCCCAAGTGCTGGGATTAAAGGCGTGTGCCACCACCACCCGGCCCCAAACTAACTTCTAAATGTTTCTATAAAGTCCACCTCAGAACCCTGGTATACTTTCTCTTGTATGATGTACTATCTCTTATAATGCTCTCTCTCTCTTGGCCTCTGAGGTAATGTGGCCTCTCCCAATAAAGCTCATCTTCTTAAGGGTAATTTTGTATCATCCTCTTTCCTCGTCCAAACCACAAATAACCGTTTTTTTTTTTTTCTCCTCATTAACAGCTAGGGATTTCTAAGTTAAAAATCTCTAGAACCCATGTCAAACCTGGACACGGTAGCTCAAGAGTCTATGATTCCTGTGTACCTACAGAAAGATGGAATGTGAGACAGGAGACTCTTTGAAGCTCTTGACCATTCAGACTGGTGTATACAACGGGAAAAACAAAAAACAACAGAGACTCTGTTTCAAGCAAGGTAGAAGGCAAAGACCAACAGTGAACATGGTTCTCTGACACACACATGAATAAACATAGACTGGAAAGTAATTAAAACATTTAAAAGCCATAAAAAGAAACGTATCCTGGATACATTTTATGTCATTAAGTATAGTTAAATGTCTCTTCCTGATGTATTTACTTTTTGCAGGTTTGGAAGACTGAATACAGGCCTTCTAGTTGGTAAGCAGTCCCCAACAGTTATTTTTATGCCTTATATTCAATTCATAGGAAGGAACTAATTATCTACAAACTCGTGACCTGTGTGTGTCTTATTTTGCTTTCCCACGTCTGCACTTATTGTCTTAGGGCAAAGTTCTGTTATTAGATGAAAGATAAACTTTATAGTTTGATGAAATCGCTAGACTGTCTTTTAAGACCTTCATTTGAGGTCCCCGGATTCAGGGAGGGAGGCTGGGCAGTGTGTGTGTGTGTGTGTGTGTGTGGCAGCGTGTGTGTGTGTGTGTGTGTGTGGTCACATGTGCATGTTTATTTACAAATCTCCTCTTGTCACGTGCATACACTCTCTCAGGGAGAGCCATCCCCTTACCTGAGTTTGTCAGAGGCCAGGAATACAGAAGAGCTGTTAGTTCTGAGTGTGAGTACATGGCTATGAATGATCTAAACACACAGGTGACCTTCACCCAAGCCCATTCATTGTCTCTGCTTCACAGACGAGGGAAGACAACATGGGGAACAGCTGGATCCCAGTGATCTTTCTGGAAACTGTGGCTTAGTCATTGTTTAGCCCTTCTCACTGTGAATCACTGCTTGCCTCTTCCATCTGCCTCCTGTCATCTCTGCTGGAGCGCTGCTCGTTAAGACAACATGCTTTCTGGCCTAAGGCCTGTCCTTCACTTTTGTATTTTGTCTTTTATCTCCAAACACTTTTTATTCGATTTGAGTCCTTTCTAGTGTTGGGGTCTGGGGATTGCCACACAAACTGCTTAAACACTGATCTCAGTCAAATAGGGATGGCTTATTGAACCCCATATGCCAAGACTGATTGATCAGGGTCACAGTTCAGACTCTAGAAAGCTGGCTGCTGTGACTTTGAATCAAAATCCTGTAGGGCTTTTTTGTTTGTTTTGTTTTTCGAGACAGGGTTTCTCCGTGTAGCCCTGGCTGTCCTGGAACTCACTCTGTAGACCAGGCTGGCCTCGAACTCAGAAATCCACCTGCCTCTGCCTCCCAAGTGCTGGGGTTAAAGGCGTGTGCCACCACCGCCCGGCATACTGTAGGGCTTTTTAAGCCTGAGATCTATAAATTATCTGTGCCAAGTTATTCCGCCAATCTGGATTTAGGGATGTGTCTTTTTTTTCTTTAGGAACATGTCTTCGTTGTATATTTATCCTGTTCCCATTGGTTGGGGTATTCACTGTAGCAGGGGACTTGTCTAACATTCATGTCTTGTCAACCAGGATGTCAGTTACTCATGTACATGTCTTTTTCTGCTAAGTAGGATATCAGTTCCCAGGGAGGGAATGGAAACTTAAACTTTACTGGGTCCCTACTCGAAATGGAAGTCTTATTCTAAATAGGTTCAGGTGTCTCCTATGTTGGGGTCCACCCCAGGGGAAGCTTATAAAGGGAAATACCATAAAAGCTCACACACAGGTGCAGGAAGTCCTGCTGGGCAGATGGTTGAGGTCCAAGCTTATTGTGGCTAACTGTATAAAGCAGTTCTGACTGACTAATGTTGTGATTGGTTTGCACTAACACCAAAGCATGTCCTAGTAACAGCAGTAACAACAGTATATGAGAAAGTTTCTTTATGACATTAGTGACAGCGCAAAATAGGTAATAGTTACCTAGGCCTTAACATCTGGTCCATGTGGAGGTCATCTTACGTCATTGTCTGGGTAAGTGACATTAGCTATAGTGTATGGATCCTTAATCTCACGGCGGAGCTCTGCAATTTCCTGGTCTTGGTTTTGATATATTTATTATATTTATGTGAGTACACTGTAGCTGTCTTCACACACACCAGAAGAGACCATCAGATCCCATTACAGATGTTGTGAGCCACCATGTGGTTGCTGGAATTGAACTCAGGACCTCTGGAAAAGCAGTCAGTGCCCTTAACCACTGAACCCTCTCTCCAGCTCGCAATTTTTTGTTAACAGAATTCACTCATATATATACCACATTTATTTAGTCTGGAGTTTTCACACCTGTTCTCCCCTAGGCTCTGTTTGGGGTTGGTTTTTGCTCCAGAGATCTACATTTTCTTTTTTTTTCTTTTTTTTTAAAAAATATTTATTTATTTATTTTATTGATGAGTACACTGTAGCTGTCTTCAGACACACCAGAAGAGGGCATCCAATCTCATTACGGATGGTTGTGAGCCACCATGTGGTTGCTGGGATTTGAACTCAGGACCTCTGGAAGAGCAGTCAGTGCTCTTAACCGCTGAGCCATCTCTCCAGCCCCGAGATCTACATTTTCTACATATATTTTTTTAGTTTGTTTATTTTGTAGGGGAAGAGAGGCTATCTCTGACTATCCTGACATTGTACTATTTAAAATCCATGTGCCTGCACCTCAATTAGTTCACAGTGGGTACAAGGGACTTATTTGAATGTGAAATGTCACATGGTTGTACTCTCACCACACAGAAGTAAATAAAATTCCATCAACAGGTTGGCAGATAGAGTTAAATGTGACTGTGCCTGACTGGCTTGAGTGGTGTTTAGCTGAATAAAACCTAGTTTTTGATTGGGTGATCGTAAGACTGTATTATGAGATGCCAGGTGTTTGTGTCGTTTCTTTTTGAATAGATGTTTATTTAACCTACTAAAAGAAAAAATAATAGAGTGCTGTGTCTGATTTAAATTATTTATTTATTGAGACAGGAGCTTATTGAGGTGATTGTGTACTCCAGGCTGGCCTTGAATTTACAGAGATCTGCCCACCTCTCAGTGCTGGGATGAAATGCATGCAAGGTATTTTTTTGTTGTTGTTGTTGTTTTTTTTTTTTAATAGTTCATTAGTAAAGCACTTGCTTAGCACTTTCAACTCTCAGGGTGCGCATGGGATCGCGAGTGTGCTCACACACGAATATATACATACTCACACACATTCTTCCTATATATATATACATACATACATACACACACACACACACACACACACACACACACACACATATATATCTAGCTTTTAGAGACAGGATCTCATGTGTCCTAGGCTTGTCTGGAACTCAGTATATAATTGATAATGAGTTTGAATATTCTCCTGCCTCCACACCCCAAGTGTTGAAAGTACAGACATGTGATAGTCTATTAGTCAGAGTTCTCTAGAATTACAGAGCTTATGGAATACAATATATATGATATGTCATATATTATATATATATCATATATCATATATAATATAAAAGGCATTTATTGGAATGACATTCAGGCTGCAGTTCAACTAATCCAACAATCGCTAGCTGTGGATGCAAAGTCCAAGAGACTAGTGGTTGCTTAGTTTCACAAGGCCGGGGGTCTCAGACGGTCTCGGTATTTGCTGGAATCCCGAGGAAATAGGCTCCAATGCCGAGTGAAGGAATGGATGTACTAGGAAAATGAGGACAAGGAGGCAAAGAGCAAAGCCTTCCTTCGTCCACGTCCTCATGTAGGCTTCCAGCCGAAAGTAAGGCCCAGATTACAGGTGTGTCTTCCAGCCGCAAGATCCCGATCACAGGTGTGCCCTCCATTTCTGGATTGTAGTTCATTCCAAATATAGTTGAGGACCAACAATAGCCATCACAGGTTTTATAACTGGTTTAGGATAATGAATGCATTTCTTTTGTAACTTGGATGAATTAGAAAGATTCATTTCTGTGGCACTGTTATAATGGTATAGAAGAGATGAAATTAGAAGCCAGGAACTACATTCACATGTGCTGTTCTGTGAGATAATACCATTCTGAGAGGCAAGCCCCTCTTATCTTTCCTTCCCCCTAGCATGGTACCGGGGAAATTTTAATTCCTTGGTATTTATTGCTTCAAGTCTGATAGCTGAAAAAAGGGGCACAAGGGTCTCTGAATATTTCCTCCTTCATCAGGGTGCCACCCTAGGCTACTAAATCAACCCACTCCCAACCCCCCAATTAGCAAGTTACTGATGTAGAAACATTAAAACCACCAGTGGGATGTTCCAGTTGTCTAAAATGAGGAAACTTTAGTGGCTAAGATCAATATAAAATTTTCTTTTACCCTCTGAGCTAAAAATACTGATGACAAAGGATAAAATTACAACCAATTTTCCCCCTTTTCTTTTTAAGGCATCTCAAGTTTTCCTTGAATTCCTATTTCTCTTGCCTCAGCTTTTCAACTGATCAACTATGGGTATGACTTCACTCTGGAATACACTTATGTAGACCAGGCTGTCCTCAAGCTCACAGAAACCCACCCTTTTCTGCTCCCCGAGTGTGGGGATTAAAGGTGTGGGCTAACTGGACTGGCTACACTTATTTTTGAGACAGTCTCAGCGTTGTAGTCCAGGTTGACCTTGGCCTCTGGTAATCCTCTTGCTTCAATTTTTAATCACCCAGTCTCTCAAATGCAGCATGGTTCAACATTTTATTAAGACAAAGACTAATGCACGTAGTTCAGATCACTGTCAACTCTTGGTAATCCCATGGAATTGGTCGTCCTATAGAATGCTGGGATTATTGGTTTGTGCTATCACCCCAAGCCCATTTTTATTTTCTCCTCTGAAGCAGGGTTTCTCTGTGTACATTCAGCTGTCCTGGAACTAGCTGTGGACCAGGTTGGCCTTCAAACTCACGAGATCTGCAACCTCTGTCAAATTTTGGGATTAAAGGACTGCTCCACCACCACCACCACCCAGCCTGTGCCCAATCTTCTTCTTCTTCTTTTTTTTTTTTTGTTTTTGTTTTTTTTTTCAAGACAGGGTTTCTCTGTATAGCCCTGGCTGTCCTGGAACTCACTCTGTAGACCAGGCTGGCCTCGAACTCAGAAATCCGCCTGCCTCTGCCTCCCAAATGCTGGGATTAAAGGCGTGTGCCACCACCGCCCAGCCCATGCCCAGTCTTTTTTTTTTTTTTTTTTTTTTTTTAAAGATTTATTTATTTATTATATATGAATACACTGTAGCTGTCTTCAGACACACCAGAAGAGGGCATCAGATCTCATTACAGATGGTTGTTAGCAACCATGTGGTTGCTGGGATTTGAACTCAGGACCTCTGGAAGTGCAGTCAGTGCTCTTAACCACTGAGCCATCTCTCCAGCCCCCATGCCCAGTCTTAACTGACTTTATTTTCAATTCTAGAATCAGGCAAGTCTTCCTTGGGTAGTTTGATGGGATGATCCAGGAAAGGCTGAAAAAGGCATAAACAAAGAAGCCACAGGGCTTTTCAAAGTTACTTTCCTAGCATAATGGGCCTTGGAGACCCAACAATAGAAAGGAAATCAATAGGTTAATGTGAGGTTACGGCCTAAATGTATAAAGATTAAGGTAGAGGTAACTTCATTATCATGTCAATTGAAACTGGCCAGTTAGGTAAATCTTTTCTAGGATGAGCAGTTTTTATTTAGGGTTACTATTGTTGTAATGAAAGACGTGACAACTTACACTTTCACATCAAAATCTAGGCAGTTCAGGTTCCTGGAAGAGTGCTGCTTCCTGGCTTGCTTTAGGGGGTTTCTTAATGAAACCCAGGAGGAACAGCTCAGGGACAGCCTTCTTCACAAAGGGCTGGGCCCTCCCACATCCATCACTAATTAAGAAAATGCCCTACAGGATTGCCCTCAGCCAGATCCTTTACTCAACTAAGACTCCCTCCTCTCTGACATTAGCTTGTAGCAAGTTGATCTAAAACTAGCCAGTACAAACACGGTAACTTGTTTCTGTTTGACTTTTGACTCCATTTTGTTTTTTTAGCTCACTGTGTTGGCCAAGTGCAAGTTTACTCTACATAGATGACCTGTTGTAATTTTCATCTACCAAGTCTATTAAATAGATGGACAGTGGGCACATTAACAAGAGAAAGGTATATACAATTTTGCACACATGAAGGCAGTACATGAACACCAATATTCAACACTCCTGTTAGCTGTAGAAGTTTGCCTAACTTCCCCACATGGGAGAGAAGCAGTGGTTGGGCCACTGAGAAGAATCAGAGCATTGGGCCCTCAAAGTCAGGACAACTGAGTATGGTTCGGACTATGGCCAGTAAAGTCAGTTTTGAAGGGTGTGTCATCAGGCAGATGCGGCTTGGGGACACATTATTGGAACTGCTGTTTCTCATTACTAAGCAGAAAATGTTCAAAACGCCTTTTGTTCGGTATCTCAATGTGAAGCTAGGCCTGGTGGTTGTGAAGGTTGTAATCCCAAACCTGTAATCTCTGGAAAACTAAATGTCAGAGGGAGTGACTAAACGCCACCCTGTCTCAAAATTAAAGAAAGCTGCGATAGGCCTCTAAGGTAGAGTGGTTAGCATGTACAAGGCCTTGGGTTCAATGCCTACCACTGGACACTCGGAAAAAAAAAAAAACAAGCAAAAGAAAAAAAATACAGTGTGTTAAAAAGGTGGTTGAGGGTCTGGAGAGATGGTTCAGTGGTTTAGAGCACTGGCTGCTCTTCCAGAGGTTCTGAGTTCAATTCCCAGAAACCACATGGCGGATCACAACCATCTGTAATGGGATCCGATGCACTCTTCTGGTGTGTCTGAAGACGGCTACAGTGTACTAGCCTACATAAAATAAATACATTAAAACAAACAAACAAACAAAACCGTGGTTGAAATCCAGACGTTGGGTTCGGCACTCCATGCTGGTAATGATGGGGGCTCTCAGGGTTCGAGTAAAGTGACGAGGGCTGGGAACAGGGACACTAAGGAGGATCTTAGTCGGGACTGCTTGTTGGCTGGCCGAACTTCGGGACCACAGCCTCCCCACGTCCATAGGGAGGGTGAGTCATGCTATGCTATCAGGTCGTTATCTCAGTATCCACAGTCAGAGGCTGTGAGCGTCCTTCCTCCTAGCCTGCTTCCGGGCAAACGCAGGCTCCTGGGTTGTCTACAGGTCGCCTCAGGCTTTAGAGTCCTCCAGGCTCAGGGCTTGCGTAAGGCGGCCGTTCCCGCTCTGGTCAGCCGCCTTCGCCTATATAAACCCTCCAGAGTCCCACCATCCTCAGCTCCGAGAATCTTCCGGAACGCTTAGACCCGCGCTATCGAACCCGAGGCGCACGGAAGCTGCTGCGCTCCCTAGCGTCAGGGCCGGGCGGAAGTGGACGTCGCCGCGCCGCCACCGCGTGACGCACTTCCTGTTTGTTGTTGGAGAAAAGGAGAGAAAGGAAAGCGCGAGGAGACGCCGCCACCGCCACCAGCGCAGCTGTGCCAGAGCCGCGAGGAGACCGGCCGCCTGACTTCCCCCCACCCTCGCTGGCCGCCGCGTCCTCGGTGAGGGTCCGCTTACCGGGGCGGAAAGCAGGGTTGACTGCGGCGGGAGGGGAGGGCCTGCGGATGGGCTCACCTGCTCGGCTCCCGGAATTCGGGTGCAGGAAGCCGGGTCGACGGTGGGGCCGGCACTGTTCGCTAGGGCCGAATGGGTTCCAGTCCAAGCTGTAGTCTGATGTCTGGGCCTGGGGCTTAAGGTGTTCCCGGTCTGGGCTGGTTCTAGATTGGGTCTGAGGAGGGCGTTTGCCGTTCCTGGTCAGGCCTAGCTCGGGGCTTAGTTGCGGTCCGCTTCCCCGGCTCTCTGGTCGGCGGTGGCGGTTGGGCCCGGCACGCGCTGGGTCGGCCGCAGAGCTCCAGGAATCAGCGTGGCTGGTGTCACCCTGTCCTGGCGTCCTCGGTGCACTCTGCAAGCAAGGGGTCAGGTGGCATGCAAAGAGCAGGACTCCCATGGAAGGCGTAATGACTAGCCCAGGCCGCCGGGCTGCGAAGGGGGCCGGGTGGGAAGGCCAAGGCGGTTTCCAGGATACTCCTGGGACTGTTGGGAAGTTTGCTAGGCGACCCGCAGGCTTAGCTTACTTTTAAAACTCGTTTGCTGTTGGCCTTGAAGGTTTCGTTGCTGTGGTTTATGTAACAAAGTTTATGTAACTGAAGTTTACGTTAAGTCTTAATTTACTTCGGTTGTGTAGACAAGGGAACTCTGCGCTGCAAACTTGTCTTAAAAACTTTGGAGACTGCCGGGCGGTGGTGGCGCACGCCTTTAATCCCAGGACTTGGGAGGCAGAGGCAGGCGGATTTCTGAGTTCGAGGCCAGCCTGGTCTACAGAGTGAGTTCCAGGACAGCCAGAGCTACACAGAGAAACCCTGTCTCGAAAAACAAAGACAAACAGTCTTTGGAGACGGAGATTTTTTTCTTTTCCAGAATGTGTTTGTCAAGTTTTAAAAGCTTTGTTACCGAAGAAGTTGTGTGTGAACCGCTGAAAGGGAATGGCAGGGATGGTCCCAACTTCTAAGTCCCACCTTAGTGTGGGGTGTCCAAGGTGGGGAGTGTGTTCGCCCAGTGCACCTGCTTTGGCTTTTTTTTTTTAAATAATGTCTTTATTTGAACCATAGATTTGTGGTTAGGGTTTACACATTCTAGGGCCTAGAATTTCAGTACGTTCTGCTTGCTAGCGAAGTGATACTTAGCAACTGTTTTAGTGGAAATGTTGGATGTAAAAGCCAGAGGAGGGGACAGCCTAAAGAACAGGCATCCCAGCATTGGGATTTAGTCTGTTCTTGGTTGTAAAGTAACCCTCAATATCAGTCTTACTGATACCTGAAAGGAAGTGTTGGTATTTGTTACCGGACTCTCTTGTTGTCCTTTGGGATGTCACCACCACAGGGCGAATTGCCCTCCGGTGTGTGATTACTGTGTGATTAGTACAGACACTTGCAGTGAACTTCGGGTGGAGCTTTGGAATTAGGAGAAGAAAATGCAATAGGGGAAGAAATGCTGCCTTTTGTAGGGATGGGTGATTTGGAAACTTAGGAAGACTTGCCTGGGCAAAAGAGTGGAAGACTGAAGTTGGCACCCCACTCCACTGCCCTGCCAGAGACAGAAGATAGGGTTTCTTTGTGTAGCTCTGACTGTCCTGAAACTGCTCTATATACCAAGCTGGCCTTAGATTCAGATCCCTCTGACTCTGCCCAAAGTGCACTGAAGGCAGTGCTCACTATACCCAGGTGAGAATACCCAGGTGAGAAACCTGGCTTTTAAGCTATTTTTATTGTGCTTATTTGCCTATGCCTGGGAATCTTTCATCACTCTATCTTTCCTGCCAGTACACTCTATTTATATAGCTGGACACTGCCAGTTCTGAGTTTGTTCTTTCTGATTTTGAGTTTAGGGTCTCACCGTGTTAACCTGGAACCCAGTGATCAGCTTGCTTTTGCCTCCCAAGTGCTGAAAGGAAAGGTGGGCCACCACACCCTGCTTTTTCTTTTTGCCTCTTAACTGAAGCTTGGTGTGTAGATCTGGCTGGCCTTGAATTCGCCTTCAACTTGAGTAGTATTCCCAATGCGTGGCCCAGAGAGTACATGCAGCTTTTGGAGTCAGTTCTCTATTTTAGTAGGTTCCTGGGACGGAGTTTAGGTTATCAGACTGGGACTGAATTGTTTGGCCAGCTGGGCTTCCCCCCCCAACCCCCCCATAGCTTGACAAGTTTGCTTTTGAGTTTTTTTTTTTTTTTGAGTGGAAGATGAGCAAGCTGGACTCAGATCATTGAGATGTTCCATTTAGAGTGGAACATCTTAAATCGTTGTCTGCCAGGCAGGGATGGCCCGTGCCTTTTACTTAATCCCAGTATTCAGAATGCAGAAGCAAGCTGATCTCTGAGTTGGAAGCCAACCTGGTTTACAAATGGAGTTCAGGCTACACAGTGAAACCCTGTCTCAGAAAAACCAAACGAAAAGCCAAACAAATGATTGCTTGACAGGCAGGCCAGTTTCCTTCTGAGTTGAATGTCAGCTAGATCTATATAGAGTGAGATCTTGCTTCAAACAAAAGTGATGGTTTCAGTGTTAGATGTGAGCTAAATAGTATATTGGGTGATGAATATTCTTGTAAACTGTGAAAACAGAAGTAGGAATTCCTCAGAATAGTGGCTCTACTTCTGTCAGAGTTAAGCCACAATACCATTTCCCTGTGTAAACCAGCAGTATTGTGCCCATAGCAACTGATAACAAACCCACTCAGAAAACTTTTTTGTTGTTTTTAAGACATGGTTTCTTTGTGTACCCTGGCTGTCCTGGAGCTCACTCTGTAGAGCAGGCTGACCTCAAACTCAGAATCAGTCAGCCTCTGTCTCCTCTGTGCTGAGATAAATAAAGGTTTGCACCACCAGCGCCAGCCTCATCTTTAGAGTTAAAGAAGGCACTTTGTTATCACTGGCCACTACTGGTGTGATAAAGGATGCTCATACTTTTTTTTTTTTTTTTGCGCTTTTTGAGACAGGGTTTCTCTGTGTAGCCCTGGCTGTCCTGGAACTCACTGTAGACCAGGCTGGCCTCGAACTCAGAAATCCGCCTGCCTCTGTCTCACAAGTGCTGGGATTAAAGGTGTGTGCCACCACCACCTGGCCAGAAAGGTTGCTCATACTTTTAGACCATGTCTGATGCCTTCCTAAAGAGCAAGCAAATAGAACATAATTGCCCTTTCTACTTGGTCCCGCTTTGCAGGATTCTTTTTTTTTTTTTTTTTTGGTTTTTCGAGACAGGGTTTCTCTGTGTACCCCTGGCTGTCCTGGAACTCACTCTGTAGACCAGGCTGGCCTCGAACTCAGAAATCCGCCTGCCTCTGCCTCCCAAGTGCTGGGATTAAAGGCGTGCGCCACCACAGCCCAGCTGCTTTGCAGGATTCTTAAACTGACTTCTTTACTTTGAAAGTGATTGTAAAGTCTTAAATTTACCTAGGACACCATCTGGTAGTGAAAGGCCTACAGTTAAATACTTTTGAGTTTGTAGGAGGAATTAGAGTGAGTGGCAGGTTAATGTTATGTTTCTTTTTTTATGTATAGAATTTAAGAGAGTTTAACTTGAGACTAAATACAAGGCGCAGTGAGCTGTGTAGTGTTGTGTGGGTTCTTGATACCGGTAATTCGAGAAGGTGAGGTAGAATTTCGGTAGAGGCCATCTTGGCCTGTATAGTGGGACCCTACTTCAAGCATTAATTTAAGCCTGAGGTTAAGGAGAAAAGAACTGGTGAGAAGAACATGACAGAATGTTAATGTAACTGGGCTGGTGAGGTGGTTAAGCACCTAAAAGCTTAGGAAGGCCTGAAGACTAGCGTTTGATCCCTGGGACCCAAATAAGGATGGCAAGAGGGCATTGACCCTTAAAGCTGTCTTGTGGACTCCGCAGGTGGGCCCTCCCCTAAAGAGCATAGGAGGGAGAAATGGACTATTCTCTCCTGAGACGCCACACTGTGTGGTGGCAGTATAGTCGGGTATGTACTGTTCTGGGTGCTCCCTAAGCATGTTTAAGTGTGATTAAAAATCCCTTACAAAGGAGGTGGGGCGGGGGTGAGGTTGTAGCCTGGAGACTGGCTTAGTAGATAAGCCAGATAGCTAGTAGGATGATTTTTTTTTTCCCCCAGAGACAGCGACTCTGTACCTCTGGCTATCCTCATTAGCCTGGCCTGAACTCAACAACTATCCTCCAGTCTCGTCCTCCCAAGAGCTGGGATTAAAGGAGAGCACCACCACTGGTCTAGGAATTTCATTTTTATTAGATAGTGCTATGGATAAAGTGTTTTGTCAAACTCCATAATTTTGGATGGCCAAGGAAGAGCACATGACCACTTCCATGTTAACTCTCCTACCTGAGAATGCAAAATCCTAAAAATTTTTTTTTTGGGGGGGGAGTTGAGACAGGGTTTCTCTGTATAGCCTTGTCTGTCCTGGAACTCACTCTGTAGACCAGGCTGGCCTGGAGTTACATATGGTTAGCTGCCCTGTGGGTGCTGGGAACCTAACGTGGATCCTCTGTAAAAGAGGCAGGGTGCTACCATGGACTTTGAAATTTACAACTGGTACCTGTGACACTGAGGGAGCCTAGAGAGAACAGCATGACCTTTGACATGCATGTTTGTTTTTGTTTTTCGAGACAGGGTTTCTCTGTGTAGCCCTGGCTGTCCTGGAACTCACTCTGTAGACCAGGCTGGCCTCGAACTCAGAAATCCGCCTGTCTCTGCCTCCCAAGTGCTGGGATTAAAGGCGTGCCCCACCACCGCCCAGCTAAAAATATTTTTATCTCTTAGGGTTACAGTGTTCCTCTAAAGAGGTTTCAGTTCCATGTACTTGAGCTGGCTATAGCTTGGTTTTCTCCTAAAAGGACTATCTAATCCAAGTCATAAAGATCTTTCCAGTATTCTGAATAAAGGCCATCACTTCTGGCTTCAACAGTGCTGAAGTGTGATGTATTAAAATACTAGGGTACTTTAAGAATGAGCCTTCAGAAAGATTTCTTTTCTCTCTCTCTTTCTTTTTTTTTTTGCTTTTCGATTTTTTGAGACATGATTTCTCTATGTAGCCCTGGCTGTCCTGGAACTCAGTCTGTAAACCAGGCTGGCCTCGGAAATCTGCCTTCCTCTGCCTCCCAAGTCCTGGGATTAAAGGTGTGGGCCACCACTCCCCTGGCCAGAAAGGTTTCTTTATGCAACGTGATTTTTGTCCCCTGTAAAATTTTGTATTTTGGGAAAGGGGATGATGATATTGAACGTGAAAAAAGTTGCATGTATGGTATATGTATGTGAGTATGTGCATGTGCTTGTGGAGGCCAGGGGTGGCCATTGGGTGTCCCCATTGCTTTATTTGCATCCAGCTCTGCTGCTTTGGCTAAATGTGGGTGGTGGCGATCTGAATCAATTCTGACTGCTTGCTTTGCAGGCACTTTACTGCCACAGCCTACTCTCCAGGATTTTTCTCATTGGTAAGTTTTGAGACAGGGTGTCACTAAATTGTTCAGACTGGTCTTAGTATTTGTTCCTGTCAGGGCTGTGGTTGTAAACGCTTTGATTGGGAGGCAGACAGACAGGCAGGCAATCTCTCAGTAGCCCATCTGGTCTACACAGAGAAATCCTGTTTCAAAACAAACTAAACCAAAACAAAAGTTGTCCCTAATCCTAGCTAAAATTCTGTTACCCTCAAAGGTATGTATTGTGTATTGTGTATCCCCTCCCCCATTCAGATTTGACAGCTGTTTCATCTGTGGAGGTCAGAGGACAATTTGTAGGAGTTTCCTTCCATTTGGGCCCTGGGAATTGAACTCAGGCTTGGTGGCAAGTGTCTTTTTTTTCTTTCAAGGTGGCAAGTGTCTTAACTTATTGGGGTCTCAGTAAATTTAATATATTTAATAAATATTATATATTCAATATAATATTTATTAAATATATTGAATATATAATATATTCAATATATTTAATATATTCTGGGAATTCATGAGATGATGATGATGATGATGAAGAAGAAGAGGAGGAGGAGAAATGATACTCAGGAAATGTCTCTGGATTTATAATGTATTTCCTTCCAAATAATTTGTTACTGCTTTGACAGTTGACGTTTTTGTTAATGTTTTCATGGCTTAGAATTCCTCTCCTGCCTCTGCCCCTAGCTAGCTTTTTGTAGGACTGCCTTACCTACCCTCGCCACATTTGATCCCTGCTTCCATTTTGTCAAAAAAAACAGTACTACATTTACTTAGTTTGTGCTACCACATAAATTGAACTCCCATTTAATCTTTTTTTCTCAAGACGGTCTCACTGCTTAGTGCTAGTTGGCCTGTAATCGAATATGTAGATTAGGCTAATTTCTAATATCTACGAGCCTTTGCCTCCCAAGTGCCTAGATTAAAAGTGTTTGCCTCCATGTCCAGTAAAACTTACTAAATTTTTTTCTTTTTGTTTTTGAAGACAGGGTAGCCTTGGCTGTCTGGAATTTTCTATGTAGACCATGCCAGCCCTGAACTCAACAAATATCCCCTTACCCCTGTTTCCATAATGCTGGGATTAAAAGTGTTTACCACTACACCTGGCCTTAATTTACTTTTAAGAGAAAGGATAGCTTTAGTCTTTAGTGTATATGGCCTTACGTTGTATTACTCTGAAGTACTGGATCCTCCTTTGTGGGAAAAGAAAAGAGCTATTTTTGTTGGTGACCTGCAAGACTCTTGGAAAAGATTGTTGCGCAGTCCATGTGTGTGTGCATCAGGACAAGTTGTGTGTCGGGCAACAACAAAGCCCAGGAATATGGTTGAAAGCACAACAAATGGGAGGGTACAGTAACAACAACAGGTCTGCTCTGGCAGGTTTCTGGGCCTGCCAGTGGGTTTCTTAAGGACATAGTTGGGAGTTCAGTCTTGGATTGAATCTGTTTTACATGAAAATCAAGGAGCACTTGGGAGGCAGAGGCAGGCAGATTTCTGAGTTCGACACCAGCCTGGTCTACAGAGTGAGTTCCAGGACAGCCAGGGCTATACAGAGAAACCCTGTCTCGAAAAACTGAAAAAGAAAAGAAAATCAGGGTCAGTTTAGAACTGAGATTTGCACACTTGCTGTTTATCTCCTTTTTCATTCCAGCCTGCACTCTACCCTGCTCCTCCTCTCTCAGGATGGGCAGTCTATCAGTGGGGCTTTAACAGTCCTCCCATCCGGATGGCAGCTGGTACTGTTCTTGCAGAGTTGGTCCCAGCACTCTTATCAGGCAGATCACAAATAAATGCCTGCTGTAACATAAGCTACCAGGAGATGCAATTTACGGCCTGCCTCTCTAGGCACCTGGATTCACACAGAAATTAAAAATAAAGCAGTCTTTATAATTAGTTTTACCAGAAATCCTACTGTCGGAGTGTTCTTTAAAATTAGAACTAGCTTGCTGCTGGAATTCCAGTTGAGGATCAGCCTGGTCTGTGGAGAGAGAGCCAGGACTCCACAGTTTCTCTCTCTCTCTCTCTCTCTCTCTCTCTCTCTCTCTCTCTCTCTCTCTCTCGCCCCCCCCCCCCCCCCCCCCCCCCACCCCCCGTGTGTGTGTATGTGTGTGTGCAGGAAAGAAAGGAAAAAAAAGCTGTGCATGTTAGTGTATGAATTGTGGCACAAATGCATGTGGTGTTCAGAGGACAACTTGTGTGTATGTGCAGGGGAGGGGGGTGTCTGGGTGGGGTCAAAAAGGCAAGTAGGTCTTCTTGCTTGTAGGGGAGGGATACTTTTACATGGTTTGTGGTCTTGTTAGCCCCAAGAATGTTATAAATCAACCAGGAGTGTTGATTATATTATGATTATATTTACAGGAGATATTCAAAAGTTAGCGTTTTGAACACCTTAGATTTAGTGTCTGGCGGGGGTGGTGGGGGTGGTGGTGGTGCACGCCTTTAATCCCAGCACTTGGGAGGCAGAGGCAGGCGGATTTCTGAGTTCGACGCCAGCCTGGTCTACAGAGTGAGTTCCAGGACAGCCAGGGCTACACAGAGAAACCCTGTCTCGAAAAAAAAACAAAGCAAAACAAACAAACAAAAAACAAAAAAGATTTAGTGTCTGTTTTTCTTCTTTCTCCATACCCCTTCACACCCAAACTCAGTTTTTTTTTAGGGGTATGTGGGGATTTCCTTTTGAGACTGTCTTGTATGTAGCCCAGGTTGTTCTTTAACTCCTGATCCTGGCAGTACTGTGGCTATCTTTGATACGTTTTTATTTTTTAAAAAATAATCTATGTATGGATATTTTGCCTTCAGGTAAATATGTGCTTGCCAGGTGTCCAAGGAAATCAGAAGAGGGTATTGAGTCTTATTGGAACTGGAATTGCAGACAGTCGTGAACTGCCATATTGGTGCTCTGAACTGAACCCCTGGTCTTAGAGAAGTTCAGCTGGTGCTCTTAACTACTGCATATCTCCACTCCCACCCCCTTTTTGTAGGCAAGGTCCCACTATGACTGGTCTGGGACTAACAATGTAGACTATGCTTGGCCTCAGATAATTCTCTCTCTCTCTCATTCATATATACATATATATATATATATATGTATATGTATATGTATATGTATATGTATACACACATATAAGGTTTGTCACACTGCTAGTGCTAGTTGATTTATATAAGAGATGCTTCTGGCAGCAGTTTGCTCTTGGATAAACTAAAAAAGCTTCAGACAAGGTGTATCCTGGATTGACAAGACTTAAGTATAACTAATACATTGGAGCTGGGTAGCTGAGGCCTGTAATATCATCTACTCAGGAGTCTGAGGCAGGAGGACTGCCAGATAGATACAAGGTCAGCCTGAATAATGTAGTGAGACCATGTTTCAAAGGGTATGGGTCAGCTGGATGGAACTATATCTTAGTAGTTTAGTGCTACCTGACATGTGAGACCCAAGTAAAATGCTTACCACGACTAAATGAGAGAGTTGAAGGGACATTTTTCCCTTTGTAGCCGTGGATGTCCTGGAACTCATCTCTAGACCAGACAGGCCTAGGCCTTGATCCACCTGCCTTCTGTCTCCTGAATGCTGAGATTAAAGTAGCTTGCCATCATACCCAGCTGAATTTTTGGTATTTGATAAATACCCAGTGCATTGGGTACGGGCTTCTGGTGGGTGCTCTGGATTTAAATAGAGTAAAATATGTTTCCTGTTAATGTCTAGTGTATGTTTAGATAATGGATAACATTTTATCCTAAGTGGATAAGCAACTTTGGGCTCACATTGTATATAGTAGTCTGTAGTATTAGTGTTGGTATTAGTAGTTGTCTGTAGTATGAGTTATTAGTATCTGTTAATTCTGAGTACTTGTTTGAAGTGCATCTTGGTAGGTACTATCAATGTACTACTATCTTGTAGAATTGGACCAACCAGTAGGTCCTTGAGCTTTCATTTCCATTCCAGTGACCGTCTTTTCTCTGTAATTAGCCTTCCATCTTCATTTTTGTTTTACATGTGCTGCTTATCTTTGCAGTTCATTGTTGGCCTCATCGCCCCCCCCCCCCTTTTTTTTTCTTTTTTTTTGGTTTTTCGAGACAGGGTTTCTCTAGTTCTGGCTGTCCTGGAACTCACTCTGTAGACCAGGTTGGCCTCAAACTCAGAAATCCACCTGCCTCTGCCTCCCAAGTGCTGGGATTAAAGGCGTGCGCCACCACAGCCCGGCTTCATCTTCCCTTTTTTATCTTAGTTGAGGTTTCACTGCTTGTAATCATCTCAGTAGAAGAGCTGTCTACTGGGTCTCCCTCCCTCGTACATAGGGTGCCTGGCCCTTGCTGGCATCTCTGTAGTAAGGAGTCAAAATTGGAAGAGGCACAGCCTGTGTTTTAGTGATCTCAGCAGGAAAGGACAACAGTTAGTTGGAAAATGGTAATTACTTTATCCCACCCCCAGCCTTTATGGATAAAGGCTTGCCATATATATCATGTGTGCAGACATGCCTGCTTGTCCAGGCTTGTGCATTGTGGGTAGGTACTTTACTACTAAACCATAGCCGTGGTAAATGGTACTAATACAAAGAACTGCTAAGATAAGGGCAGAAGATCCAGCCTTTTATTGAGATGGTCTAAAGTACCCATAGATGGGTCTGGAGCTGGTTGAGACAGGATGAGCTTGAAGTCCTTACTCAGGTTTCACTTCTGTAGTGGATGGTATTTAAAGGCCTGTGTCTTTATCACTTCATTTTTGGTAGTACTGGAGATTGAACTCAGGCTCTCTGGTATTTTGGAATAACCCTCTACCCATTAAGTGACATACTATGAAAATGATGGATCAGGGACAGAATTGTTTCTGAAGCTAATGGTAGGGTCAAAATGTAAAGTGGTTTTACCCCTGGCTGTTGAGCTAAAATTAAGTGTTTTGGGTAGAACTTGAATACCTGTTAGTCACTGGCAACAGCTCTGAGTTCAGAATTATTTGTTTATATAGTCTTGTTCTAAAGATCTACTTTTTCTATGCCAGTGCTCGAATTAGAAGTCATGAGTTGCTGGGAACTGAACCCAGGGCCTTGTTCAAGCACTCTGCACCTGAACCATCTTCATTCCAAGGTCTAGAGCATCTACCTCAGTGCTAGCAAGTAGCTAGATTATAGGCCTGCACCACTAGTCCCTGCTATGCTATGATGAAGTTTCTTCCTTAGCAGTCCCCTTGCCTCAGGCTGCCACTCCACTGTTCATCAAGGGGCCTCCTCTCAGTCCAGGAAATGCCTTGAGGGGACTCAGCAATGTCTTTTGGGGGGGGCAGGGATATAGTATCACTGTGTACCTCTGGCTGCCTCCAGCTCTCTGAGCCACCTGCCCCTGCCCACCTGGTGCTGGGATCAAAGGTATGCCTGGCTTCTAGCAGTGTCTATTATAATGATCACAGCTTGGATATATGGATCCTTCAATACCTGAAGAGTAGAGGTCAGATAACTCGCTAACCAATCCTAAAGCACAAGGAATAGATAGATAAGACACCAGAGAGAGACTTTTTTTTTTTTTTTCGGTTTTTCAAGACAGGGTTTCTCTGTATAGCCCTGGCTGTCCTGGAACTCACTCTGTAGACCAGGCTGGCCTCGAACTCAGAAATCCGCCTGCCTCTGCCTCCCAAGTGCTGGGGATTAAAGGCGTGCACCACCACTGCCCGGCAAGACTTTTTTTTTTTTTTTAAAAAAAAAGAAGAGACAAGGTTTTCTTTGTAGCCTTGTTGTCCTGGAACTCTGTAGACCAGGCTGACTTCTAGCCTCACAGAGGCCCTCTGTGCCTCCTGAGTGCTGGGATTAAAATCATGCATTACCACTGCCCTGCCTTAGAGACAGACTCAAAATGGGAGGAAAGAGCAAGGGTATCTTCAGTTTTTTTGAGACAGGGTTTCTCTGTGTAGCCCTGGGTGTCTTGGGACTCACTCTGTAGACCGGGCTGGCCTCGAACTCGGAAATCTGCCTAGGGCAAGGATATCTTGATTCATTTCTTTACATATTTTTCAGGGCCCTTGTATTTCTGGATCCTGGTATTTTTCAAAACCCTTGTTTTGATTTTAGTTTACTTTTGGTGGTTCCAGGCAAATACAGTAGGCTGGATGGATACCAGTGGTGGCACACATCTAGCTTGCAGGAGGCAGAGGCAGGTGGATTATTACCAGGAAAGCCAGTGCCATACAGAGAAACCCTGACTTGGAAAAAACCAAACCAAACCAACCAACCAAAGCAAAAGTTTTTCTATTTGTTTTCTGAGACAGGGTCACATGTGTTTTCCTGTTGTCTACAAACCTGTGTCAGATTATAGCCTAAATCCCTGGTCCTCCTACCTAGCTTGATGTAAGTCGGGATAGTTCATAAACTTTGTCTGGTGATCTGTGGTTTATTTCATAACTCCTTCCCTCTCATACCTGACACTAGTCAATACAATGAGTGATTGTTGTCTTAATTTCCTAGTTAACTTAGTAGAGTCCCTTGTGGTTGGTATTGCCTAGGGTATTTATTACACCTTTTGAGTCTCTGTCTTCATTGAAAATAGGGTGGCACAAAGGCTTCTTTCTGCAGGAGTAAGGACTGAGGACCATGCTAAAGAAAAAGTGACTGTCTTTATGTGGTGGGTATAACAAACAACCTTGAGTAATCAAGGTAGCATAACCAAGGTAGAAGTAGAAGACAGCATGTTGGGTGGAGTGGGGAGGTTCAGAAGTTTGGGTCATCTTCTATTTGAAACAACACGCTCAGTATCCAAGTGGCTATTTTGTGCAGTCATGTGCCTGTTTACTGGATTAGGCTTCCACTTGGGACTCAGCGCGTTATATAATAGGCAATAGATGGCGAGACGAGACGTTGAGCACCTTTCAGTGAGGAAATTGATCATAGAATGCAGATCTGGGAAGACAGGAAAGTGATTGGGGAAGTCAGGAGAGCCCTCAAATGTATTGGGAGTCTTAGGAGTTCCTGAGCTTAAATCAGGTGATTTCATGTGATGAGGTAGGTCAGAAGTGGAAACTGGTGAGTGAGTCAAGGCCGTGGACCTTAAATCAGTCCGTCAATTTCAAGGGGTTTGGTGTTGAAGTTGGCAGCTCTTAAAAGTGTCTCAAGTTCTCCAAATGAATTGTTTAACTCTTCATTTAAGATGACGAGCATTCAAGTGTTGGCTGAATACCAGGCACTACCACTGCCTTGAAGTCAGGATTTGTGGCTGGTTCATTTGGCCTCCCTACTTATTGTCAGCCCTAGTTTTTGCATCACTCATAGTGGAAACATGAACACTGGTGGGAATATTAGACCACCTGGGACGAGGAGGAGAGGGAGGGCATGTGCCTCTTACGAGCAGCTCCAGTGGCTGCTGTCTCACTTTGTAAGGCTCACATATTTGGAGTTAGAAACAGTCTTGAGATTTCTTGTTCTCTAAGAGTGGATTAGCACACCAATGTTTGCCTTGTTGCCCTGTTGTCCTGTAGTTATTAGCATTGGTTTTTAAAATGCTGCTTTAGACAGATCGTTTGCAGCCACAACTTTTATCATTTAGTGGAGTAGAGAGGACGAGGCGTTTTTCCCCCTGGTGCTGACAACCAAACCCAGGGCCTCACATGTACCAGGCATGCTCTCTACGTATCTCCAGTCTTTATTTTGGTATTATTTGATAATTTTTCTGTGTAGTATGTTTTTGAGACAAGTCTCATTGTGCAGCCAGGTTGGGCATAATGTCTGAAAGGGTCAGATAATGGGTGTTTGTCCTCGAGGTACTATTTGATGTAGTAAAATATTGTGCTTTTCCATTCTGCTTGTCAAGACCCTTTGCAAAGCCTTTTCTTCTTAAGGTGAGTGGTAGTTTTTCTTGTCTTCCTTCTGGGTTGATAGCCTTTGAAGAATCATATTTCCTGTAGGGCTCTCAGTAGCACCTTTCCTTTGCCTGAAATGTGAATATAGTTTGAAAATCCCAGATCTTGCAATCAGGTGCTCAGGCTGCTGTGTTAGGATTGTAAACTTCCTGGTGCTTTCCAGTAACTGAACTGTGCCTCCTTCCTATTTTGTATGCCTTCCTTCAGTTTATATTATTATTTTAAAAAAGATTTTATTCTATGTATATGAGTACACTGTAGCTGTCTTCAGTCACACCAGAAGAAGACATTGGGTCCCATTACAGATGGTTGTCAGCTACCATGTGGTTGCTGGGATTTGAACTCAGGACCTCTCGAGCAGTTGGTGTTCTTAACCTCTGAGCCATCTCTCCAGCCCCCCATATTATTTTTAGCTAAGATTTTGAAACAGAGTTTCTCTGTGCAACAGAGCCCTGGCTGTCAATTTGTAGACTAGGCTGGCCTCGAATTCACAGAGATATGCCTGCCTCTGCCTCCAGAATGCTGGGGATATAGCCTTGAGTCACCACACCCCGCCTTCAGTTTATATTCTCTTGTACATTTCTAATGTATTTGTGTGATGTGCGTAAGGACATTCTCTGTTAGATTTCTGTGAAGTATTTTTGAAATTTGTTTAGTTTTGAGGCAGTTTACTATAATCCATGATGGCCTGACTCTTGACTATGTAGTCCCGACTAGACAACAGTTCTCCTGTCAGCCTCCTTAGTGCTAAGATTATGGGTGTGGTGGACGCTACCCACTTCTAGTTATTTGAGATTTCTGGTCTAGAAACAAGCATTGAGTTACAATGAGCAATTGTAGTGGTGCCTTTTTAAACCCACTCTGGCCTAGACAGAGTTTGAGGCCAGCCTGTTCTACTTAGTGACTCTTAGTCAACCAAAGCCACATAGTGAGATCTTGTCTCAAAAAACAAAACTACCAACAGTAATAGTTAGATTTAGTAGTTAGAATTAGTCTATAGAGGTTAAATAAATTGTACAAGGAGCAGATGGAGAGATGGCTCAGCAGTTCAGATAACTGTTCTTTCAAAGGACCCAGGTTCAATTCTCAGTACCCACATAACAGCTCACAATTGTAACTCCCATTTCTAAGATCTGATATCTTGATATACAGATGTACGTGCGCGCGCACACACACACACACACACACACACACACACACACACAAAAGGAGTCATTACAAACTTAAAACTTTGTAAAAACCTCAATTTGGAAAGTAGAGATGTTATACAAATGGGATCTTTGGGGTTTAGAAAATGGCTATAGTTCCGCCCCACCCCAGGGATTAAGGGCGTGCCACTAACCAGGTTTTATTTTGTGGGCATGTGCATGCACTCATAGGCAAGAAGAGGGCATTAGATTGATTACCTGGAGCTGGAGTGGGAACTGGGAAGCAGTCTCCGTGGCAAGAGTTCTTAAGCACTGGCCCTTTAGTCTTATTCTGTAGAGAGTGATCAAGTGATTTAGATACTGTCAAGTGAAAGCACATTATTTAGAGAACAGTGAGACCACATATCAGGGAGTTAGAAGTTGAATGGCTTCCTTGTGCTGCTCTGTGGAGATGTAATCCACAAGTAAAGGAAACTTTACTTTGTCTCTGGATTTCAGCTGAAGAATTAGTCTGGAGGATAGCATTAGAGCAGTGTTATGTTGGGTTGGTAGTTGGATGCTGGACAGAGTTGTCTATATGACTGGCCAAATAGGTTTTTCCCTTTCTTTTGGGTAACTTAATGCAACAGCTGATGCCATTCCCATGAGAGAGCCATGATGCTGAGGCTGACATGCTTCTCAAGTGCAGTGATAGTGTGTTCATCTTTGCAGGCTTGTCTGGTGCAGAAGCTCATCATGGGAGGGAAGTAACAAAATCTCCACAAGTGCATTGTAGTCTAGGGAAGCAGATGTAGCCAGTCTGTTGGTTAGGTGGCACCCGATCTCTGCCTCAGAGACCAGTGACGTGTTTATAGTTTAGGATATTATTAGGTAATTTTCAAGCTTTTTTTTAAAAGATAGAGTTTTGGGGAAACACCCCCTCCTCCCCATTTCTCTAAGTAGCCCTGGCTGTCCTGAACTCACTCTGTAGACCAGACTGGCATAGAAATCAGATCTGCCTGCATTTTGCATCTCTAGCACTTTAAAGGTGTGCGCCCCGCCCCAATGGATGGGAAGTGATTCTTGAACCCAGTTTCTGGACGAAGATTCTGCCTAAGATACAGGCTAGTGACTGGCTACCAGAAGTTCTCTCTGGGCCAATAGGTTCTGAGAAGGAACTGACTCATCCATTCTCTCATTTTTTCACTGACACTGGGCAGTGTTGTCATGGACTGTATATATATTTTTTTTCTTCGCAGGATTTTTTCCAACAGTCTGTTAAAACATGGTGGATTACTATGAAGTGCTGGGCGTGCAGAGACATGCCTCACCTGAGGACATTAAAAAGGCGTAAGTGATTCTATTTCCGAGATGATATTCTGTACTATGGTTCATTGGTAACTGGATAATGCAAAATGAATGAATAAACTGGTTTATTCATTTTGTGTGTGAATGGTTGGCTTGCCTGCACGTGTGTATACTCAGTGTTCAAGGAGCTCAGAGGAGAGTGTGATCCCCTGGAATTGACTTTGTGGATAGTTGCAAACCACTACTTGGGTGCTGGGAATCAAACTTAGGATCTCAGTAAGAGCAATAGGTGTTCTCAAATCCTGAACAAGGCACCTACTCTGTACTGGGGTCTAATCTAGGAGATTCATACATGATAGACAGGCACTGGTGTACTGCTCAACACAGACCTAAAGTGACTTTTAACCCTATGGTTCAGTTTTAGGTTAAAGTGCTAACATTTGTGCTCAGACCTGCGGATCATTCATTGGGCATTCTATCTAATTGATGATCTTTAGGTTCCTATGAAGAAAGACCCACCCAGTCTTAAAAAAATGAAGTAGATGATTCTTAGGAGGCTGACCTGGCTTTCACACTCATACATACACACATTTGTGCACACATACACCCCCAAACTAACTCGTACCATGTCCCAAAATAGAAATGTTAAAATTGCCCTTTTGTGCTAGATAGAGGTCCTGGTTTCCATCTGCAGTTCCTGGTACTATCTGTATTTACTTTGTGATAATTTATATTGTGCTTCTTTCTCTCCCTGGTGTTTCTGAATTCCAGCCTAGGCCTGTTGTCTCCACTGAACTATATCTGTACCTCTTTACTATTTTTAAAATTTTGGTGTATGCTAAGTGGTGTCACTTTTTTTTAATTCCAGTACTCGGGCAGAGGCAGGCAGATCTCTGGTCTACACAGTGAGTCCCAGACTCTGTTACACAGAGAGTTGCTGTGTAACCAAGGGCATAAGCAGTTGAGTCTTAGTGTTCTAGTTTATTTTTGTTGCTGTGATACCCAAAAGTAACAGTAGAAGGAAGGGTTTATCTCATGATAGAGGTCAGGTCCCATAGTCATCACTGTGGAGAAGTCATGGCAGAAGCTTCAGACAGCTAGTTACCTTCTCTCTACTAGAGTTAAGATAAATGAGATGTCTGTGTTCTTGCTTGTACAAACTCAGCTTGATTTCTTCGCAGTTTAGAAGTCCTGTCTACGGAATGATGCTGTACCTAATTTGCCCACATCAGCCCCTATGAGACCATTCTCCAAGTGATTTTAGGTTGTGCCAAGTTAACAGTTACAGCTAACTAACATCACTCCTGGGTTTTCATATGCTCCTTATAAGGTTTTTACAGGATACTGGATACTTGTCTTAATTCCAGTATTGGACATAACTTCCCCTAATGTTTTGCTTTAGATTAAAGTTGTGTGCATTCTAGGTGCCCTATCACTGGTCATACTCCAGACACAAAGGTTGATATAGTTCAGTTTAGACATTACATCTAGAACAGGTGCTATTTAAAAGATACTTGGAGGAGTCTGGCTTTGGGAGATGTTCTTTCTTTATATTGATGAGTGGAATATTGGGATGGCTGGGGAAAAAATAGAAGTACTAGGAAATTTATTTAAATTGTATCTGCTCTGTTCAGTGGACAAGGAGTTGTCTACATTCCATGCATGCTTAGCTTGATCACCAGAGCCTATAATTTGGACACTTGAATCATCTGACATAACCAGTTTTCAAACTTCTTGCCAATTTGTGCTAGTGTCTGAAATTAGAACTTGCTTATTTCAGTCTCAGGAAAAGAGAGCTTTACTGCTAAGATACTCCTCTTACACCTAATGGTGTAGCCATTTTCTACTTAAGGGTAGGTTCCCCCCCCCTTTTCAAGACAGGGTGCAGCCATGGTTGGCCTAGAGCTCAGTATGTAGACTAGGTTGCTGGAATTAAAGGTGTGCTACTACCATGGCTAGCTGCTTATGTTATTAAAATTCTATACACTTCATATGTACTCAATATACACCCTTTTCATCTTTTAAGGTATCGAAAACAAGCACTTAAATGGCACCCGGACAAAAATCCTGAGAATAAAGAAGAAGCAGAGCGGAAATTCAAACAAGTAGCTGAGGCCTATGAAGTGTTATCGGATGGTACGTAAACTCGAGCTTGTGAAGGGCTCTGAGAAGGGGGCATCATCACAGCAGGAGTTCTGGAGAGCACAGACACACAATTGGTTTGCTCCCAGCTAGACTGCTCTCCCTTCCCCAAGGTTTTTATTTTCTTGTGGACTTTGTCTAACCATGGGTGCTGAGGAACTCTAGGCTGTGGGCTGTAGACATTGGTGTACTGCAGCAGGGCTTTGTTAGTGGGGTTTTACTACTTGCACAAGGAAGGGATGTTCCAATTTAGACTGGTAAAGGAAAGATTTTGCATCTACAAGGCTGGGAATAGTGCCAGAGACAGGAAATCTACCCGCATCCTAAGTACTATCTTGCTGGGTGGCCTGTCATGAGTCAAGGCAGAAGCATTTAAAAGGTTAGATGCTGATCATAGGAAATAATAGGTCACTGTCTTTAAAAATCCATTTCTAAAAGGAACCTGACATAAACTCAATGAGCCAGCTTATTGGCATACAACTTCTTGCACTATCAGTACTCTCCCCAGTTTTAAAGGCAACCCTCAATTTTTTTTCCCCACTTAATGAAGACATTGATAACTGAAATCCTGCAGACGTGGCAAGGTCTTAATACTGTTGGGGGTTTGAGTTCTACTGGCTGGAGCCTAGGCTTCAGAGCTTATGTTACTAATCTTACAAGGGTTCTTAGTCAGGATGGGGTTGTTCTCACTTTGTTTCCCTGGGGTATAATGTAAGATTTTGGGGGAAGACAGAAGGATGTGGCAGCTGGGCTGTGGCTGTCCTAGATGTGCAAGGCAGCAAGCAGGGCTTGTGCACACCAGCTTAGCACCTGTGAGCCAATTGAGAGGGTGGTCAGCTTAGCAGATGCTGAGCCTGAACCTGTGCACAGGCCCGGCTCCTTTTGGTATATGTTTATCCACTTTCATTCTACCCAGGGCTTAGCATCCATTCCCTGGACTTTATAGTAAGCATTTGTAGCAGTTAAGATTGCCGGTTCAGGAGACCTGTCTCCTTTTAAAGTCAAGGGTCTTCTAAATAAATGGATATAGATTTAAAATGGGAAAATAGTGACTGAAATTTGAGAGTTTGAAAGAACTTACACCTACTGATTGTTTTTTCTCAAATTTAAAGCTAAAAAGCGGGACATCTATGACAAATACGGCAAAGAAGGATTAAATGGTGGTGGAGGAGGAGGTATGTCAATTTTCTTTTTGGGGACAAAAGGTTTTGAAAAGCTACACAAATTTGTTGTTGTTGACGATTTGTACCTGATAGTCAATAAGGACTTTCCTTGAAAGTGGTGAGTTGGTGTAAATGAGAAGTGAACGTTTACAGGAGCTGCTTGTTGGTCAGCATGGGGGATGTGCTGAAAACCCTAGCACCTAAGGAGAACAGAGCCTGGGAGCTGAGTGCCTGCCCACTGGGTTTCAGATCACTCTATGTGATTATGATTTTTCTGCAGTAATTCTGCCTCCTTAAAGGATTAAAAAGTAATTAAAAAAAATCTGAACCAAAAGAAACTTTGACAGGAGCCTTGAGAGTTAAGGGGCAGCCTGCTTTACATAGTGAGTGCCTGCTTCAGTAAAAGAGTGCTGGGGGAGAAAACCTGCCACACTTGTCGAGTTAGGAGATGCACGTGGAGGTGTTTGCTCTGATAGATAACCTTTTCACCAGTGACGCTGCCTGTTGTGTGGACACGACACGGTGCTCGGCAGTCAAGCTGCCTCATGTCACCGTGGTCCTTAGAGTGCTTGGTGGGACCTAGTACCTGTGGGGAAATTGGTGGAGTGAATATTCTTGGCTTTCATAACCCTTTATGACTAATGACAGTGGACAGTGATTTAATTAGGTTAAAACAGCATTACAGACAGAGACCGAGAAATTCATAGACCTTAAAGATCTGAGCACTTACGTGGTCAAATACTAGGCAAATGTAGTTATCAGCGATAAGGCTCTTGGGTTTTTAGAATCCCTGATGTGTGGAATATGTTCTCTTAGACCATGGAATACATGATAGTTTATGAACAGTTGCTTTGGAATAGAATTTATAAGCTAAATACTTTACTGTGCTTGTATAGGTGGAAGTCATTTTGACAGTCCATTTGAGTTTGGCTTCACATTCCGGAACCCAGATGATGTCTTCAGGGAATTTTTTGGTGGAAGGGACCCATTTTCATTTGACTTCTTTGGTAAGTACCTACTTGGTCTGTCTTTGGTCTGGCCTAGTAAGGGCTGGTGGTACCCTTTGCATTTAACATTTCAGTTTGTATTATTGACCTCTATCTTTACGGACCAGTGGAGTCCTCAGACGTTTCCTGCCAACCCTTTCAGAGCTCTTGGATTTGTGACTTCTGTGATAAAGATTTTAGGGTATTCTCTTCCATGTGTATTAGTCTGTCCTAGTTAATTTGTTTTTGCTTGACAGTGAATCCATGGTTGGGACAGGATAAGATGTTGGAAATCTGATCTTAATCTCTTAAACATTTATTTCTTGCTTTTGGTGCTCAGGATTTGAAACCAGGATCTTGGATATACTGACGTCTTTAGCATCCACCTACCTCCACTCTGCAAGCTAGTTTATTAGTGAGTTTGTGAGTTTGCACTAAGCATCATAGATACTGGTCCAGAGCATGGGTTCCATAAACACGCCTTTTGTAAACTGTTACTGTAGTCCACTTTAGAGTGTGAAGAAAGGATGCATCTAGAGCAGGGCAGATAGCACTGGGATAGCCGATGTTGGATTGTGGGGAAGTTGATTCTCCCAGCTCTTCTTGCCTTTAGTCTGATGCCTGACCCTGGACTCTTAGGGATCTTGTGCACAGGTGCAGATTTTCCATGTCCTTGTCAGCTGTCACTTAGTTACTAGGAATCTTCCTTATGGCTGAGCATTGTGAGCACTGGACGTGGGAGGTCAGGGTTGAACGTGTTGTTGCCGCCTCTCTTTTGTCCTGGTGCACTGAGAAGGAAACACATCCTGTGTGGCTGAAGAGACTTAAATATCACCAGCAAACCCCCAGGAGGAAAAAAAGACAATTGTGTCTACCAGTGATATCAAAGGGAGACAGGTGGGATCCCTGCATGGCATGATGTCATGGGTATGAAGAGGAGCAAATCACCCTGGATCTGGTAGGTCTTGGGCTTTTCATGTTGTCATACTAAGTTGATCTCAATGGGTGTGTCTGTGGAGGGGAGAGAGAGAGTGATTTTCCTATATTCTGCCTTTCAGAAAGAGATACTTTGTCTTGCCTTCCTGAGGGAAGGAAAACAGTGAATGTGTCAGCATGCTCACTCATACCTGCAGTTAAATAGGAGAAAATTTTCTTGAGTGAGGATTGGGGTGGACCAGCTTGTTTATGTTGGCAGAAACATACAGAAAGCTCCCTCTAGACAGATGAGTAAGAGTGAGGCAGGTGATGCGATTGTATAGCATTTAGAATTTCAAAGTAGAAACAGTCCATTAGCAGTGGATAGTCCAAATGTGGCTCAGCAGGTAAAGGTACTGCCAACAAATTCGAGGTCCTGAATTTGGTGGTTGAGTATTTGTATAGGAATACACAAATAAATAAACGTGTGGAAAAAAAAAAGAGTAAAAATTTAAGATGAGCAAAAGTAATTTGTAGTAAGAGAAACTAAGCATTTGTTGTATTCTCTGTAGCTCTAGATACAGCTAGATGTGACCATGTCTAGCTGAAGTACCAGATCGGAGTGGCAAGGCACCTAGGAATAACCAACCAACACAAAGCAGTAAAATGACTTCTTCAGAAATTAGTGTTTAGTCATTTATACCGAGGTTTATTATGGGACAGCAGTGTTAAGTGGAGTCTGTTCTGATGTCTTATCTGCTGGTAGATAGCTGGGTGAAAGACTTGGAGTTTGGGAGTTAATAAGGTAAAGGAGGTCAACTTTTCTGTCTTTCTGAAGAGGTCAGGTATCTGTTCTATCTTGCCTAATTAAAGAAAAAAAACTGAAGCCTGTACTGTGGTGCATATCTTTGTAATCCAGAATTTGGGAGACTGAGACAGAAGGATCGTGAGTTTAAGGCAGTTAAGGATACATAGTGAATCATAAACAACAAAAACTAAGAACTCCAAAATCTGACTTGAGGTGGAAGGTAGATAGATGATGACGTGGATATTTTGAGACTAGCTTGAGCTACTCTGAGAGCCTGTTTAGATAGAAGACAAAAATTAAGGGCTGTGGATGATTGATGGTCAGTGGTAGATGTTTGCCTGTCATGTATAGACTCCAGATTCTGTCCCTAGCACTGTCACTGAAAAGAGGCCTGTGTTCCTTTTTAGTGAATTAATACTCAGTGCTTGTTTACCTTGAGAAAGAATCTGACACTCTAGTCTTTGGACAGTTCTTTCTGTGGAAGGTCTATATTAGAGCCTTATATTAGAGATGTGCCAGATTAGAGTTTGTATCAGTAGTACAAGAAAGAATGTAGTAGGCCTACTAAGTCTGCTCCACCCCAGGTATGACTCAGGCAGGCACTCCCTCCCTGCTTTGCCTACATAAGTGTGGCAGTGATAATTCTTTAATCCATTCTTGTAGGTCTTCTAGGGGACTTCCATTTTCAGGCAGTAAGGATTTTCGCACAGGAAAAGAAGTTGCTCCATGGCTACTACGTGTATGAGGTGACCGTGCAGCCTGCTGCTGGTGGTATGTGGAGTGTAGACTGGGTCCTTTGTGCAGGGCTGGGGGACTTAGTGTATGTCAGCAGCACTCAGAGCCCTTGTTAATCCACCCACAATGTCTATGGATTGTAGCCAGTTATTTTTCAGTTTTAAGATTTTTGTTTTAAAATGTAGTCCAGGCTGTCCCTGTATTTCTGGCCAGCCTTCCAAGTGCTGAGATTGTACAATGCCCTCATATCCTGTTGTAAGGTATTGTTGAGCTACACTGTATTAAAAAAAAAATTCAGCTCTCTTTCCTTGGTGACGGGGTGGGGTCCTTAGAGACCCTGAGAAGGGAGATGCTCTAGAATCCTGTAGGAGCTGAAACACCTTTCCCTGTGACTGGCAACTCTTCTAGTAAGGCCAGGATATAGGCAGTTTTCACAAGGAGCTTAGTAGTGGAGGGGGGTGTATATGGAATATTGAGGTTAGCTAGCCTTTACATTACTGGATGGATCTCACCCACAAATAAACCTTTGTTGAAATGTTGATTGAAGACAGGGTGTGCATTAATTCAAATGAGATTGATCTCTTTGTGTGTTTTACTGATCCAGGACATCATTACTTGTGTCCTGGTTCTGTAAACCTGGTAATGTAAGACTGGCAAGTCCCTGGTTCTAGTAGTTACAACACAACAGGAAGCGTCTCTTTAGAGAATTGTGTGGATTCAACTCCACACTTTATTCTCATTCTCAGGAATGACCACATTGCCTTTGACATTGTTATTGGCAGAGGGTCTTTACTTTCCCTTTACCGCTTAGTATGCTCTTTCTTCACAAAGACTTGTGAATCTGGAGAAGGATTTGATAGTCCACTGGAAAAAGCCCATGGTATGGAGAACCTTGGAGAAAACCTTGTGGGGGAGGGTAATTATGTGGATGGTACTTCTTCTGAGCCATAAATTTAATGTAGTGAGTCAGTCATTTTACTCTTCAGGATTCGAGGAAGTGGCCAGTGAGGACTTGGAACCTAGTGAAGAACTAGACCATCCCTGTTTTGAGGAGTCAGTAGAAGACGCCCTGAGTGACGAGCACAGTGAGGTTTTGGATGTGATATCCAGTGAGGAGCTGGACCTTAGTGAAGATGAGTCAAGTGAAGGCTGTAGCTGGGGCCAGGGCGGACTTCTCAGTGAGGACCTGGACCTCGTCTCCAGCGAGGAGGAAGCCAGTCTCGGGGATGCGGAGGAGCTCAGCGAGGAGTATGAGGAACTGCTGAGCGAGGAGGAGCACAGCGGGCCGGAACCCGAGGTGCTGCTTGTTCAACAATAAACAAAGGAATGGCCTGGGTCTCTGTTTTATAAGAAGGTTTATTTTATTTAAAGTTTATCTAGAATAAAAAGATTTGCTTCTATCACTACCATGTTGTATTTGGTCAGATTACCAGAGTTGACTTGGAGATCAAGGAGGGGAGGGGTGCAGATGCTCCAGGCCAGTGCTCTTTGTAGGGGGACTGAGCTAACAGCACAGGTAGCACTGGGGGTGCTGTAACAAACTGATTTAACGAACAAACTTCCCCAGAGTGCTGCAGCCAAGGTAAAGGTACAGACACAGAGTCCCGCTGGCCTGAGGCAGTCGTGCTATAGGCAACTCTGAGCTGCTCAGAGGCATCCGTGAGCCTTCACATCATCTCTGCCTGCCACAGCACATCCTGTGACCAGTGGTGATCCCTGGTCCATCATTCCCTTTGATCTTGATTATTTCAGGGAGCTGGTAGTGAGAGCCAAGGATCCTCTGAGATGAGATGAGAGTCCAGCTCAGTAAGATTCTTCGTAGTTGCTTAGGTTTACACCCTAGTCTGTTCAGCTTAGAAGCTAGTAGTGCATTTAGAAGTAGAAAATCTTGAAAGTTGGGGATCTTTAGAAGAGTTGGAAGTTAGATAAAAAAATTAATTTCAGAGATGAGAGTGGCGCTGACAAAGCAGATGGCTTAATCTTGGACTGGATTGGTGACTGCATCTCAGGCTGGATCACAGGTCCTTATTGCTTTAAGGACAAAGGACCACTTCTCTTCCCAGTGGGATTTGAAAGACAGTGAAAGTATGTACAAACACATTATAGACTAGTTTCCAGTTAGTTAAAATGCTACCTTTTCATTGGATTTTAGACTACAGCTTGCCTGTATCTTTCATTAGCTTCCTTGTTCTTTCTTTAAAAAAAGAAAAAAGATGGTGGATGCCACATTGAATTAAGAGAATGATACTTAACTGTGCTCTCAGAAACTTGTCCTGGCTGGGAGGAGGCTGGAGGCTACTTTGATTCACCCTTCCTCTCAAAATGATATGGTTGATTAAAGATTGTTGATATGTATTCATTTTTAAAATTTGTATTTTGTGTGCATTGATGTTTTGTCTGCATCTATGTCTGTGTCAGGATGTCAAATCCCCTGGAGCTGTTGTGAGCTGCCATGTGGGTTCTGGGAGTTGAACCTCGGGTCCTCTGGAAGAACAGCCAGTGCTCTTAACTGAGCCATCTCTCAAGCCCCTGAAGGCATATTTGCAAAGTTCTGAGGCTTGTGTTTTTTGCTGTAGACCCCACAGCATTGAACAGTGCAGTGAGGTTCTCACTTTGTAAGGTTTTTCTGTAACACTTCTCTGCATTCCCCTACCTTCACATAATTGAAGAAAGAACATGAGGACCTTGTTTGGTTGCACAGTACAAAATCTGACTTTTTGAGACAGGGTCACTCCATGTAGCCCCACCTGGCCTGGAACTTGCCATGTAGATCCAGCTGGCCTCAACTCCTATTAGCCTGCCTTTCTCTCTTTCATCTGTGTGAAGGTTAAAGGGCCGTGCATCTCGTCGGTCTTAGTTCATTCACTTTTTTATTGTGTTCATTCCAGCGGACCACTCACAGGTGAGCCTCACGTCCTTGATGGGTGTAGCCATGATGTTTCCTGGATAGGAAAAGTAGTTGAATGAACCCTAAGCTTCCTGATGTGGGTTTATGGAACATTGGCAATGCATTGCTCTTTATTTAATCTTGTGGAAAGGAAGCAGCAGGATCACATTGTGTGAGAGCAGTTAGCACATAAGCTAGAACTCAGTCCTGAATTGTCATCTTAGAGCAGCAGACAGTATCCCCTATCCTCCCAACAGAGCCATTGGATGTCTCAGCACTTTCACTCTGGGGAAAGTTCTGTGATTACTGTGTCTCCAGGGCTCCTCATAAAGTAGACTCATTATAAACAAAATCACTTTAGAAGTTGGAAGTGACACAGTTGGTTTAACATTCATGACACTCTTTAGTTGTGTCTATCCTGAGTGCTGATCTGTGGTTCAATGTGGTACTGGATTGTGGTTTTATTTCTGTTAATTCCAAGTAATCATTTTCTGTAAAAAGATACCATTTGAAAAATGGAGGTTGTAATGAGAGAACACTTTATACATTTTTTAGCTCTTAGGAGTGGGATTAGTTCTTGCCCTGCATGTCTCCGTAGAATGTTATTTTTCTTTTTTTTCCTTTTAAAATTATATGTTCATTGGTGTTTTGCCTGAATATATGTCTGTGACGTGTCAGATTCCCCTGGAACTGAAGTTAAGACAGTTGTGAGCTGCCATGTGGGTCCTGGGAATTGAACCTACATCCTCTGGAAGAGCAGTCACTGCTTTTAACTGGTGAGCCATCTCTCCCACCGTTTTGTTTTTTTTTTTTTGTTTTTGCTTTGAGAATTGGTTTCACCATGTGGCCTTGGCTGAGAATTTGTAGCAGTCCTTTTGTCTTAGGGCTAGGAATAGGGGACATGTACTAAGTTTTGTGGAGATGTAGGTCCCAATGAATTGCCCAGGTTGGCCTAGCTCTCAAGTGCTGAGATTTTAATCATATGTTGTGTTGGTAATTTGGTTTTAAAGTCACTCAGAGAGAGAATTTTTAGGTCTTAGGAATTCCCATGGTGTAATCTGCATGTGCAGTCGTCCCCCCCCCCCCCCCCACTTTTCTGTTTTGGCTTTGGTATTTGAGAGTTGATAGGAAGCATAGGCATCTGGAGTGTTTGGGCCATGAGTCATTAGTATATTCTATCTGCTGTATGAACCGAGTTTAATGTGTAGTTTGCTCCTGGATTTCACGTTAGCATTCTGTAATATAAAATGTGGGCATTTCATTAGTGTCTACATGTTTTCCTCATTTAGGCTTTTTGTTACCTTTTATGTACTCAGTGTGGTTTTTCTCTCTTTCCTTTTCCTTTTTTCTTTATGCCACTTAGATATTTTTGTCAGTCCTTGGAGTATTGGTTACTTCAGTGTCATAAAACAGGATCACACAAAGTTCCTCTTTAAAACATCTAAAATGTATGTGTGCATGCCTGGTGTTGGCAGAAGCCAGAAGAGGGAATCTGATTCCCTGAGGCTGGAATTATGAATGGCTGTGAGTCACCCTGTATATGATAGGAATTGAACTCCCTGGATCCTCTGGAAGAGCAGTCAGCACTTTTACCTGCTGAACCCCTCTTAAAGTTTTGTTCAGTAAATTACAAGCAGGTGTGTGTATTGGCTGTTGGAGGTCAGAGGACGTTCTGCAGTTTTCTCCATCTACTTGATAGCTGCCAAGGATTATGCTCTTGTCAGACATGTTTGCACTCTGAGGCATCTCAGCAGCGCTGTTCTGTTTTCATCCTTGAGACAGGGTCTTGTGTAGTAGCTCCACTGGCTTCAAGATTGGGATCTCATCACTTCCAGGTTTTTTTCATTATGAATTTTAACTTTGTACATGAAATACTGTGTCTTGGTGATTGATGGGATGGAGCACATAGCCTAGCACATGTTAAGGAAGTGCTCCCACTGAGCTGCACTGAAGTCCCCAAATAATACAGAGCATTTCATAAGGAGAAATTGCAGGTTACTACCCTTGAATCTAGTAGAAATGACTCCTTTTATATTGTTTTGATATCCTTTAAAAAAAAACAACAAAAACCAGACTTCTAAAACTTTTGGATTTGCAAATAAAGACATGGTTGGGCTTAAGCTGGCTTTGCTGGTAACAGCACTTGCTATGCAAGCCTGATGACTTGAGTCCATAGACCGTCAAGGCGGATGGAGAGAACTCCTGTGGCCTCCATAAGCATTGCTGCGTTAGTACTCCCACTCCAGATGATGGAGGTAAATACACTTTTAAAGGTTTTGGAAAAGACAAAGGCTTAGTTTAAGATTAGTTTAAGCTTAGTTTAAGATTAGCTGTGGAGAATTTGTTTTTCATGATGATGTGGATTGTCCCCAATTTGTGAATTATTACATAGTATGTTTTAGCTGCTTGTAACTGTCAAGATATGAGGGCCCAGGCTGGCTTCAAACTCAGCGATGTAGCTGAGGATGAACTCTAACATCTGATCCTCCTGCCTCCTGCAACTGCTGGGTTTACAGGTGCTCAGCCATTTGAAATGCAATTTAAAACAAAACAAAACAAGGTCTTACTATGTAGCCCTGATTGGCCTGGAACTCAGAGATTCCCCTTTCTCTGCCTCTTAGGTACTAGAATTATTCACCATACTAGCTTAATGGTTCTTTTAGTTTGGGTATGATAACTACAAGAATTGCTATTCATGTTGCTAGGAAACCTCAGTGGCATACGTACTTGGTTTATTGGCTGATAATCAGTTTTAGAGCCTCTTAGTAAATGAAAGATTTTTTTAAAGTTTTTTTTTTTTTTTTTAAAGATTTGCTTATTTATTACACAGTGTTCTGCCGGCATATATGCCTGCATGTCAGAGGAGGCCACCAGATCTTATTATAGATGGTTGTGAGCCACCATGTGGTTGCTGGGAATTGAACTCGACCTCTGAGGAGCAGTCAGTATTCTCAACCCCTGAGCCATCTCTCCAGCCTATCTCCAAGTTTTATTTGTACAAAGTCTTTGTAGCTACTGGTAAATTGATGGAAGTACAGGATAGGGTGGAGAGATGGCTCAGTGTTAAGGGCTGGCCTGTACTGGAGCACTATAACACAGGATTCATGTCAGACAGCTCACATAAGGTGCCCCTTTCTGGCTTTTGGGCATTATACCCAAATGAACAAACCCATATACATACTCTTACAAATTTAAAAATAGATTCCAGGAAGAAAAAAAAATACAGTAGAACAGAATTCATAAAAGATGACATCTCTCAATCCCAGCTCAGACAGCTGTCCGGCGGGCCCGGCCCACCTCCCCCCTAACCCTTCAGTTGCTGAAGGGTCATGTTGCTGAATACATAAGTTCCTTTCACCCAGCCACTGTCAGACCTTGGAAGAAGCCATCCAGGGCCACTGATGCGGGGCCTTAGGCAGAGCTGCCTGGTGACCTTCTTGTCCAGCTTGAGCCTCTCCTGTGCTTGTCTCAGGCTTTCTATCTAGAGTACTCCAAGCCTTTGCTCTGGTCCCTGTGGTCTACCCCTGTGATTACCCTTTTGGGCAATCCTATACCGAGATCCCTGTTCTGGAACCTGGGCCTGCTAGGATGGTGTGTTCATCTGACTTTAAGCAGACCAGCCGGATATTGCTTTGTCCTTTCTCTTCATTTGTCTTTTTGTCCTTTATGCATCTACACAACTTTCTGCATGCATATATTATTTGAAAGTATGTGGTGTATGGTTCTTACAGGTTTTTCTATTTTACTAGGGGAAATAAAAACACTAAGGTAAGTTTAAAAATAAATAGTTATAAATATTATGTTGTTAGCTGCTGTGCCCTCCCCCCAGCCTTGAGCAGGTCAGAAAGACTTTGTTTACCATAATAGACCTAATAATAGGACCTTGGAGTTACCCACCTTGGCTGCACGAATGACCTGCTACAGGAACTTGGAAGAATAGACTGCCTGCTGAGCTTGCCTTGGGTTTGGTGGGGCTCTCCCTTTAAATAGAAGAGCTGCGTATTAAACTTTGAGCCTTGATCAGAGAACTTTGTCTTGGCTCCTTGCTTCTCTCACTCCGTCTTCCTTTTCATTTCCAGCCTCCCTTTCAGGTGAACTCAGTTCATCCATGGACGCTGGTGGCTACAACCAATAAGCGAAAGTTGTTTGTTGAACATCTGCTCCAGAGAGCCAGGAGCTGTTAGGTGCTTGTGCCTAACAGACCCTTGTGTATCGAGGCGTTTAACCCATGTTTCTTCCTCTATGGAGAAAAACTTAAATATTTTCATAACACATTTTTAAACAATCTATTTCTAGAAGACCCATTTGATGACTTTTTTGGAAACCGAAGAGGTCCCCGAGGAAATCGAAGCCGAGGTGCTGGCTCCTTTTTCAATGCCTTCAGTGGATTTCCTTCCTTTGGAAGTGGATTTCCTGCTTTTGATACAGGTATTAAAGCCTTACATTTGATCTGTCTTGTAGCTAGTTTGAAATTTGTATGGGACAGGGGCAGGTAAGTTTCTCTTTGGTCAGAAATCTGTTTCCTGTTTTGAGGGTGGGTAGTGTAGACAGATCTTGGTTTATAGCTCTGTGTGAAGGTGCTATCTGTAATCCTACCAGACTGGATGCCAGGTTTGAGATCAGTCCGGGTTTGTAAAGGCATCTTGCCAAAATAAAAACCATGGCCATTAATTGTGGCTGTTTGTGGGTATGTAATTGCCCCTGTATTAAGGTGCTTGTAAGATGTGGGCCAAATGTGGCATATACTTAGGGTTCTCAATCTGTATGTGAGAAAGCAGGGCATTATTTCCATCTTTAAAATAGTTCTATTGTGTGTAAGTTTGGGCACAGGCATTAAACACTGTGCGTGTTTAGAGGCCAGAGAAAAGTTTCTTTATTTTTTTAATATTTATTTATCTATCTATCTATCTATCTATTTATTTATCTATCTATTTATTTATTTATTTATTTATTTATTTTCTTGATGAGTACGCTGTAGCTGTCTTCAGACACACCAGAAGAGGGCATCCAATCTCATTACGGATGGTTGTGAGCCACCATGTGGTTGCTGGGATTTGAACTCAGGACCTCTGGAAGAGCAGTCAGTGCTCTTAACCACTGAGCCATCTCTCCAGCCCCAGAGAAAAGTTTCTTATAGGTGTTTTTCTCTTTCAACATGGGTTCTAGGGATGGAGCTAAGGTTTTAATGGCAAGTGTCCCTCCCCCTTGCTGTTCCCCCCCTCCCCCCAACTGGGAAAATAGTAGTAAATAGACCCGTAACAGTGATTTCTGGGTATAGCCTTGATGTTCACTGGCATGTCGACTCCACCCCCAATTCTTAAGTCTCACTGTACATTAGGATGGTCTTGAGATCACAGGGATCCACCTGCCTCTTTAGTCCACATGCTTGGATTAATTTAAAGATATGTGCCACACTGGGACCTTGGTATGTTCAGACAGCTTTTGGGGAAAAAATTAAAGATACATGTATTTGTGCATGTGTGTGTGTATGCACAGGCACTGGGTAGGGGCACCTGGTGTGCACAGAGACAGAGAGGACTTTTCCGTTTTCCTCTTACCGTGTGGGTAGAGCATTGTTGAGGCTTGAACTAGTGATGTACCTTACCCACTTCTTCAGCTCACTTGCCTCCCTTTGAAGCCGACACATTTGGAGTTCAGGGGATTTTTGCGTGAATTTTAAAGTCTGTAGCTTTTAACTGTACGCTTCTGTTTCTTTATAGGCTTTACTCCATTCGGGTCACTAGGTCACGGGGGTCTCACTTCATTCTCTTCAGCGTCATTTGGCGGCAGTGGAATGGGCAACTTCAAATCAATATCAACGTCAACTAAGATAGTTAATGGCAAAAAAATCACTACAAAGAGGTATTGTTCTTAAATTAATTTATACATTTACTTTCGAGGCAGCAAACTCAGCTAGACCAGGAACTCACCCAGACCAGGTTGGCCTCACTCAAGAGATCCACCTGCCTCTACCTCCAGTGCGTTAATGCTTAGTTAGGATCTGGAATCTCTGGAATCTTCTGCTTCCTGAGAGTATAGTACTGTAGTCACACCTCAGTGAGAGTTATTGTGCTGATGTTTGAAGGGCAGGATCATACTCATTCTAGGCAAGTTCCCTTCAGGCTGAGCTGTATCACCAGCCTGTTACTATTATTGTTATCATCATCATTGTCATTGTTGTTTCTCAGTTTTTATTTGTTTGAGCGGGCAGACATAGATGACATCGAACCCTTAACCCTACTGCGTGTCTTCCTAGTGAGGGTCAACAGAATTAAAGTCATGCATATCCCATATACTTAGTATTTTGTTCTTAGTAGCAGGGTACAATGGTACAGTATTTCATATGCATGCACAGTTTGCAGGGCTGAACTATGCTTCATTTCTAAACCAGCTAAAGCTTTTTGCTTTCAGTATTTGCTTAATTTTTCCTTTGATGCATGCCAGTGTGTGGTCTTTTATAATGAGCTTCCCTGGTATTGCCAGTGTCAGGAAGTGAGAGTGGCTCTCTGAGCAGGAAAACCCTAATGGCAGAGTTGGGCTGAGGCCACTTAGCCACACTCCAGCCCCCGCCTTACTCTCCGTGGTTAGCAGCATCTCCCGTATCGTATAGTGTCTGAGTCCAAACTTAGTTTTGGCAGGATAGGAATTTAGGAAGAACTCTCAAGCTTAGTTTTCATATGTCTGTTACGTAAATTCTCATATCATAATTTTTTTGTAGTTATGAGCCCAGGGCCCTGAGGTTGCTAGGAAAACTCTTGCTGTACATCCCGATTGAACAGAGGTTTCTAAAAGGGTCATTTCTTACAGAATTGTGGAGAACGGTCAAGAAAGAGTAGAAGTTGAAGAAGATGGACAGTTAAAGTCCTTGACAATAAATGGTAAGGAGCACCTGCTACGCTTGGATAACAAGTAATTCAACGCACGCATTTAACAGAAATGCTAAACCATAGCAAGCACCATGTGAGGAATAACAGGAACTTTTTTTTTGAAGATTTCAAACGAACTCGACTTTCTGTATAACTGTACCTAATCTAAAGTATTTATAAAACAGCTCATTGGAGCCCCCATTTGTCAGATTTTTGAGTTTGTTTTTGGGACCACAAAATATAGGACCTTTCTTCCTTTCTTTTTTTTTTTTTTGTCTTTAAAATTGTTGTAATCTCTGTATGCACTTTGCTTTAAATGAACCGTAATCTGAGGTGAGCCCTGTGACTGAGTAGTGCTAGGACGAGATTGTTCTTAACACCAGCATGGAGCTGCTTCCCATTGTGTTGAACTGTGAGTGAGTAGTGTCAGCCTGCTGTGAAGTTAACATTGCCAGATGAATCTTCTACAGAAATATTTCAATTTTATTTTCAGTATTTAGTGATGAAAGCTATTACTGCATCAATGGTAATACATTTCTGGTTTAGTGTAAATTAAGGATGTTTTCTAGTTGTGCATGGATGTTGGCAATCTTGTCAGTTTGACTATTGTTTAAATATGTAATGTTAAGCTTAGGTTAAAAAAGCTGGTAATTGGGTTTTTGTCATTTGCTTAAAAAAAAAAAGAAAATAAATGCGAATGTGTTTGGTGCATTCTTTCATGAGTGGGGTTTGCAGCCTTCTTGTGTCTGTGTGATTTTGTGCTTGAGCTTCTAGTGTCACCTCATTAGTGCTTCCTTCTGTCACGAGGGTGGATTCTGAGTGGACGTTACGTAGACCTGTCCTCGGTGTATATGGCAAGCATATGAATGAAGACTTAATGATGAGCGACAACTTAGCTCAGTTTGTAGGGGTGGGCGAGGGAGCGGATGATATGGTGACCTGTATAAATAATGAGCAGCACTTTGGGGATAGCTATTACGGGTCCGGGAGCACTGCCGGGAGCACTGCAGGGGATTGAATCCAGGGCTTGATGCATGCTACACAGGTAGCTTACTCCTCATCTGTGTAGTTTGGAATATCTTTTAAGCAGCTCAGTCTAGTCTTGAACTTGATCTTCCTGCCAAGTGCTGGGATTATAGGCACGCTCCACCATGCCTTGTTATTACAGATTTTAGTTTAACATTTGTGTGAAGAAAAGGAACTGATCCAAAGGTTTTCACTGAAAAGTATTTTGAAAATTTTTAGGGATATAGTTTACAGAAGATCACTTCAGGGCAGGGCATCAAGGAACATCAAAGTCTGATTAAAGAATCAATAAGCCTTAATCAGCCCAAGAGCTGGGCAGATATCTACTCTCTATGCTATTAAAGTCTACTTTTCTAACAACCCCTGAGTTGTTATTATATTTTATCTGGGCTGCCCTTAATTACAATTGGCCAGCCCTCATGGCCATGCTTTCTTGACTCTTAACCCATGTTTGCTTTTTCCTCTCTACCTTTTCTTTCTCCTTTCACCTGTCTCAGTTCTCCCCAGCTGTAGGCTGTAGGCATCTTTATTCAATCAGAAACTTGGGTCAAGGTCACATAGTATCTCTTGGGTCTACTTGCCTCATCTCTGGGCAAGCAGGTCTTGGGGCCTGTACATAGCATTACATAGTACCTAGCAACAGACCAAATTTCAACATGGGTGTGTACATGCTACAGCGTGCACGTCGGATGTGACAGTAAGTAAGTCCCTTCCTGCCGAGGCCGTCTGGCTGCTCCCTTCACAAACATTCTTAGCATTATTAACTGCTAGATGTAACCTGCCTTTATTCTTTAAAATGTTTGCATTTTATTGTGAATTTGTATTGAGTTCATGCCACTTTGTGTGTGTGTGTGTGTGTGCGCAAGCGCGCACACGCGGGCATGTGGTGGAGGGGTTCAGGACAGCGTGGAGGAAGAATCCTGGGGGTTTAACCTTTACCTGTTGAGACATCTTGCTAGGCCAGTTTTTACTTTCATAATTGGTTTTTAGGGTTTATTTCTGTTCCAAGTGTGCCTTGTAGTAAATTCAGTGTCATTCTCCACCCCCACCCCCCACCCCCCAGGGCAGCTCACATCAAGCATTTTTAGGTTGACTTTCCTTTTAAGATTCACTGTTGAGGTTTATGCATGTTTCCCTTGCATTTATGTTTGTGCATTACATGTATGCCTGTTGTGCTGCTGTGTGGGTGCTGGGAATGAACTGCTGAGGTTTGAACCCAGGTCTTCTGTGGAGCTGAGCAGTCTCTTCAGAAACACTCACCCCATGTATTCACATCCTTTCTTTTGAGACAGGGATGGATGGAAACTTGCTGTGTAGACCAGGATGGCCTAGAATGCAAAGATGTGCAAAGATGTGCCTCCTGAGTCATCCCACATCCCACATCACCCTTTTAAGGCCTGGGTTAAGGGCTAGGGTGCTCGTGATACTTTCTCAGGGTCCTGCCTTAGCGAGTTTTCAGGTTTTGTCATTGTTGATTTTTATTTTATGTGTGCCTGTTGTCTGCTTGTATGATTGTGTACCTTGAGTATGCAGTCTATGAGGAGGCCAGAAGAGGGCGTTAGATCTCCTGGAATTGGAGTTACAGACCATATGACCATATGGATGCTGAGAATTCCTCTGGAAGAATGGCCAGTGCTTTTTACTGCTGAGCCATCTCTCTAGCCCTTGTTCTTGATTTAAAAAAAAAATTTAGTTTACATATAATTGTAAATGAATGTCATTCATGTTGCTGTACACTGTTAGGGTGATGATGGGTTTAAAATAAAAACCATGCTGGGCGGTGGTGGCCCAGCCTTTAATCCCAGCACTTGGGAGGCAGAGGCAGGTGGATTTCTGAGTTCGAGAGTTCGAGGTTAGCCTGGTCTACAGAGTGAGTTCCAGGACACAGCCAGGGCCACATAGAGAAACCCTGTCTCGAAAAAGCCTAGCCTGGTCTACAGAGTGAGTTCCAGGACACAGCCAGGGCCACATAGAGAAACCCTGTCTCGAAAAAGCCGAAAAAAACCCCCAAACCCAAAAACCAAAAACCCATATGTTTGTTTTGCCTGTACTATGAAGGTCTATTGACTTTGGAAACTAGAGGAGTTACAGATAGTTGTAAACTGCCTTTTGGATCCTGGGAATAGAATCTGGGTCCTCGAGAAGAGCAAGAACTGTAACCACTGAACTTTATTTTCAGCCCCAGATTTCAGTTTGGATTATTTATTTCTCTCAGTATGCACATATGAGTTGATGCACCCATGTAGGCTCAAGAGTGTGTCCGATTCCTTAAAGCTGGAGTTCTAGGTGGTGGTGAGGTTGCTGTAGTGCTGGGGACCAAACTCAGGTCATCTAGAATACCAGGTGTTGGAGAGCTGGCTCTCCAGCTCACTGATGGCGTCATGTTCTGTGATAGCCTGCATTTAGAAAGATTAATATACAAAAAGTCTCCTTTCAGCCAGGTGGAGGTGGCACACATCTTTAATCCCTGATTTTGGAGACAGGCAGATCTCTGAGGCCAGCCTAGTCTACAGAGTTAGTTCCGGGATAGCTAGGGCTACACAGGGAAACTTTGTCTCAATAAAACAAACAAAACAAAACCCAACAAACAAAGTCTTCTTTCTCCCAGTTTTGAGGAACTAGATCCTGAAATTTATCCATTTTCTCTGGGACTTTCTGTGGTCAACATCCTGTGTTACTCTTTGTAACTGATTGCTGCTTCTGCTATCCTGCTGTCTGCCAGATTGTATCATAACAGTGGCAGGAAGAGACACACCACTCTCTGGGTGGCCGACCTGCCGGTTTACTGCCTCTAGCTTTCCAGTGTTTGGGTGGTCTAGGAGGGCAGGATAGCACTCAGAAGCTGGCTTTGGCATCTACCTGACCTTTACAAGATTGACTTTAGCTGTGCCCGTGTCCTGCTATTTTTTCGTCATTAGTGCTGGTACCACTTGGTTTACAAGGATTCTGGGGCTGGAAAGGGAGAATGCTGCAGATAAGCCAGTGATCCCAGACAGAGACAGAAGTGCAGAGTTCCATTGTGTTTCCTTTCCTTGATGAACTATGAACGAAGTAAGACTCAAAATAAATACTCCCCAATTTGTTTTTGAGGTAGGGTTTCAAAGCTGCTCTGGAACTCTAGACCCCCAACTCACAGACATCTGCCTGCCACTACTCCCCAAGTGCTGGGATTCAAGCTGTGTGTGCCCCCACCGCTCATCATGGTTTTGGTTTTTAGGAGCAGTTTTTTAACTGCTGAGCCATTTCTCTAGCTCCAAAAGAATTTAATAAGTGGCATCTGGTTTATGTCCAGCACCTCTCAGTCCTGTTTGTCTTTTTACTAGTGAGCAAATGGCAGAGGGAAGTGAAGTCTGGCTCTAACTGCCTGGGTGCAGGAAGCTTCCTGGCTCTGGTCCTCGAGGGTGCTACAAGAGGCATTCAGGAGTGGCTACAGCTGTGTGGGCGTCTTGTAACTAACATTTGGCCCCAGTCATGGGAACAGTTGGTGTTTTTAAGATGCCCGTAAGTCCCAGCCCCACCAGCCTGAGAAATGATTGACTATGGTACCTGTACTCAGGGCTTTGATGGGTATGAACAATGTGGTCTGTGTGCCATAGGGGATGACATCACATGGAACTGACACTTCAGGGCATAGCAGCATCACTTGGCTGCTGGAAGTCATTTGGCTGTTTGTCCACTGTGACTCAGTGACTTCAGGATGCTTGTGACACAGCACCCAGAAGAAGCTCAACTGGTGCTTTTCATAGTTCTTACCCCACAGAGGCAGGGTCTCTACCCTGGATCTCATATATGTTGAACTCAGCTCCTGTGTAGCATCCTAAATGCTGGAGTTACCCAGCTCACCAGTTACTTTTCTAATTGCTCTATGTATCTCTGACCCCAGAGGACATAGCCTTTAAATATTCTTCATAAGGCTGAGGATGTGACTCAATGAATGGTAGGGTTCTTGTCAAGCCTGAGTTAGAAATAAAATTACTGTCCTGTTTGAAATCAATGCTTTAGGGATTTCCCGGTTTCTAGGTCTCCTGATGAAATGTGACTTTTGCCTACTTGTGCGTTTCCTAACTCTTGTCCACTAATGGCGGTTTCCTAAGGTGACCCTGTTGTCCATCCCCTCATTCCAGGCTGGGTTTATACATGCTCCACTTGGTTTCTCACTCTCTGGCTGATGTATACTTGCCTTTCTGTTCAAGTGTATCCTCTCACAGATGTCCCCATTCTATTGTGTTCGTTTGAGACTGACAGTGCAGAGCTTGTTTGAAACTATACAGTACTGAGTCTTAAGAACAAGAACCCTGTGTCCCTGTGCCTGGCACATGTTTGACACCAATGGTGTGACTGACTTCATCTTGTGTGCCAGCAGGTGGTACAGGTGAAATATTGGCTTGATGACATTAATGACTGAGCAAAATTGACTCTTTCGCCTTGTTGCTCGGGGAGTCACGTGAAGTCAGTACCCACATTCAGCTGGACTCAGTGGGATCTGAAGTCGTGCCACACTCGTGACAGCTGCCGAGTATTTCTGTTTCAGCTTCGGGGTGACCTCAGTGTCTTGGCTCAGGACACTGGCAGATCGTGGGTTTGTTTAAACTTTGATTTAATTTGTTGAGGTGCATGTTTTCTGATGTATTTCATTCTCCGAGTGGGAAAGAAACATGAGTTCTCATAATCCAGGATGTGGCTCAGTGCTTAACTTGGCCTTAGGCTCTGGTTTGGATCCCCAGCATCAAAACAACCCCACTTTAACCCCCCCTCCCCCCAAAAAAAGAATATTGGGCTTGAGAGATGGCTCAGCAGTTAAGAGCACCGGCTGTTCTTCCAGAGGTCCTGATTTCAATTCCCAGCAACTACATGGTGGCTCACAACCATCTGTAATGGAATCCAAAGCTCTCTTCTGGTGTTTCTGAAGAAAATAACAGTACACTCAAATACATAAAATAAATGAATACATAAAAAAAGTGAATGTAAGGTGGATGTGTGTGTTACATACAGGCCCTTAATCCCAGCACTCAGGAGGCAGGGGCAAGGAGTGTCTGCATCTGAGGCTGCCCTGGACTACACATCTCAAAAAACCAAAAACAAACCCCAGAACAACCACCTTCTCCCCCCCCCCCCCCCAAAAAAAAAATCCACAAAAACAAAATCAAAAAGGCATCAGAGGAGCAAGAGATGGCTCAGCGGTTAAGAGTACTGGCTTCTTTACAAGAGGACCTAGGATCAATTCCCAGCACTCACATGACAGCTCATAATTGTAACTCTTGAGATTGTACACCCTCACACAGACAGACATGCAGGCAAAATATAAACTACGTAAAAAAGGCATCAGTGGCTGATGAGGTAAAAACCTTTAATTCTATCAGAGTAAGGTGAAAGTCTGAGTTCAAAGCCAGCTTGGTTGGTCTATGAAGAATTCCAGACCCTACCCTGATAAGTAAATAAGTAAAATATAAAATAAAAATCATGCTAGCAGATTGGCTAGCAGAAATTGTGCCTTTTTTGTTTTGTTCTGTTTTTGTTTTTTGAGACAGGGTTTTTCTGTATAGCTCTGGTTGTCCTAGAATTCACTATGTATACCAGGATAGCTTCAGACTCAGAGATCTGCCTGCCTCTGCCTCCTGAGTGCTGGGATTAAAGGTGTGTGCCACCACCACCCGGCTGTACTAACTTTTTAAAATGGATTTGTGTGTGTGTGTGTGTGTGTGTAGTTTTGGCTGTGTGTATTTCTGTGCACCATATGCATGCATAGTGCTCACAAAAGTCAGAACTGGGCAGATGTGGACGTTAGGAATTTTACCTGTGTCTCCTGGAAGAACAGCAAGTGCAGGTCCTTCCCAGCTTGGTAACATACTGTCCAAAAAGGCTGTGTTCCTGACTCTCAGATTGTTTCCCTGGTTTTAAAGGTTTGCTAGGAGGACCTGGCATTTGTGTCAGTTGCAAAAAATGTGTGCTTCTGTAAATTCCAGAAAAGACTTTAAATTACATTTGTTTATATGTACATATGCATTCTGTCACACACTTGGAAGATGGAGTACAGTCAGCTTCCAGGAAACTGAGGTCATCAGGTTTTGAAGCGAGTACCCTTGTTCTGAACTTTCCTGCTGGCCCCACTTCTGTAAATATGATGCAGTACATGATTGGTTGATGGTTCAATGCAGGTAGCTTTGTCTGTGAGTTGAGTTAAATGTAGCAAGCCCTGGGATCCTCACCGAGATTCAGGGTGCACACACTCAATGTCCTGGACATATGTGTTGGAGCTGGCAGTGGTGAGCCCTCTGAGACATGCTGGCTGTGGGCCCAGCTTGTCTTCCATGTAAGGCAATTGACTCAGTGCTGGATCCTACTTGTGATAGCAATGGCATTTCCCACTGGAACTTTACACGTCTTTACAAGTTAGGTTTTCAGGTTGGCTATCAGGAGCTTCCGAGGAAAAGACTGAGAGACCCCCTGGATCGGAGGTCTCATGCTTACAGACCTTGGGAAGGTCTGTGCTTCCAGGCACATAGCCTTGAAGATCCCAGTGAGTTGTGTCTTCCTGCTGCTGGGGTGTCTAGGATGGAGCTAGTGTTTGTTTATCACAGGGTGGAGGAGGAAGACTTGTGTGCCTTGGCTAGATGGAATTGTTGTGAGGTGAGGTCTTACTTGTCAAGGGCACTTGTCAAGGGCAGGTTCTTTCTGGAGACTGGTAGCTGCTGCCATTGGCTTCATTCAAGCCATGCAGGGTTAGGCAGGGTTAGGCAGGGTTAGGCAGGGTTAGGCAGGGTTAGGCAGGGTTAGCCAGGGTTAGCCAGGGTTAGGCAGGGTTAGGTAGGGTTAGGCAGATTGCCTATGGCCTTGCAGTTATGTGATCCTCTGGGTTTCTAGGGACCCAAAAGGTATGGCAAAATTTTGCTTATCTTCAGGTGAGGTCAAACTGCTGTTTGTGGAGTTGTAACTCTGTCCTTCCCTAGGGTTCTGATGGGTTCTGTCAAAGACTGTCTTGTTGCACCTGAGTTTTTCTGTTAGTGTGGGTTTTACTTGAATTAAAACATCCATCCCAGTTTGTTACTTTTTTTTTTGGGGGGGGGGTTGGTTTTTCTAGACAGGGTTTCTCTGTGTAGCCCTGGCTGTCCCAGAACTCACTCTGTAGACCAGGCTAGCCTCAAACTCAGAAATTCGCCTGTCTCTGCCTCCCAAGTGTGCCACCACCACCCGGCCCCAGTCTGATAGGTTAAATTGTGAAGTTAAACTTTGTATCATCCATATCTATTAAGGGAATAGAACAGAGCTGGTCAGTAGAAGGGTTCCTCTTCTTTTTAAATATGAATGCTGTTTAATCTCAGACTGTGCACATCCATCCTTCATTGTGTCCTGGAATATTCTGCTTGCCTAACTGCGGTGGATATTAGGCTCCCACATTTGGGTCCCTGGAAGACATGGACACAGCAAACAACAGTGTAAGCTGGGACCACACCATTCTCACTTCTAACAAGCAAGCATTGAGGACATCTGCTAAGAGTTTATGGCAGTGGGTCTCAACCTTCCTAATGCCCAACCCTTTACTACAGTCCTTATGGTATGCCCCAATGAAATAATTATTTTGTTGCTACTTCATAACAGTAGTTTTGCTACTGTGAATGTGCATAGTATCTGATATGCAGGATATCTGATAAGTAACCCCTGTGAAAGAGTTGTCTGACACTCCCTCCCCCATCAGCCCTAAAAGGGGTCATGCCCCACAAGTTGAGAACCGCTGGTTTATGGTGCTTTTTTTGGTTTTGATGGGACTTTCTTTTGCTCCCGTGGATATTATAGCATTTAGCCTTGTTTACAGGTTTTCATTCTTTAAAACATTTTTTTGGGTCCTGGGTATGGAATCCATGAGGTCACGTTCTGCTGGAGCTGCTCTGGCTTTCAAGATTTGATCTTCCAGCCACTGGCACAGACCAGGATGTGTTTTGAGGGCCCTGTGGATGAGCTCTGAGCTCTACCCTCTGTGCTGTGGGCTAGCTCTACCTCTTACTCCAGGTCTGACTAAGTGTTGAGGGATAACTGTAGGGCATGGCATACCACCAATGATTTTACTTTCAGTTCTGCCCACCAGCATGGCCACTCTGACCTCCACCCTGCCTTTTTGTGTCTTTGCAGTCTTTGCAGGCTGCATGTGAAGTCCTTTCTGTGGTGGGTGCTGGTCAGGACAAGTAGTGCCAGCCTACTTCTGGATTCTGTGGACTCTGGCTGCTCTGTGGTGTGTGTGTGGTATGTGTGGTATGTGTGGTATGTATGGTATGTGTGGTGTGCGTATGTGTGTGGTGTGTGTCTGTGATGTTT
>NW_021604687.1:10077338-10092338 GCF_004785775.1 Grammomys surdaster
GTGTGTGTGTGTGTGGGTGTGGTATGTGTGGTGTGCGTATGTGTGTGGTGTGTGTTTGTGATGTTTGTATGTGTGTGGTGTGTACCTGATCAGCTCTGTTAGAGTGTGCCACGAAGGCTGTGGTTAGAGCCAATCAGCTCCCTGTAAATGAGGAGTGATGTGCTTTGGGCCAGGATATGAAGATGGTAGGGATGGTCCTCACTCATCTGCCAACTCCTCAAAGCTTGTAGGGCATCTCCACATTAAGGAGTAAGGATGAATTTGAGTCCAGGAGCTTGCCATCATTTGAAGGTGGGCGTGTGATAGTTATCTGTAGTTTTGTGGGTTTCCACCATAACAGGACAGATATCAGAACTGTAAGACAACATCCCTTGTAAAAAGCAATTTCCATGGGCCGTTGACATACTGGCTATGCTCCTGGACCCATAGAGTACTTGTATTCTTCCTCCTCCTCAGCAGCCATGAAGACAAAGAACAGAGGGTTCAGGACCAGCAGTTCTCAAGCAGGACAGGAGCACATCACTGGGTAGAGTGTGAAAGTCACTGCGTGGTCCTTGAGAGAAACTGGCGTGCTCTGAGACCTCAGGAGCTTGTAAGCACAGAGCCAGTCCACAGGGCCATCTGTATCTGGGCTCCATCTAGGTTTGTGTGCTGAGGTGAGCCCAACCCAGCTTCTTCCTTCCACATGGGAATCAGGCTTGGTAATATCCCAGACACCAGTGGTCATACTGTGCCTGCTCTGGTTCAAATTGCCTTAGAGGCAGCAGTTGCTACGTGGATAGCTTCACAGGTCTTGTTACAGCAGCCAGTTCACTATTCTGGGGTACTGGCTGCCAGCCACTACTTCTTAGTATATTGTGAGGACAGCAGGCTGGAAAGAGTGCTTGGACAAGTACATGCCATATAGGGAGTGCCTAGTGAGGATGCCCGAGGAGAGAAATGACCTAATGTCTGCTGATTTCCCACCTTCATTTCTGACTTGAGTTTGTGGGACCCTGTGGTCTGTGTCCCCATGCTGAGCCATGGGCAGAGAAATTCCTAGTGGGGATTTTCAGGAAAGCCCTCAGAACTGGGTGGCACTCTGAGAATGAAGGTGGCAACCATGAGAGGGTTTGCTTGGCTGCCATAAGCCACCAAGAAGTACTGGCCTTGCGCTTTGAGTCCTGAGCTCCTTGTTTGCTAGTTAGTTACCTGTCATGAGAACAAAGACAAGGTTCTGGAAGGTTTGTTGGGCACAGTGTCAGCTTTCTGCTAGTCTTTTTCCTATTCTAAGAGCTTAGTTCTTTCTAAAATTGCATTTATTTGTGAGTGAGTGAGTGTATGTGTGTGTGTGTGGGGGGGTATGTGTACCTGATCAGCTCTGTTAGAGTGTGCCACGAAGGCCGTGGTTAGAGCATCCATGTGCGTGTGCACACAGATGCAGGTGAGAGGACAACTTGAGAATTGCTTCTCTCCCGTGAGGGTCCTGGGGATCAAGTTCAGGTTACCAGGCTTACCTTATCTGCAAAGCATCTTTTCTCTCTGAGCCATCTTGCCATTCCCTAGTCCCGAGATAACAAAAAGCCAGCCCACTTACTGTGTGTTTAGTTGTTTAACTCTTGAACAGGCCAGCACAGAACTCTTTGAAGGTGCTCTGAAGTCGGACACTATTTCCAGGCTGGGGGATGTAGAGAGTGCAAGGGCAGAGAGCCTGCAGCGAGAAGCATGCTATCCTTGTGGTGACCTGCCATAGATGTCCCTGTAACACTCCTCCACCAAGGGCGGAGGCCTGTCAAGGTCACTTAGAACATTTGCTTATTGCCATTGGGGGTTGTTTGTACTTCGTGGGGTGCATCCAGGTGGAGCCTGTGGATCCAGCAGGACTTCTGGGAAGGGTGCTTCTGAAGCAGAATGTGGGCGCACCCTGTCTCTCCCACTGTGGCTGGCTGTATGGGAACTTGGTTCTGAATAGACCTGAGGAAATCCGTTTTGGCACTGAGGTAAGTGAGAAGACAAGCAAGAGGCTGCTGTCTGGAGGTTCAGCACGGTCCCCAAAACAAAGGTTTGGCAGCAGTTGTATGTGGTGTCACGCATGAAAGAAAAATATGGTTTCCTTCACAAGGAAACATGCTCACTCCTACGTTTCTCCTCTCCTTTACTGTGATGAAATATGGGGGTTATATAGCCTCAGATTATGTAGTCCCAGGTTGACTATAGCTATTTTTTTTTTCTCTCTTTTTGAGACAGGGTTTTTCTGTGCAGCAAGCCTTGGCTGTCCTGTCCTGGATTTGTACACTAGGGTGGCCTTTAACTCATAGAGATCCACCTGCCTCTGCCTCCCGAGTGTTGGGAATAAAGGCAGGTGCTATCACGTCTGTTTTATGATAAGCTTTTGGTATGTAGTCCAGGGTGGCCTCCAGTGCACTTGTCAGTGTTGAGATTACAGCATGAATGACCATGCCTGGAGGAATTTACAGGCAGTGTTCTCTGTTCAGCAGAGGGTAGTCTGGCTTGGAGTCTGTCTGGTCTTTCTTCCTGTGCTCAGTCTCTCCATGGTGTTGGAGTAGCTGGCCAGCTGTGGGACATGCCAGTTATAGTTGACAGTAGGTATCAGGTGAGCACCCACATTCTCTTCCCACGTGCCATCATTTGTATCACTCAGATTCTGAACCCTGTCACCACGTGTCTCCCATTACCACCTGAGTTGTCAGGAAGTGTGCTCTGTTTGCCGACCAGCAGAGATTGGCTGTTTGTTTCAGAAACCCCCATGGGGTGGCACTACCCCTGTTCCTACCCGAACTGTGCCTTTCCTCAGTGTTCTTTAATACAGTGCTTCAGCCTGGTGCCTGAACGTGGGGTGCATGGTAGTTTCCTTTCCATGGCCCCCCAGATCTCAGGTTATGTTCTCATTCAGACACATTTGCTGAACCTGCAAAGCTTGCCCATGCCATGTTTTGTCCCCTGCCCAGTGATGAAAGCGTGTGGCTCATCAGGGTCTCCAGGTCTGGCAGAGAGAGCATAGAGGACGGGTGAGAACAGTGGGGTGGAAACAGTGGCGCCTCTGTACAGGCTGCAGCTGCTGGCTTACCTTTGTGCATGGTTGGTTAAATGGTTGCATCTCAGTATGTAAGTGTAAGGAGTGTGTAAGGCCTCTGATTCACTGAATCCCCGTAAATAGCCAGGTACCTTGGTGAAATTTGCAAGCTCAGTGCTCTGGACTTGTGACTGGTGACCCAGTAGCCCCAGGTGTGATGCATAATCCCATTTCCTTCCTTCCTTCCTTCCTTCCTTCCTTCCTTCCTTCCTTCCTTCCTTCCTTCCTTCCTTCTCTTTCTGTCTTTTGTTGTTTTGTTTTTGTTTATTAATTTGTTTTGTTTTGAGACAGGATTTCACTGTGTAGCCCTTGCTGTCCTGGAGCTCTGTAGACCAAGTTGGCCTGCCTCTGCCTCTTGAGACAGAGACTGAGACTAAAGGCAACTGCCACCATCTTCCAGCTGCGTTACCCTGTTAAGATTCTGGCAGGTTCTATTGTTACCTACCAGGCATCTCCACAGGTCTGGCTCCTGCAGAACCTGGGTCCATGGGAGATGTCCGATGAGGGCTGATTTAAAATACTTACCACATTGCCCTGAGCAGGTGCCACCCAGGGATGAAAGGGGAACCTGTATGTGGAGCGGCTGTCCCTTTCTTTACTACCAAAGAAAGGTGGCTCTTGCATGACTGTAGCTGAGTTGACACACAGGCTGCAATGGGTGGTTGCAAGGTTTATCCTCCTGGTGAACTGAGTGTCTAGAATGGAGAGTCACTGCCCCCAGTTTCATGCCTGGTATAAATGATAACAGCACTGTCATGCAGTTAACCCTTTAACTGTTACTTTCTTGTTTTATTTTCAGTATCCATCTAGTGTGTAAAACCTTGTTTCTGTTTTGCCAAAGATAACAGCCTTCTGAATGATGGTGGGGCAGAGTGTTGGGGGTGCGATAAGCTACGTGTCTGGGAAATTTCTGTGAGAGTGCCTGGGCTCTACCCTGTAGGGATGGTGGGCAGAGGCTTCCTTAGCCACTTTATGCTTGTACAGAGGTGACCTTGGTTGTTGGCCTATGAACACGCTTGGCTCTTTGCAGGGCTGAATTGTTGGCAAGAACCATGTTAAGTGGTATCGGCCAGGCCTAGGCCTTGATTATTCCGCTGAGAATCTGGATGATGATGATACAGCAGAGAGAGAGAGAGAGAGAGAGAGAGAGAGAGAGAGAGAGAGAGAGACAGGGAACGGGAACTGAAATTGTTTGTTTTCTTTCCCACAGTGGGAAGAGAATGAATCTTCATGCCCAGTAGTTCAGTGGAGGGAATAGTTTCTTCTTTTATAAACATAGGGTGGCTCTAGAGATGGAGCCATCTTTTGGGAAAGAAGGCGTATGAAGCCTTTTGCTCCCAAGGGAGGGCTGAGGCTCACAGCTCTCCCTGGTGTGCTGTGCTTTCAGGTGTGCCCGACGAGAACGCCCTTGCAGAAGAATGCCGGCGGAGAGGCCAACAAGCACCAGCTCTGGCCCCTGGCCCGGCCCCAGCACCAGTCCGGGTCCCCTCCCAGGCCCGACCCCCGGCCCCAGCTCCAGCCCAGACTCCGGCCCCTTCTGTCAGCACCCGCCCACAGAAGCCACCCAGGCCTGCCCCAACGGCCAAACTTGTGTCTAAAAGCAACTGGGAAGATGAAGAGCAGGACAGGCAGCGGGTTTCTGGCAACTTGGATGCCCCTATGACCTCAGCAGGTGTGCAGAAGGGAGCTGGTGTGGCGCACCCCCAAAGTGTTTTCCCCTCAGATCCAGACCAGCAAGCACAGAAGTCAGGCCTATGTTGCTGCATTCTGACCTGAGCAGGCATGGGGAGCTGGGAGTAGGTGCCAGGCCTGCCGAAAAGGGACAGAGAGGATACCTGTGTCCAGCTCACCTTCCACAGCTGCTCTATGTACGGCCTAGCTGCGTGGCTCAAAGCCAACCCCATGATTAAAACAGGGGTCCCAGTATTCTGATGTGTATGGAGTATATTGTCTGGGTTAGGCTGACTGCTAGGGAATTGCTAGGTACTGTTTCTTTCTGGTTTATAACTTGATCCTGGAGCTTGGGATCTATCACTTAACCTGACTTGCCCCAAGATCACTTGCACACTTATTAACTTCACTCTCCAGACAGAAAGCCCTAGCCATGTTCCCAGTAGAGTTATCTCAGATGAGGACGGTGAAGGTAGAGGCCTGGCTCCTCCCTCTATGCTCACGATGGGATTGTCCCCCATCCGGCCCTACCCTCAGCCAGTAGCTTATACATCTACAGGAGTATTGTATTCCTCACGGAACATTATGGGTGGTCAGCGAGTGCGCATAGAGCTTCCCAGTCAGGCCCTAACCCTGCATCAGTGTAGTTTTATTGCCCAGAAGTGAGACAAGTTTGTGCCTCTGGCTATACAAAACTCCAGGCCAAACTACAGAGATGTGGCTTGGTGGTCTACGTCACATTGTGTTGCAAAGTGTGCCCCAAGCAGGAAACAGAGGGCAAAAGCCTATTCCTTTGCTTTTCAGAAGTTTGTATTAGAGGCAAGCCCTCAAGCCCCTCTGGTTCTCCTCAGAGGAGACCAAAACAGGCATCCTGTAGGGTTCTACAAGCAGAAACAAACAGTCTTTGTGACATTACTAGAGTTGTGGGTAGCCAGCATAGTTGCTGTGGAGAGATGCCAGCACTGCTGAGTGGCAGATGCTTGCCTGACTGACTGCATTGGGGAGCTCCTTGTGCTTCAGTGGCTGTGGACACCTCCCATGAGCATTGTCCCAGTGCTGAGTCCAAGAGGACCAGACAGGGCGTTAAGAGAAACAGAACAGAGCAGCCTTGTAGATTTTGGCAACTTCCCCCAACTCTTGTTATGTTGTAAAGGTGCTGGAGCCTGGCCTATGAGGTGCCATGCCACTAATCGTCTGGTTTCTAGAAGATGTATTGGGGCAGGCCTGACTGCAGAGCTTGTTTCATAGGCGCATAGGACTTCCACAGTAGGATCTCGACAGGAAGTGTGACTGCAGCCATTCCGTGGCCACACCTCTCAAGCCAAAGGTGACCAGGAGACAGAATTTAGTAGTCAGAACAGCAAAGTGCTTTCACTTTGTTCTGTCAGTGCAGATTCAGGGTCGCTCTGTGCGTGCATGCGTGCGTGTGTGTGTGTGTGTGTGTGTGTGTGTGTGTGTGTGTACTGGTGACCTTGTGGATCCCGGTAGAAATCTTGCATGAGAGACTGGAAAAGCTGTGAGTGAGGTGGTTTCCCAGTGTCCTGAGTCAAAAGCACTGCCAGTGTGGCTCTGGGTGTAGCTGGCACTTCCTCTACTTTGTTTTGAGTTACGGAGCCATGCTTTTCTATAGAAAAAAAAATTGTAACCCTTCACTTACCTTCTCTCTCAGAGATGATGACCCGTTTTGAAGTGGGGTTCTCTAAACTGCCACCTGAGCTACACAAGGGTTTGGCTTACTAAGTGAAAATAGAGGCCCATTGGGAGGGGAATTAGAAACAGCTACCGCACAAAAGTGGTTTCTGGTTTCCACAACAAAACCGTGACCTAGGCAGCATAGCTTGCTCTGTACTGCCAGCTACTGTCCTCCCCTGGCTAACACAGAAGGCTTTGCAAAGTCTGGCCCTCTGCTGTTGGGATCAGGGGGACCAAGTCCAGACCTTAAAATTCTGAGAGCCACTGTTGAAAAACTTAAGATGTCCTGGGCCAGGCTTTCTTCACTTCATCCAGTGCAGCCTTCAGGGGCTTTGCTGTTAGGTTTTGGTTGGATTTACAAGTCGACCAAGTTTTCCTAAAAATTCACACAAGGAGAAATTTGGTGCAAGCCATCCCAGTTGCAGCTCCCAATGGCTGTCAGCTGTGGAGCTGCTGGGTACAGCCTACGTACAGCCTGGCTGGTTGGCATCAGCAAGTGGAGTTTCCTAGATGAAAAAAAATTCTCACTGAGGTATCTTCCTAGAAAAGGATTTACTGTGCAATTTAAGCCACCCGAGGTTGTTAGGAGTTTCGTGAATTGGACTGTGATCAGCCAGAATAGCCACGGTCCAAACTGTGCTGGTGATGAGGCGAGAACAGAATGCAGTTTGATTTGCTGTGTGTGTGTGTGTGTGTGTGTGTGTGTGTGTGTGTGTGTGTGCTCGTGCTCATGCTCGCGCCCATGCTGTGGACTGCCCACATGCTTGGTAAGCTCTGTACTGCTGAGCCATGGATTCAGGATATGTAGGCTCTCCCCTGTACCCCCAACCCGTTTCCTTTTTTTGCAGGCTATTCTGTGGCCTTGAAAGTTTGTTCTGCAGAGGACAAGCTGCATTTTGGAAAAGAGATTAGTGGCATTTTGCATTTGTTTGTGGGTTCCACACACAACATGGTCATTAAGAAGAAATTATTCAACATGAGAAGAGTCATGAATGAAAGGATAAACAGTCCCTTCTTCTTGCTGCTCAGCTTGGCCCTGCCTCGTAGCTGTGGGGTGTGGTTGTCCTCACAGAGCATGGCTTGCAGTTCTCGGCTAGAGCCTGCATCTAACCCTGCTGCTGCTGCCCTGCCTGCCTTGCCCCCACACCCACAACTACTTCATGTGTTGAGGTTTGGGGATCTCACCATGGGAATTTTGGTGTATCTGTGGGCGTGCTATAGAAGTTGGGGTTCTGGGATCTCTTTTGTGACTCTTGTTCAACACCAAGCCCACATCCCACCTACTTCATGCGGCTAGGGTATGAGCTCCCGCAGGCCAGAGGGCAACACCCTTCATTTCCAGCTCACTGGTAATATCCAGAGCTGGCTTCTGTCAATCTTACCGTAGCCTTTGCTGGTAAGGTCCTGTGTCTGTTAGCTTTAATGACAGGAAAAATTAGAGAGACTTTTTTTTCAAGATTGAAAAATGGGCTGCCAGAGAGAATGGACTTCCCACTCCCGAAGGCAGCTGTGGAGGGTGTCTGGTTGACTTGGCTGTGCAGGTGACAGGGTTGTACATTGTGCGGGTAGGGCCTTGGCAGGGCCTCTGAGGAGCCTGTTCCACAGAGCTGGTTCTGTGGCTGGGCTGCTGGGTAAATGTAGGATGCTTGCTGTGGGTTGCACACTTCCCTGTGTGAAGGTGACATTCTGGGAGCAATAGGGAAAGTCTTTTAGCAAACAGTTCGTGTCTTCTTTTCGATGTGGACACCATAAATGCTGTTCTGTTGCTTTTTTTGTACATGGGGAAGTGTCTAGAGAGTGACCCACCTCATGGGGGTGCAGTCGCTGGCGTTCAGTGTTTCACAAGCCATGTTTCCTTAGGGCTCAAAGAAGGTGGCAAGAGGAAGAAGCAGAAGCAGAAAGAGGACTCGAAGAAGAAGAAGTCGACCAAAGGGAACCGCTAGGCTGGATTTGGCGGCAGCCACAGCAGCCGCTCTCGTGTGTGTGTGTGTGTGTGTGTGTGTGTGTGTGTGTGTGTGTGTGCACGGCAGCGGCGTGTGTGCCCACGGATCGGTAGGATCAGGGGTGCTGGAGATGGAGGCAACAATCCCGGGTGTCTTGTGTAAGTCTGTGACACAGCCTCAGCCGCCTTGTAACTGCTTCTCCCCAACACTAAGTCCATAGCGGTTTCCTCGAGTTGTAAGGGTCTGCCTAATTCTTTTCAGCAGCCCAAGCCCTGCTTTGAGCTCTGAGGTATTTGTAGTTGTAGGAGTCCATAGGGTCCAGTTGGGCGCTGGGTATGTGTTCGTGATAGACTGCCTCCTGTTATCGGTACAGTGCGCGGTTTTAAGTACAGCGGAACTTACATATAGAGTAAGCTGTGCCTTGAGCCATGGGTATCAGGATGCTTTTGATTCAGGGTACTCTGGCAATACATAGGCCATCAGGAGCCACTTCAGATGTAGAGTCTTTCCTTATTTATTGTTCAACTTTTAATCTTCTCCAGGTAGTCAAAAATTGACACCAAATATAGTTTAGTTTTTGGGATATCTCATCTTTTCTTCTTGGAGAAATATTTGTCCTTTTTCAGTCAAAAGGTTTTGCTTAGCAGTACCATTTCTAGTAATGATAGGTCAGTGCTACTGGCTATTTACACAAACACACAGCACACAGAGGCTCGTGCAAAATAATCAGTTCTTTAAGTTGCAAGTAATGAATGGCCCCTTCACAAGCTTTGTCCCGTCACAACCCATGCCACACTGTCACCTAACTCGCGGTTTGCATGGAGCACCAGGTAGTTCTGATGCCTTCTCACTTCTGGGAGCTGTGTTCCTTCCTTATGGCCACGAGGATCTGTTGTTTGAACTTTGTCCTCCTGGCAGTGAGTACATTATAAAAGTGTTGGTGAGCTTGAGATGGGTCCAGCAGTGTGGACAGGGAAGTCGTGTGAGTTATGGGCACTGCTGTAGCTAGGAGCTGGGACAGGGTCACCTGGGTTTTGAGGAAGTGACCACAAGTGTTTGCTGTGTTTGCTTGGTTTTGGTGGGAGGTGGTGTGGGCACTTACGGAGTGTGAATTGGTGTTGTGTGTTGTGGAAATGTGACCCTCAAGGAGGCATGTAGTGCTACTGACGTAAATAAAATGTAAACGTCACAGAGTCCAGCTCTCCTGTGGTCATTCCCTGTTTGTAAGTTGCACTGTTACCATGAAAAATAAAAGCAGGTCTTGTATTTTTTTTAATACAGTTTTATACATTTTTTTTTGTGTGTGTGTGTATGTCCAAGGGTATTCTCTGGTGTATGGGCAGAAGTTAGAGGCAGCTTGTGAGAGTTGGTCCTCTCCTGCTACTTTGTGAGTTCTGGGTGCCCGTTTTAGGTGGTCAGGCTTGGTGGCAAACAGATTGATCCACTGAGACAACTCGCCAGCCCCTACATTCTCAATTATGGAAGATAAAGTGACATTTTAGGGGAGAAAAGATGTGTTGGTGTCCCATACAAAAGTCAGTTGTCATCCAGTGAGCTTGGCTTTATAGACTAGCAACCTGATTGAGCATGCTAGGAGCTTGGAGGAGAGGTTCCTTCTCAGCCTGGCCTCATGAGTGTGACAATTCACTGCTCAAGTTTGCAGTACTGAAGAGGAAGGTGCTTGAATGCATGCGTGAGAGACCACTTCAGATGAGGCTCCTCGGCCACTCAGACCCAGTCTAGCTCTTGATGTCAGCCACACCACCTTAGGCCTGTCACAGGTGTGTAGCCAGCAGTCTAACCCTAACCCTAACCCTAACCCCGAGTCTTTGCATGTCTTTAGGTAGCCTGACTTTCTAGATGAACTTAAGTCCAAGGACAGCTCTTCCCAATGTGATAGCCGACAGGAAGGAGCCAACATCTATGTAGGGCTTGCTGTGTGTACCTAGGCAAGCGCTTAGATGAAGAGACACAGGAAAGCCAGGGCTGCTGGTCCATACGTGGGCAGGAAAGCCAGGGTTACTGGTCCATACGTGGGCTGGGGCATTACACAGTCAGTAGTTTGCAGTATGCTAGCCAGTCCAGGCTGGTTACTGCCTCCTGATATGACAGGTTTAGGTTCCTGCCAGAGGAGGATGAGTGTAGAATAGGGGTAAACTCCTGTGCGTCTCCAGTGACGAAGTGCTGGCACATACTTATCTTTGTGATCTTTCATGTATGAGATGAAAGGTGGAACTCTGGGTGTGGAAATGCCCAATGGGGCTGGGGAGAGGGGACCTGGAAGGATGAGGACCACGCCCAGGATCTGCCTGGTACTTTCGAGACACTTCCACCCTCTTTGTGAGTGAGTGTGATCATTTTGAGCACGGTGAAGACCTAAGGTCTGGCAGCATCTTAGCTGTAGGGCAGAGAGAGAAACTCCGGACGGGATGCTGCACTCTGGAAAGCTTCTCTAGTGATTACCCAGTGTCTCAGCCAAAGTGTCATTCAGTCACACTTGTAGTTCTGTGTCGTAACACATGCCTTTAATACTAGTTCTTGGGAGGCAGAGGTAGGCTGAAAATCTGAATTTCAGATCAGCTTGGTCTACATATATTTTCAGGCCAGTGAGAGCTATACAGTAAGACACACTCTGCCTGTATACTCCCCAACCCCCTAAAGAAGAAAAGTTGCAGTACATGGATTAAACAAGGTTTTACTTTGCGGCTCATTTGGGAGGAGATCTAATTTATCCCAGTGACTTCCAAATTAGTCTCAGCACCCCCTCCTCTAGGGCCTTCACTATTGTGGATCCTAGTTGGCAATCGGAACCATCTGGTACCGTCAGATCTTGGTCTGGAGCAGCTCCCACCACTGTCTCCTTTAGTCTGCCCTTAGAGATACCGCTTGAGTATTCTCATTCATCCAGAGGTGATGCTTGGTCTATAAAAAGCTGCTGGCTGACATGTCCCGGTCAAGTGACTTACCAAGTGTGGTGCCACCCTGTCTGAGAGCCATGAGCCTAAGAGTCATTCCGGGGTGGGTCACTGTAGGCTATGTCAAATATGTGGTAGGCTCTGTGCAAACAAGCTATGTGTATCCCCAGTGGTCCATGATTGGGAGTAGAGCCTGGGGCTCTGACAGCGGTCTCCCTATGCTGTCTCAGGGAGAGCCGAGGGCCTGCCGTGTACTTTATAACAGGTTGAAGCCGGTCCCTAGCCCTGCTGTTTCCCCCTGTGGTGGATGGGATCTGTGTAGGCTTGGGCTGCTGTACTGAGCGCCTGTTCACCTCATCCCATTTTCTATAAACGAAGTAAAAACCACAGAAGCTGGGTGGTAGTGGCCCATGCCTGTAATCTCAGCACAGAGTTTGAGGTCATCCTGAGTTTCAGGACAACCAAGGATGGTGAGACTCGTCCCCCAACCCCCCCCCCAAAAAAAAAAAACCTCATAAAAAACAAACAAAAAACCAAACTAAACAAAGACTGTCTGTCTGACTGTCTGTGTGTCTGCCTTTGTCTTACATTTCTTTCTCAAATAGCTTGGGCTGTGATAGATTCTCAGGGATATAGGCTACACACCTGCAAAACACAACAGCCCGCAGCCAGATAGATGACGTTGCTTAGGAGAAGTGGTTTTCCTAGAATTCGGGAAACCTAAGGCAGTCACTAAGACAGCAAAGGAGGGGGGGCCTTTATCACCTGTTTAAAAATGTTGCCACGTGCAGAGTTCCAGAACAACCAGAGCTGTCTTGTCTTCAAAAATAAATATAAAAACAAAAACCATTGTTTTTTTTTTTTTTAAATTCAGTTTTCTGAGACAAGGTTTCTCTGTGTAGCCCTGGCTGTCTTAGTACTCACTCTGTAGACCAGGCTGGCCTTCAGCTTGGAACTCTGCCTGTCTTTGCCTCCTGAGTGCTAGAATTAAAGGCACGTGCCACTGATACCCAACTAAAAAATTTTAATAAGATTTCAGTGTGGTTAAAAGCACTGGCTGTTCTTCCAGAGGACTCAGGTTCAATTCTTAGCACCTACATGGCAGCTCAAGGCAATTGTAACTCCCAATTCCAAGGGACCCAGTGCCATCTTCACTGGAACTTTGGCAGACACGCACGTAGGCCAGTCACACACATAAAATATGAATAAATAAGCTGGACACTGGTAGCATATGCCTTTAATCCCAGCATTGGGGAGGCAGAGGCTGGAGGCTCTCTTGAGTTCCAGGATGTCCAGGGCTACACAGAGAAACCCTGTAAAAGAAAAAAAGTGTGTGTGTGTGTGTGTGTGTGTGTGTGTGTATGTATGTATGTATGCATACTACGAATATATATAGTATGTAATAAGTCTTAGGTAATCTTCTAATAAAATATGCATAAAATGTGTCATTTAAAGTCTGTAGCTATTTCCAAGAATGATCTCTTTCCAGTATACGACCCACTGACATACTGATTGCCTAGTTCTCTCCCCAGCTCATTGGCACCAACCATTCACAGTCCCTTTTAACTTTTTTTTTTGAGACAAGGTCTCACTATGTACTCTTGGCTGGGCTGGAACTCACTAAGTAGATAAAGGTGCACATCATCATGCCAGACACACATTCTCTCTCTGCTCTTCCTCTCCCACTGTGTGTATGTGTGTGTGTGTGTGTGTGTGTGTGTGGGTAAAGAGAGAGGGAGAGAGAGACAGAGAGACACAGAGAATGTATGTTCTTTAGAGAGCTTGTGGCTAATTGCTTTCCACGGTTCATTAGACAGACCCTGTGAGAGAGGCTGGATGCATGGGCTGATTGCTTTCCCAGGGCCATCTGCACCACACTCTTCTTTTGAGGTCTACTTTTCTATTTGCCTTGTGTTGGGTATGTAACTTAGGACATCATGCATATATACCTCTTCCAGAGAGCTGTTTAAGCTTAAGCTTTGAGCTGAGTACCACAGACCTGAGTCCTGAAGGAAGAATGACGGCAAGAAGTGTCTTCAAGGGCCATGAAGAGTCAGCATGACCATGCCTGCATGTGGCGGTGCCAAAGACAAAAAGCTAGTGCAGAACTGGTTAAGGACCCTGTCCTGTACTGTGTCTGGTGCACGGAGTGAGAAAGATAAGCCCTCACAGGCGTAGAATAACAGCGTCTGCAGCGTAAGCTTGGAAGGAGATGGAGAAGACCATATGAGCAAGGCCCAATTTCTCTCTGTCCCGTGTGTACCGCTTCTGGAACTGGAGGACAGGCTGGATACAAGGAGAACCGATGGGGCAACCTATTTCTATGTGCATTGCTGGGACACCATATGCACACCGAACACACCATCACAGGATCCTGGCATCTCCTGGATGAGTGTGTTAAGTGGTGGACTACATGGTATCTCAGGATGCTGACTAGATGAGACTGCTGTCCTGCCGTTAGACCTTGTTTTCTCTCTATCTGGAAGTTTAGCGCTGCCCCTGCCTGTACTTCAGGCTGTGGACTTTTCTTAAAAAGCAGAGAACATATTATGTGGCCATTGAAGTGGGGTTCAGATCACAGACTTATTTCTCATGTGGAAGAGGATGAGTCCAAGTTCAGGGCCCGTTCGTCCTGTGGCCTCTCTCCTTGTTTTGTCGATAGCATCATTCTCCAATGTCCCTCTGAGTTGTCTTGACCTGTTATTTCCTGATTGTCACATCTGGGGCTAGGGCTTCAAGTAGCAGACTTTGGGGCACAGTCCAGCCCAGTACAGAGTGTAAGCCTGGGCTAGCTGCTCTTCCTGTCAGCTAACTCAGAACCATGGTCACTACAGGTTTTGCTATAGGGAGCCATATTCAGGCTTTACCTGCATCTTATAGCCTCTTTTGGTAAGGGGCTTCAGATGGTCAGCCATGCCCCTGGGCTTTGGAGCGGCCAGCTTCAGCGCTCTCCTTTTGTCAATGGGTCTTTGCTGTCCCGCAATGTATACAGACAAGCAGAATTTGGCTTTTATGACATAAAATATGGCTGTTTCTCTGATGGGATAGCCATTGCACAGTGACACAGGGTCTTGATGGTGACACGGGACAATGAATCTTGCTGTTACTGAGAAAGTGACTTTGATTTATGGAATTGGTGCTCAAGAGTGTAGGTTTGGGCAGATGGGCTAAAGTGCCACCCTGGCTTTTGGCTGGTGTGGGTCTGGCTATAGGAGGCCGGCTTGCCTTTACCACAGGATGGCCTTCACACGCAAGGCCTTTAGAATGTGGACTTGTGGTGTGGAGCTCTTTAGCTTCTGTTTACTGGGTATCAAGGCTGGGGCTTTGTAGGGAGTTTTAGGCTTCTGTCTGGTGACAGTGGAGGTAACTGTTAAAGAGAACATGTACTCCAAGCTGATAGTGAAGTCCCTGGGGTCCACAGACAGATATGGAGGTTACCCAATATATCCCTAATATATCCCAGCCCTTTACTATTTGTGTTTTTTTTTTTTTTTTTTTTTTGTGGAAGCCCATCATGCCATTCATATTGGTGTGGTATCAGGCAGCCTGGGATACAACTTAGTTAATTCTCCCAGCTCAGACAGTCTGTGTTGTTTTAAATTGGGGCTTGCCATAAAGTCTAGTCACAGCTATGTTCCGAGCACTTGCAGGTGCTCTGCTGGGGACTAGAGATCTTGGGATGACTTCCTCCCTGGAGAAGGTACTG
>NW_021604687.1:10093893-10153011 GCF_004785775.1 Grammomys surdaster
GGGAGAGAGAGAGAAGATGCCCATGTGGATCAGATCTGGAACTGCAGTTGAAAGTGATGGAGGGCTTACTAACATGGGTACTGGGATCTGAATTTTATTCTTCTGATAGAACAGTAAGTGTTCTTACCCCCAAACCTGGTATCTAGCTACAAATGAAATGTTTTGTGAGAAATTCCCGTATGTCATATGTTGTATTTTATTTGAAGACATTTTATTTGTCTTAGTAGCAATTTTTATTTTTCCTTTCTTTCTTTCTTTTCTTTTTTCTGTTTTTCTTTTTTTTTTTTTGGTTTTTCGAGACAGGGTTTCTCTGAGTAGCCCAGGCTGTCCTGGAACTCACTCTGTAGACCAGGCTGGCCTCGAATTCAGAAATCCACCTGCGTCTGCCTCCCAAGTGCTGGGATTAAAGGCGTGCGCCACCGCCACCACCACCGCCCGGCTAGCAATTTTTATTTCTACACTGAGAATCTGAGTGTTTCACAGAGAAAAAAAGACTACTCAGTCATTACACGAGGCAACAATTTCAAGGGTCACTAGAGGGCGCCTCAACAGAAGAAAACAGGACCTCACAGATCATATTTTGCTTCTGAAGATGCATACATGCATGATCACACATGTGGGAGCACAGGAATACCTGTATTCACATATGCATGCTCACAGAAATGCATGCGTGCACATTGAGTTTCACACACATTCCCACACAAACATGCATGTATACATATATGCTCACAGATAGGCATTTGCACCTCCCCACCCCCCGTGATGCACATGTGAACACATACACTCACATATATGCTAACACGAAGGCACACACATTTGGTATGTTCGCATACAGGAACATTTGTGTGCATACACATAAATGCTTGCAAGCACACATGTATACAGAAGTAAATTGGTTTGCCTCAATTTAATTATGTTCAAGTTACTTGAGGTTAAAATTGAGTTGCAGGGTGAGAGGATGACAGCCCTTACGCTGTCCCCTTCGTAGTTTTCCTGAGGAGTGGGAGGTTTGCATCCAAGAGTCACTACTCAGCGTTACGACCCTATAGGTGGCACATCAAAAGAGTCCCAAGGACAGTGATAAATAATACGGTCACTCTGTCCTCACTCGCTCATGACAGATAGTGGTTTGTGTTCTCCTGGTTAATAGAAAAAAAGTAAAACCCACCAGCATTTCCAGCCCTTTCCACCTAAGATAATCTGGTCACTTGTTGAGCTCTGTGTCACTCTCACTACATCGACAGGACACTAGCCAGTGCCCACAGAGCTGCCGGAATCGGCCTCTGGCTGTAGGGACAGGGTGGCATCTATCTTCTCATGCCACAAAACCTGTTTCAGCATGATTTAGAAAGTGCTTAATGGGACTGTCTGGCCCAGAATTGTACTCCTCTGGACATTCCATTCTTGACAGCACAGTGAACAGCCTGAGAAATGGGGTTGCTGAGGTAGACGGGAATCTCTCTACTCCTGGTTTTCAGGTTCTCCTCCCTGGGTTGTCTAGTGTGAGCCAAGTGTGTGTCACCTTGTGTCCCTGACTCTCTATAAATTGTTGAGTTGTAGAATAAAATGAGAGAACCCCAAAATATCCCAACCCTAGTCATATCTGGAAGAAAAGCCATTGCCCGTCATGTGATGCCCTTTGCTCCCTATCAAATGCAAGAGTGAGGAGACGTGTGGTAGACTACCTCTGTCCCCCACAAAGTGAGTCTCAGCGTCAGCAGCAACACAGGAAATCAGAGATGCCTATGGACTGGCTGCAGGGACTTTAGCTTTGTTTTTGCATCAGAGTCTCTTTATATGGCTCAGGCTGGCTTTGAACTCTCAGTTCTCTGGTCTTGGCTTTTCCAGTGTTGGAGTTAATGTGTTTATGCACTATGAGTAGCCCCACGCTCCAATTTTTAAATTAGACTACATTAAACTTTATTATAAACATATTTATTTATTTATATTTCTATTTTTCAGAGAGAGTTTCTCTGTGTAGCTTTAACTGCTTGGAATTCACTCTGTAGACCAGGCTGGCTTTGAACTCAGAGATTTGCCTGTCCTTGCCTCTGAGTGCTGGATTAAAGGTATGTGCCACCACACCTAGCAATAATGATAATGATAATAGTGATAATAAAATGGGGTTTCACTATGTAGACCAGGCTGTCCTGAAATTCACTATGTAGACCAGGCTGGCCTCAAACTCAGAGATCCATTTGCTCCTGCCTCCAGAATATTACAATTAATACCACATCCAACACCAGGTTTTGATTTTTTTTTATTTGTTTTTTTTGTTTTTGTTTTTTTGAGACAGGGTTTCTCTGTGTAGCCCTGGCTGTCCTGGAACTCACTCTGTAGAGCAGGCTGGCCTCGAACTCAGAAATCCGCCTGCCTCTGCCTCCCAAGTGCTGGGACTAAAGGTGTGTGCCACCACCGCCCGGCTTGATTTAAAAAAAAATTTTTTTAGAATATTATACGTGTGTGTGTGTGTGTGTGTGAATGTGTATGTATAATGGGTAAGCAGATATGCACAGTGGGCATGTAGAAATCAGAGGACAACTGAGAGCTGGTTCTCTCCCACCAAATGGATCCCAGGGAACAAAGTCAGGCTGTTGAGCTTGGCGGCAAGCATGTTTGTCCGCTGCCTATCTTGCCTGCCCTCTGGCTTCAGTTTTGAGGAAGGTCAGTTGATTTATGATTGACATGAGAGTAGTTAGCCAAGTCTCACACGAAGTTTATTGTTAGAACTTAAAGTAGCGAGTAAATACCCCTTTTCCCTTCCTCCTTCCCTTCCATTTCTTCTCTCTCCCACCCTTTTCTTCCTTCCTTTCTGGTCTTTTTCTTCTTGTTGCTTTATTTTGTTTTGGGACAGAGTCTCTCTCTACAGTCCTGGATGACCTGGAACTCAACGATATACACCTGCCCCTGCTTCCCAAGTGCTGAGATTAAAGGAGTATGCCACACAAAAAAAAAAAAAAAAAAAAGAAAGAAAGAAAGAAAGAAAGAAAGAAAGAAAGAAAGAACGAACTAAAGTAGCAACACTCACAGTAGCAGTGGGCCTTTCAGCACCTCTCTGGGTAACTTCGGAAGCCATGCTGCGTGGCTGTAGTTTGTTAATGTGCTTTAATCTTCCAGAAGGCAGCGGTGGCAGCAGTGGGCATTGTGAATTCCTCACTACTACTCCAGTGTAGATTCTTGAATGAAAGACACACCCACACCCACCCACACACACACACCACACACACACATCACACCACACACACACCACACACACACACATACATCATAACACACACACACACACACACACACACGGCCTTATATTTAATATGTCTTAATCAGCTTAACAACAGTTGGGCCACTCCCAAACTTCCACATTGCTAACTCCCCTCCAATACTCCTGAATTATTACCTACTAAAATGTATATTCCATCTTGACCCAACTGGGGAGGGGGGTTGGGCCAATCTCTCCTGCTTCTTACATAATTGTACGCTCTCTCCTCGTCTGCATCTTCTTCCTTTCCCGGCAATGGCAATTCTCCCTGTCCCTTGGTCTCCTTGCCTGTGAATCCTAAAGTCCTGCCTCTCTTTCCCTGTCCAGCCATTGGCCACCGGCAACTTTATTTACAAATCAAAGCCAGCTGTGGCAGGGACCCTCAGCGTCTTACAGGCAGACATGCAGGTTCCCATGTAATTTTGGGAGCTGAACTAACACAAGTAGAATTAGAACCAATCCATAGCAGTGCTGCTTCGGGAAGGGGGTCCCACTTAGGCACTCCCCCGACTGCCTTCTAGGCTTAGGCTCAACACACAATGGCTGCCCTGGGACTGGAAAGGGAACAGCTAGGAGGAGACTCACTTCAGCCTCGTGTGCTCTTACTCCTCACCCCTTATTCTTAGCTGTAGTATAGCTTTAAATGCTGTATGCCTTACAGACCATACGCCCAAGACAGACTCAAGCCAGGATTATTTCACACAGCTGTGCAACTGTTTGCCGTCTGAGATGTTACACCCAGAGGCTGATGAGATGCCGGTGGGTTCAATTCCCTGTATCTTTGTTAAACGCAGTTGTATATCCATCCAGATGATAACATCAGGATCTGGCTGGGTCTTGCATATGGAGACTCTCTTGTGTGTACACCTCACCTCTGGCAGCCTCTTCTATCTCTCCTCTTCAGTACTGGTTCCATTTATCACAGCCAGTTTAGTCAGAGTTGGAGTTAATTAGGGAGCAGCTCAAACGTCAGGTCATTAAACAAAACTGTAAAAAATAAATTGTTGTTATAAAATATGACCACTTGGGTAAAATAGTAATTGCTTTGAAATAGATATTTTTGTTACTACTCCCAAGGACACCTTTAAAAAAATTCAAATTTGATATGAATAGCAGATGAGAGTTGTCACAAGAAATCATGGAACTTGAGTCTAAAACATTACCAAAGGCTGATTCAGAAGTCAATTAAAATACAGTTTTTGCCAAAGGACTGCTTGCGTACTTAGCATAAGTCAGTTCTTTGAATTCTAGGACATTGGACAAGATTGAAAGCTCCATCTTGTCAAAAATTGAGTGAAGAACAAGACTTTTCTTTGAATTTAAAGATCAAACTGGAATAGAGTCATCTGTGGCCATCAGTACTGGGTAGCAGAGTCACACTGGCTGCATGTTCCTCTCTGTCACACGTCACCTGTGGCCGCTAAGGGGAAAATAGTTACCAACAGTTTCAGATTTCAAAGCCTGGCATTTCTGTGCTGTGATTCTGGTCCCTTGGTATTGGTTAGGCTGTGTCGATAAACTCTGTGCCAGCTCCATCTGCATCAGGTGACCTAGTCAGGAAGGTCTTTGAGAAGTCTTGCAGATGGTCACCAGCATTTAGCACCTTCTTCCTGTGAGTTCAGAATCTAAGAGGGAGAGAAAGAGAAGGAGGGCAACAGAGCCTGGTTTACCTGGGATAGAGTACTTCCTTTCTGGTGCACCCCCCTCTGGTGCATGGTGTGCAGTGCACCTGTGTAGCAAGAACACTGTACTCATTTGCAGTTGGTTTCTTGTTTTAGCCTTCATTGTTTATCCTTCACATCAGCGAGCTTCACAGTTCAGTTTAGAGGGAACCCAGAAGCTGCTCTTGTGTCTTTTGGGCAGAGCTCCCCTGTCATTCCTCCTCCTCGTCATCTGGAGTGAGTGGTCATGGGAAGAGCCTGTGATGGCACAGACATAATGGAGTCCCTTCCTAGTGTTCCTCAGCGGAATGTAGTTAATCATGAGCCAGATTTGCTTTCAGCTTGTGTGTCTGGCCCATCGGGGCAGCACTCGAATTCATCCCCTTTGAGAGCTACTGTCCAAACTTCAGAAAGTGGTTATGCGCTTCAGAACTGGAGTCTCCCTCAAGGGTCAAGATGTATAGGTACCCCCTACTCCTTTCCCTATGCTGATAGGTGCTCTTCGTTCCTCCCCCAAGGCTGGATGGGTACTCCATGTTTCTTTTATACTACTATATGCAAGCCTTCACTGTTTGAGCCCCGCTGTGCAGCATGCACACGGTGTGTCCTGTGAGCTTTATAAAGTCCTATGAAGTAAACAAGTTGTAGCTTTCATGTTGTAGACAATACTTGAACTTCCCTGTCAGAGCAGAGACTGGTACTTTCTTTGCTTGTACCTGGCTCCTTGGATTGGCCTCAGCTTGCTCGATTCTGAGGGATTGTGGGTTGAGGCTGAAGACAACTCTTAGGAAAATAAACAGGTAGAGGCAGGGGCAGCTCCTTCTACTTACTCATCTGTCACCTTTCAATCCACTCTGTTATGTCCCGAGTCTCCAGGAGAGAAGCAGACTGAAGCTAGCTATGCCATCTGTCCTTTAGCCAAAACTACTGTGGCTCTCAGCCCTGATAGTTCCTGTTCACAAGTGCTCTTCTCTAATTCTATGCCTTGTGTTAGGATTTAAAAGTTTCCACTCTTCTTTCTGATTTCTAAGTTACAGAGTTAGAAATGTCTTTGCTTAATTGGAACCAGCTAGGCTCAAGGGATGGAGGTTGTGTCAAAGGTCATTTTCTCAGCTTCTTCAGCAAGAGAGACCTAAAAGCTGCCCTTTTCACTTTGTGCATTTTTGAAAGCTCCCGTGGGAAGGTCAGTGACCCATTGACGCACACATTGTGTGCTTTGAGCTGACTGACTGTGTGAATAGGATGCTGGGGGCCGGGGCTGGAGAGGTGGCTCATCAGTTAAGAGCACTGGCAGTTCTTCTAGAGGACCCAGGTTCAATTCCCAGCACCTACATGAACGCTCACACTGTCTGTAGCTCCAGTTCCAGAGGACCTGACACCCTCACACAGCCACGAACATAGTCAAAACCCCGCACATAAACTAAAAAAGAAGTAAACAATATATAATTACTTTGGGTTTTGGTCCCTCCTTTGTCTTTGGTGGGGGATGGGGTGGGGTATGTCACATCAGTCCTTTAGTTCTGTGTCCTTTTGGAAAGAGACAACCCTGGTCTTGCTGCCTGGCCCTGTTTAGGGACACCAAGCCAGGTTCCTCGTGTATAGCAGGACTTTCTTGTAACTGCTTGTGGTTAATGACACAGAGACTTATTATTTTTTATTATAACTTAGGGCTTTAGCTGGGCAGAGTTTCCAGCTAGCTCTATCTATATTATCCTGACTAGTCTACATCCTGCCACATGGCTAGTACTTTATCACTCTTTCAGCCCTGGTACATCTGCTCCTTTCCACATCCTGCTGGCAAATCCTGTGTCTATCAATTTTCCCAGAGAGACCTTTTCTCTGCCTGGAGGTTCTGTCCTCCTTTCCTGCTTCAGCTATTGGGCATCCACGCTTTATTAAGCCAACCAGCAAGTAAGGAAGGTGAATGTTTACAAAATAAAAAACCTCGTGATGGGCCATAGCTCTCTGTCAGTTCAGAATTAACAACTGAATATACAAAGAAACACCTTTACAGAATATACAAAAGATAGCTCCAACACTTGTGTCTTCCTTGAGTGGATTCAGCGGAAGAGGCTTGTCAATGAGGCTCTCTCCTCCCTCCTCTTCTTCAAAGGTAAGGATAGGTGTCCTCAGGAAGTGAGCCTGATACTTACTTCTGCTAGGCTTCTGATTCTTCTGAAAACCCTATCTAGAAGCTTTCGTGTCAGTCTCTGCCAACAACAATGTTTTCCAGAGCTTTCTATTGGAGGCAGGTTTTTCTGGATTCTAGCTCCTCCTACTTACACATTGCCCTCTCTAAAGTGCTGGAAAATGCAACAGAATCTTGCATTTTCTGTGCTCTCCCTTGTGTGGAAGAAGCCTGGAGGCCAGTCCAGAGACGTTTTAAGCCGTGGGGAGCAGTTTGTCTTGTTACTATCTCTTATTTTATTAACAGTTAATTTTGTCTTGTTGCTATCTCTTATTTTATTAACAGTTAATGTTAAGGGAAAGCCATGACCCGATCTATTTGCTGCCATTGGTGTTTGCCCCAGTACTTGAATTCTAGCACATCCTCCCTGTCCCCACTTACCTCCTTCCCTGTTCTGCACGGTCTTCAGATCTACACAGATCAGCTGAGCACTGCCTGGAGGTCTCCCTTTTCCACCACAGTGGATGCTGCTTATGATCATGGAGCCCTCTGAGGGCAAAGGCACATGCTAGAACTAGAAAGCACCATCACCACATTTTATTAGTTCAAAAACATTAGGCTTGTCAAGTGGAAGTGGCGCCTGTCTTTAATTCCAGTGCTAAGGAGACGGAGGCAGGGGTGGATCTCTGAGTCTGAGGGCAGTGTGGTCTGCAGAGCAAATTCCAGGACGGCCAGGGCTACACAGAGAAATGCTATCTCTAAACACAAACCAACCGACCAACCAACCAACCAACCAACCAACCAACCAACCAACCAGCCAGCCAACACACAATCAGCATTAGGCCAGACAAAATGAGATGGTTCAGTGGATAAAGACATTTGTCTCGAAAGTCTGACAACTTGAATTTAAGTCGTGGAACCCTCCCTCATGGTGGAAGGAGTGAACTGACCCTCTAAAGCTGTTCTCTGACCTCCACAGATGTACTGTGGCACGAACATATCCCTTCTCACATGAAATAACAATAAATAATTAAAAAGGCATTAGACCCTGGCTCCTCCACTGCTTTCCCTCTTATACCCAAATTCCAATACCACTGACTTCTAATAGTGTATGGTGGGGATGAGGGCAAGGTGCTTCTGGTGCCTGTCTGCCAGCCATAGGAGAATCGTGCTGGCGAAGACGTAGACTGGGAGGGTTAGATCAAACAAACGTGATGGACTGCCATGATTACGGTATGGTATTCCGGAAGCACACACAAAGTCCCACAGCAGATGAAGTATACACCTTTCCTGTAGCAGGACGGTCTTGGAGGACTTGCCGTAGGAGGTTGCATAGAACGTACGAGTTTGTAGTCCCCTGATGGGTGTGACGGTGACTCTTTTAACCAGGAAGAGGGAAATGCGTCGAGTCTAGAACTTCCCACCAGACTGTGTCTCTCTTAACTCACTGTGAACTCAAGGCTTGCTGTTCTCTGCCAAGGTAAGCTTGACAGGGGGCTGACTGGGGATTATGCTCATCTTTGCTCCATGGGTTCCTTTTTAGGAGGACATATGTCATGGCATAGTGTTCACCTCTGATAGGAGCCAAGACTCCCTTCTGCCTGAGGGCAAACGTCAGTAGCCTGAGTTAAGGAATACTTTATCGCCCTTCAGCCTGGGAGCAAATGTCAGTTAAGTAAACAGCCTGAGTTTAGGAATACTTTATTGCCCTTCTGCCCGAGAGCAAATGTCAGTTAAGTAAATAGCCTGATTTAAGGAATACTTTATTGCCCTCCTGCCAGGGAGAAAATATTAATCAGATAAGCAACTTGAGCCGAGAAATGTTTTAATTGTCTTCTTGCTGGTGAGAAAATATTTAGATAAGTAATTTGGGCTAGGAATTCTTGCGGGCTTAGAGAACTTTGCAATGACAGGATGACCCTGGACCCTGACTGTTGGATGACCCTTCTGCCTGCTTGCCTTTATAACCCCAACCCGAACAATAAAGTTTAAGCACTTGATCAGACATTCAGACTTGTGTTTCTTCTTTGTGTCTCTTGTCCTATCATTCTTTCGCCCCCTTCCCTAGGGTCTCGTCGAATCCCCTCAGGCCGGGGCACACATCTATGTCTGTGTGCTGATCCTGGGGTGCTTTGAAGGTGCCACCTGAACTCTGCAGAATATGGCTGGTTCTAAAGTCTACCAGAGTCATCTGAAAACCCTTAAGCTGAAGGTGAGAGGGGTACCAGTGATGTCTGAGAGCTCTGAGCTGGTCTCAGCTGCCTGCAGGCCAAGTGTTGTGGGTAGTTTTGCTTCCTAGAGAACTGTGTGGGTGGCTTGATGTACGTCTAACTTTGGGTCCATCAAGAAGGGACCACAAGGTGGCTTGCTGTGACAAGGATCCTCCCTCCCTCCTCCCCTCCCTTCCTCCCTCCCTCCCTCCCTCCTTCCTTCTCTCCCTCCCTCATTCTCCCTCCCTTCTCCCTCTCTCCCTCCCCCTCCCTCCTTTCTCTCTCCCTCCTTCCTTCCTTCCTTCCCTCCCTCCCCCATCTCCCCTCCCTTCTCCCTTTCTTCCTCCCCCTCCCTCCTTTCTCTCTCCCTCCCTCCCTTCCTTTTTTCCTTCCTTCTTTTGTTGTTTATTTTGAGACAGGGTTTCTCTGTGTAGCCTTGGCTGTCCTAGAATTCAAGAACCATTTCTGAGGATGAAAAAAATGGTTTCAGAAGCAAGGCCTCAGAGTCTGAGAGATGGCTTAGCAGTTAAGAGCTGTTCTTCTAAGAACCCATACGGCAAGGATTACAGTGTCTACTGACTAAACACTGACAGCTTCTCAGGTTTCAGTCACACAGCTGCTGCTGCTGCTGGTGGTGGTGGGGCCTTTAGAGGCTCCGGTGATGTCTTCCACACATAACTTTGATGGCATTTTCCCACATTGCTTTGCAAGTTTCTGCTGTCCTCATTAGTGCCAATATAGAAGAAACAGATCCTCTTCATAGGGTCACAAACCCCCAACATCAAGTGGTCAGAGTCAGGTGGACTTTACATTTGGAAGTGAAGGGTCGAACAGCAGGCATGTGTAGACCACCCCTCCCAGTCATGCCAGATAATGGCGACGATGAACCAAGTGACATCTGAGGGCCACCCTTTCCACGGTGCTCCCTCCAGCACCTCCGGACTCCCTCACATTCCCCTCTCAGGCAGGCACTCACCAGAGTTATATGACTCTTGTAACAGTTGGCAATGAAATGGAATTCCAGTGAGTCCATGAGCAGCAGGTAGTGTGGTAGCTGGCAGGGATCTGTATGAGCAGTACTGGTCTCTTCCCATATTTCCATGTAACCCCTATGAACCTTGATAGCCCCTTGTGAGGAGCTAGGAGCCGCACACCTTGCCCCTCCCCGTCCTCTCCTGCAGCTCTGCTCCACCTCTTGTTGTTGGGACCAGCCTGTTGCCATCCCTAGCAGGAAACATGTGATGAATTATGGGTCGCTGATGAACTATAATGCTGATGAACTCAAAGTCTTCCCTTTTCTTCTGGTTTCTTTAAAAAAAAAAAAAATTTAAACATGAAGCAGTGCTGTCCAAGTGCAAGTGGCCCTGACAGTGGCTTCTGCTGAGGTAGGTGCTGATTCTCATGTAGAAGGCCAGGTCAGGCTCAGCTATTTGTTCTGGAGACCTTGCAGGATTTTCCTGGGCCTGTGACTCTGTGGAGAATGCTCTCTTTTCTCTCTTTGTGCTGAGAGGAGACATGGGTATAAACACTAGACATGATGTGTTTTTTTTTTTTGTTTTTGTTTTTCGAGACAGGGTTTCTCTGTGTAGCCCTGGCTGTCCTGGAACTCACTCTGTAGAGCAGGCTGGCCTCGAACTCGGAAATCTGCCTGCCTCTGCCTCCCAAGTGCTGGGACTAAAGGCGTGCGCCACCATTGCCCAGCGACATGATGTTTTATATAAACACTAGACATGATATTTTCTAAGTGCATGGCCTGCCCCTCTGGGGTACAGTGCTGGCATTGGAGGCCAGGTCTCAGACCCTTCCTCTTTTTCTTTCCCTCATTTGTTGTCTCCTTTTCCAGCCTCTACCCTAGAAGGCCCAGGCCTCCTGTGTGCACAGATGCCTTCACGGCTGAAGGCAAGGAAGGCCCTGCATTGCAGGGTCACTGTCAGCACAGTGGCCTTGGTTCTACCCCATTGTCCTGACTCCAGGCCTCTGTTCCCTATTGTCTTTCTCTTTCCAGCATCCAGTGTCTATGTCCATGAGAGTGGATGTCAGGAGAAAGCCTCAACCCTAAGTGACCAGCCCACGTGTTCCAGGGAGCCAGCTCCAGACTCTAGCATGGGCAGTAGTGTTGCAAGCATGACAAAATATCATTAATAGTGTCAGAGATTGGTGCTTGTCCATGGAATAGGTCTTAAATTGGTTTGGTTATTGGTTGGCCATTCCCTCAGTCTCTTCTCCATCCCTAATCCCTGCATTTCTTGTAGACAGGATAAGTTTTGGGAGACCTTGTCTTAGTAAGATATTGAGGAAGACACCTAAAATCAGCCTCTGGATTCCTTATTTGCACATGCATGGCCCCATACTCAAGAAAGGTATGGGGAGGTCATAAAAACTAAAAAGAGAAGCTGGAGAGCTGGCTTAGCAGTTAGAGTACTGGCGCTTTTGTAGAGGACCCATTTTCCATTCCCAGCCCCAACTTGGCAGCTCCCAACTGTCTGTAGCTCCAGTTTTTGGGGATCCAGTGTCTTCTTCTGACCTCTACAGTCACCAGGCATGAACTACACAGACATACATGCAGGCAAAACACCCACACACATAAAAGTAGATTAATAAAAAAAAATTAAAAAAGAAAGCTTTCCCAATTATTCACGTGGCCTGGGATTAATATCCAGACTATGAAATAAAGAACTTGATGCTCTTTATCCTTTTTGTTTGTTTGTTTTTCAAGACAGGGTTTCTCTGTGTAGCCCTGGCTGTCCTGGAACTTACTCTGTAGATTAGGCTGGCCTTGAACTCAGAAATCTGCCTGGCTATGCCTCCCAAGTGCTGGGATTAAAAGCGTGTGCTACCACTGCCCAGCTGATGCTCTTTATCCTATTCAAATTACTGGAAGGAGGTTCAGAATTTAAGGGTAAGGCACCATCTTGAGTGTTATGCCAAATACCACTGGATTCATGTTAGCTCTACAATTTACAGTGGTAGTCATAATTAGGAAGAAGTTTAATGACACGTGCAGTGTATTTGGCATAATTCTAACACTTCTTGGGTTGTTTTTAATGATACATAGGGAGCTTGTGAATTTCAAAGAACACTGCTCTGTTGAGTGTTGATGAGTTAAATACTGCAGATAAAATTACCAATGGCCTGAGGTCAGTATTTCTATTTTGGTCAAGCTTTAAAAATGGCATATATAGCTTGATCATGCTAGCCCTTTTTGTCCTGGGAATACATTTATTCCTGCTGATTGTGTTAAAGCTTTTCTTCAACAACATCAACATGTTGGCAGCCAAGTACATGGCTTGAACCTGAAAATGGACCCCCAGACAGAGTTATTAAATTAACAGGCTGACATGCCAAGAACAGATAATATTCTGCACAGAGCCTTACCAACCTAAGACAGAAGTACATTGCTTTGTATAATGCATATTCCATGATGGGTAAGGAAGGCATTCCTGACAGAATGACCTAAGACAGGCTCAATCTTGTTAATGAAGTAAAAAATGGGGAGAGGAGGAGAGCCTTTGGGGCTGCTTGGCAAGTATCTGACATGGGCCAAGGACAAGGAAATGGGCTGCTTGACAGGAATATGACATTGTCCAAGGATAAGGAAGTAGGCTTCAGGTAGGAATCTGACATTAGGCTAGGACAAAGAAGTAATTTCAGATAGGAATCTAAATTTTAGGCTAGAACAAGGAAGTAGGCTTCAGACATGAAAATGACCTTGAGCTTGGACAGGGAAGTAGGCTCAGATACTTTGGTCATCCTGATAAGCCTTTAGAAACAGTGATCACGGGAGTGTTCATGTAATAGGGTTCAATGCCTTGCTTTTTCTTTGACTATTTGTGTTTATCGTATTGCTTGTTCCTTGACTATTTGCATGTATTGTATTGCTAGACCCTCAACCTAGAACTGACCTTAATACATGCATGCAATCAAAATGGTATAAAAGCATAAAGGAGGAGGGGGGATGGGATAGGAGGGTCTAGGGAGGGGAAATGGGGAAAGGGGGTAACATCTGTATTGTAAATAAATAAAATATCTAAAAAAAAAGAAATAAAGAACTCAAAAAATCAAACACCAAACTTCCTTAAATTATCCAATCAGTAAGTGGACAAATGAATTGAATAGACAATTCTCTAAATAAGAAGTGCAAATGTCTAGTAAGTATATGAAATAATAAATGTTCACAGCATTGTTACCCATCAGGGAGTTGCAAATCAAAGGAACATAAAGATTTTATCTCCTGCCTATCAGAATGGATCAGAGTTCTCAACTGGAAGCAGGGATCTCTGGAAGGTGCATAATAAATAGACACAGACAACTGACAGGCAATTTTTTAAGACTTAAAGTTGTGTTCTCTCTCTCTCTCTCTCTCTCTCCTCTCTCTCTCTCTCTCTCTCTCTCTCTCTCTCTCTCTCTCTCTCCTTCTCTTTCTCCTCCTCTCTCTTTTAGCTTGAAGGCTCTATGTACTTTCACTCTCTCTTTGGGTTGGGGGTTGTGCTCTCTTGTTCACTCCCTTTCTCACACTCACACACTCACTCTGTATTTTTTTCTTCTTCCATACACACACTCCACAGGCACACTCTCTTCACACTCTCTTTCACACACTCCACAGTCTTTCCTCACATCCTCTCACTCACCCACACTCTCTTTCCCACACACACCTCACATTCACTCACTCACTCACTCACACTCTCTCCATACATAGTTCACATTCTCTCTCCTTTCACACTCTCTCCACACATTCTCCACACACTCTACACTCACCTCACGCACACCTCATGCTCACCTCTCTCTCCACTCGCTCTCTTGCCTTTTGCTTGCCTTAGTCTTTTACTGTTACTCCAAAAGCAGGTAGAAAAAAAGACATTGTATAATCATTGCCAAATCAAATTCAAAAGAATAACTACATCCCACAAAGAATCAAGAATTACATTTGTTCCCCCAAAGTTTCAAGCTTCCTCTATTCCCAGGCCTGTGGCAATAATAATAATAATAGCAAACTTATTATTATTTAAGCTTTAATTTTTGACTTATTATACTTCAGAGCTCTGAGGTCAGCTACTTGCATTTTCCTGTGAAGCTCTAATGATAAATGACATGGGAGTGTTGCCATGCAGTGGCCAGAAAGAATTAAGTTAACCCTTAATTCAGTAGTTCTGCTAGCTTTCTGTTTCTGTACATTGCATACAATGACTCTCCTAAGAGTCCCAGTGTTTTGACTTGGTTTTACTAATATATAATTTTATGCATTCTATACTTTTTATTTTATATCCACACATATCCAAAGGAGACCAAGAACTACCCTCAAATGTTGTGCAAAACTCATTTCATAACTTCAGTAACTTTTTCCTTTCTCGGGATCCCTATGTTGGCTCTATTTCATTTTCTAATAACTTCTTCAAGCTTTCTCTGCAAGTCAAACATTAATCTGGAACTACCATTGTGCAGTTATCTCATTGTTTCCAAGATGAGAACACACAGCATGCACCTGGGCCGTAAGGACTGTGCTGTGCCGTACCCTGTGCCTCAGTTTTTAATTGTTTAAGAATAATTACATCAAGGGACATCTAGTTTCACAGAAGTCACCATAGCAGAAGGAGAACGGAGTAGGAGAGTCATGATAGAATAATTACGCACTGAAAGGCAGTCATACACAACTGACATCTATACAGCCATTGTCCAGGGCTAGGAGATGGGCTACAGTTAGGAGAAATGGGTACAACTGTTTTTTTTTACAAAGAGCTACCGTGGGCTACTGAGATGTTGCCATCTGGCCTGCTGCAGTCCCTGTCATGGCATGCTGCCACCAGCAGAAATAAAATAAATGAGTAGCCAACTGAGATGCATCTTGGAGTGTCCAGGGAGGAAAAATATGTAAATTTCAGGCAGAGACCTAAATCAACTCACTGTAGGGCGCTGCTCGGCTACAAAGCAACCCTTGGTTAGGAGAATTTTCTCCAAGTTTCCCAAGAACTGACCATAATTGTGATGGGAGAAAGGGAAATATGAAAGCCTCCCAGAGTTAGTTCCTGTCCTCAACTGACATGAATGCCAAGAAACATGAGATTCCCATGAATGAAAACTCCTGGAGTCAGCCATGGCTTCCTTACCTGGCCCTTCTTCCGCTCACTGTAGCTGTTGCCTATGCTTGGCTTTTGTAGGTAAACAAATGGACTTTGAAATCAACAGTGAATGTTTATATTGATTTTGGACTTGTGGAACAAAGCTTTTTAAAAACAAAACAAAACAAAATGTTCATTTTTTTAAAAAAAGTTTATTTTATGTAGATTGGTGTTTTGCCTGCAAGTATATCTGTGTGGGTCCCCTGATTCCTTGGAGTTACAGATAGTTGTGAGCTGCCATCTGTGTGCTGGGAATTGAACCTGTGCCCTCTGGAAGAACAATAGCCAGTGTTCTCAATGCTGAGCCAACTCTCCAACCCTGGGGTAAAGCCTTTTATGGCTGAAAGGGCCATGTGGATGGATAGGACTGGGAAACAGCTTCTCGGTCAAGATGGTAAATGGAAAGCAGCACCGTACCTCTGGGGCATCATGTCTTGAAAGATCCAGGGCTGGTGATTTCTTATGTCCTCATGGAAAATCTTAGGGCTGCTGCAAAGTTTGTAATGTATGTTTCTAGTTTTTGAGGAGGGGACAGGTTCCATTGTATACATGCATGCGTGTGTGTGTGTATGTGTGTGTGTGTGTGTGTGTGTGTAGGTCAGTAGACAACCTTGGATGCTAGTCCTCAGGCCTCTTTCCCTTTGGTTTGAGAGAGGATCTCTTTCATTGGTCTGGGACATTCTCCTTTCCTCCTTGTTTGATCACAGTGAGTGTCCCCTGTTCTCTCTCTCTTCAGATTAGGCCATGCCCCTACTGTAGCTCTCTCTGCATGGGGAGTTGATGAACAAGCCTGCTGTGACCTCATGCTGCTCCACTCCATCTTGTGCCCCAAAGCTACAAGTGCAGTTTCACCCCCATACCGGACAAAAGACCACCTTGAAATGCCTTGTGATACTGGCATGGTAGGCTTGGTGACATGGCATGGAACTCCCCTAACCCTTATACAGGTACAGGATTCCCTTTGCTTATCTGGAAATGGAGTGTCTCCCATCAGGACCCTTGTCATGCTATCAGTGGCAATTGTCTCTCCTAATGCAGTTCCTAGTTATGTCTACATACAGGATAGTAGGAAGTACTATGATGTCGTAGGCAAAGGACTGAAGATCAGAGTTTAGGGACATCTCCCTTGAAGGCAGGTGTATAAAGAGGACGAGCATCCTTGAGCTGCTACAGGTGTGTTGTGTCATGTCCTTTTTGAAATTAGTGACAGTCAGAATGTGTTGAGCACGTTCTTTCTAGATTTTTTTTTTCAAGACACTGGATCCTGGGCAGTCAGGCAAAGCCGAGGTACACTTTGCTCAGGAAAGAGAAAGATACTTTCAGAGGTGTTCTTATTTGATTTCTTCCTAATCAAGCAGTATCTCATCTGTTGTTAGAACCTCCAATTTTTTTCTGAGAGAATCCATGGAAATCTTAGACTATGTGTCTCTCTTATCCAACCACTAGCCCTTCTTGGCCTGGTAACTGGAGGTACTGGTTCAACTCCAAAGTCTAGAAGTCAGGGTTCCTGTGTCAGGCTCAGCTGGTAGCAACAGTCTATTGTCATGTGGTCATGAGTGACTACTCCAGGATGGCCATGTTCTTTTTCTTAGGTCAGGAAGGGGTAACATCAGACCTTCTTATGCCTTCTTCATTCCTTACTCCAGTAGATCGTGCCTTTCTTAGGTGATATAAAAGACCAGGGAATATTTTAGTAAGCTTTCTTAATGGTCTATCAAAGATCCTTCAGAAATCCTGAACATTTCTTGGGAAGCATTATTGAGAAATCCAGGGAATGTTCTAGCAGGCATGCCTATTTAACCTGAGGGAACTTGTGTTAATTATTTAAAAATCGGCCACTTGTCTAGCCTATTATCTAAGCTGCAGAGGCTCTGCCTAGCTCAGTCACCATGTTTCTCGGCCGGCTGGAGGCCATGTGCATGCCTGCAGCTAGAAACGGCCAGCCAGAAACACCAGCCCTGCCACCCATGAGATGCCAGCATGGGAGATAGCTCTGCCATGCTGACTCCGCAAGGCTGGGCATTACCCAGACCATACCGCCATCCATGTGGGCCCAGTAAGAGAATGAGACTCTAATGCTTAAATTATCCAAAAGCTTCTATATTTGGTAATGATCAGTAACAAGATGCCCATACAATCAGAAGTGTAACCCAATACCCAACCTATCTATACCAACTACCTTTGACTGCTACAGACACGTGAATATCTGCCTTCATCGCTCCTACATCTCTAGTTCTCTTCCTCTCTCTCCTAGCTCCTCCTCTTACTCCTCCTCTTCCTCTCCTTACTCCTCCCACCTTAGCTCCTCCTACAGGAACTAAAGGTTAGAGGTGATAGAATGTCTTCCTCCGAGTCCTGAATACTTCTTTTTCTCTTCCTCAGAAAAAGTTAAGAAGCATTTGCCAGCCCCGTACCAAGCGTGCATCTCCTGCACAGCTCAGGGCCAGTTTGCCATGTATTATCTCAGTAATCGCGCGCGCGCGCGTGCGTGTGTGTGTGTGTGTGTGTGTGTGTGTGTGTGTGTCTGCTTTCCCCCTTTCACGTTGCTGTTCTGGGTTATGCTGCACCTTTGCCCTGTGATTGTTTTTTTGTCAGAAGGCACAATGTTAAGCTTTGTCAATAGAGAATGTTAGGGGTTCTGGTCCAGCCCCAATTAAATGTTTTCCTTTACTGTTTCTGTGGTCATGGTGTCTCTTCACAGCAATGAAACCCTAGGACAGAAAACAAAACACAACCCCACAACTTTTTTGTATTGTTACTTTTTATTGAAAACCCCAAAACTATTATCTTTATTTCTTCCTTTTTTTTTTTTTTTGTTTAGTCCCAAACAGGCTGAGTTAGTTCTTTGGATGCTTTAATTTCAGTCTGGCTGAGTAAAAGGCTCCAAGTGAATATAGATTTTTCTTAGCAGAAAAAAAATCAGATAGGGAGACAAAAGTTCCAATCACACAAAACAAATGCATAATCAAATGTTAATATACATAAAATATACCAGCTATATCTCATATTTATAAATAAAGAAATTTAGTGTGCAGACCTAAAAAGGTGAATCCATCAGTTAAAAACAACAACAACAACAACAACAACAACAACAACAAAGGGTCAAAAAGTAAAGTCTGTGGCTATTGAATCCAGAAACTTTTAGAAAGCAGTTACATCACATAGGAGATGCAACATCTGAGACACATAGCATGCTGCCGGGTTTATTGTGATTTCTCTAGTACCCTAAAGTAGAATCAGGGCTTCTCTTTCTCATGCCAATCACCGAGAACGTTCTGCCAGCTTCCCTGTGCCCTGGACAACTTGGATTGGCAAAACAGCACAAAGCACAAATAACCCAAACTTTCTCTTCAGATAGTTCAAATAGAACCCCAAACTTGTTCAACAGAGAATCCCCAAATTGGCTCACAGGAATTCTGAAATTGGTTCATGAGAACACACACACACATGCATGCACATGTGCACAACCATGCACACACAGAGAGAGAGAGAGAGAGAGAGAGAGAGAGAGAGAGAGAGAGAGAGAAGAGGGAAGGGAGCTGGCATGCTCCACCACTGAGAAGACAGCCAGGAAACAGACTTGGGCTTTCGGGGCAGTGGTGGCACACACCTTTTGGAGGCAGAGGCAGGTGGATTTCTGAGTTCAAGGCCAGCCTGGTCTACAGAGTGAGTTCCAGGGCATCCAAGGCTACACAGAGAAACCCTGTCTCAAAAAAACAAAAAACAAAAACAAATAAACAAAAAACCAGACTTGGGCTTATAGTTTCCAAAACACTCACCCACTCCGCTTCTCATACAAACCGAAAAAGGCCATCTGTATTGGCTCAGAGAGAAAGAAGGAAAGTCCCGAAACAAAATTAGAGTTCAAAACTACAGGGATGACCTCCATTTTCCCCTTTTGTTCAGGGATAGTGAAGACCCTGTAGTTGTGGTGCACAGTGCTGCTCCTTCATACCTGACAAAGTCTGTTACCAAAGCTCTTGCCCAGAGAGGAAGGCCTGGTCCTGGGTGCAGTCATTCAGCTGTATAAAGAGAAATCAGTGTAAAACTTAAAACAGAGAAATGGCTTACAGTTTGGGTAGGAAATGGGGAGCAAGCCATGCTTAGCCTGCTTCTGTCTTCTTCACAGCAGTATATAAGGGGTGAAGGGATGGCAGGAAGCCAAGAAATTTCTGGATCCAGCTGTGGGTCTCAGTGGGACATGAAGGTCTTGTTCCAGAAGAAGGGGCAAGATCCTGTCTCTACTCAAAGCTATTGTTTCCTGTTGGAATGCTTTGTTTGTTTCTTTGTTTTAAAAAATTTTATTATGTGAGTATGAGTACACTGTCTCCTCTCTTCAGGGATACCAGAATAGGGAATCTGATCCCATTACAAATGGTTACTGGGAATTGAACTCAGGACCTCTGGAAGTTGGTGCTCTTAATCTTAACCACTCACCCATGTCTCCAGCCCTTCCCCCTCCCCCAAGAAAGACAGTTTTAAACAACTCTTAATTGTGAGGGAACAATGCAGCACTGCTTCAGCCAGTTCTGGTATTAGTGTGAGGCACATCCAGGGGGGTTTGGCTAGCAAGCCTGAACAGCCTAGCCCATGAAGCTGGCATTACAAGCTTCCCCATCAGTTTTTTTTTGCACTACATCCTGTCCAACAGAAATTTCCTGCCGAGCTGTTTTCTTCCCCGAGTGATCTGCCTCTCTCGGCTGCTCCCTAGGTTGCTTTATTTTGGGGATAGGGGGAGGGCAGTGGTAGTGACAGCAGCGGGGTGGGGGTGGGGGTGGGGAGGGATGGGCTGGGGTGGGGCAGTGCTGGGAAACCAGAGATCAGTGCATGTGGTCTGTTACTGAGTGACATCCCCATGTTCTTTTGAGTCCTGTTACCAGTTGCCCTTTTTTCTTTCTGTCTTTCCTATTTCAGATAGCTTTGTAGCTCCTGATGGACATGTCCTGTACTAGTCAACAGGTTGCTACTGTATTCAAAGTAGATCCTACTGTATTTCCTCATATTTTGATTGTGAGCCCAGCTTTAAATGGCTGAGCCATCTCTTCATCTCTACTATATTTTCTTTCTGTCAGATCAACGCCCCTTTTAGCAATTTTTTTTAAAAAAAATTAATCTATTTTTTAAAAATAACTTATTTTATGCATATGTTGTTTTTCCTTCATGTATCTGTATGTATATAGCACACGCTTGTCTGGTATCTAAGGCAGTCAGAAGAAGGAATCAAATCCCTTGGAACTGGAGTTACAGACAATTGTTAGCTGCTAGGAATTGAACCCAGGTCCTGTAGAAGAGCAGAGGCAGATTCTCTTAACCACTGAACTATCTCTCCAGCCCCCAGATCAATGCTTCTTTTAGTGACCGCTGGCTGCATGGGTCAGAACAAAATTAACCCCAGTGATGGAGATACATTTGTTTATAGGGCTGCTAAAACAAAATGCCACAGACCAGGGGAGCCAGCAATGCGTATTTGTTTTTATACAATCTGGGGATAAGTCCAAAGTCAAGGGGGGGTGTCTTTCATCTTCATGTCACCTTGGCATTGTCTCTCTCTATTGCCTGTGCCCAAATTTCCTCTTCTAAGGATAAGTCATATTATATCAGGGTCTATTCTTCTGACCTCATTTCAACTTAACCTCCCAATCACCTTTTGAGGTATTGACGATACTTTAGCTTACAATGTAGGGGAACACAAGTCACCCCATAATGAAAGAGATCTAAAGAAAGGGTTAGAGAGATGGTTCAATAGTTAACAGCACTGGCTGTTCTTCCATAGGACGGCAGGTTAAAGTCCCAGCACCCACATGACCCCTTACAGCTGTCTGTAACTCTAGTTCCAGGGGATCTGACATCCTCACATTGACATACATGCAGGCAAAACACCAATGTAAATAAATAAAAAAAAATCATTGAAAAAAGGTGCTATTGTGCTCTGTGCTCTCTGAAAATACCTAGGATCAACACCTGGACAAGATGTTCTCAAAACCTGGAGGGTCAGAGAATGACTGGATGCTGAACAGTCTGGTGAGGAGGGGAGCTGCTGAGTGGCCTGGGAGTGAACAGTGCTGCCTGAGTGTAGGGTTCGAATGCCAATGGCCCGTATATTTAAATAGTTGGTCTGCAGGTGGTGCTGGGGAAGAATTAGGAATGCTGCCTTATTAGATTTTTTTTTTTTTAAAGGATTTGTTTACTCGATATATGTGAGTACACTGTCTTCAGACACACTAGGAGAGGGCATCAGATCTTGTTACAGATGGTTATGAGTCACCATGTCTTTGCTGGGAATTGAACTCAGGACCTCAGGAAGAGCAGTCAGTGCCCTTAACCACTGAGCCATCTCTCCAGCCACTTTGAGGTTTCCTCAAAGCCGTTTTTTAGCGTGCCCCCCTCTTTCTGCCTCTTGCTTGCAGATCAGTATATCAATTTTTAGATGTTCCTTTACTCTACCATCACGGACACTAGTCCTCAGAATTGTGAAATTCAACATTTTTTTTAAAAAGCTGATTTGATTATGATGTTTTACCATAGTGATAGAAAAGTAGCTAAGACATTTAGGACATGAGGAAGTCAAATATGTGAATACATACCAGGCAATGGGTTGTAGAAATTGCCACCTACAAGCCTAGGGCCTGCTTAACTTTGTCTACTTGTTATCCCTTTCATCCGAGAAATTTTTTGTTTTCTTGTTTGTTTTTTTAATTTGTTTATTCTTTGAGACCGTGAGTCACATAGAAGACAGACAGACAACCACATAGGAGACAGACCGAGAGCCACACAGATGGACTATCACATAGGAGTCAGACTGAGAGCCACAGACACTCACTCCTCTTTCCCAACAATGAGAACACAACACTACGGCAAGTGTTATTTCACTGTACTCCCCCAGCAGTCCTTTATTTATGTTATAACTATTTATAGATGAATTAAAAAATCAAAGTGTAAGGATGAATAAGAGACTGTCAGCGTCATCATGTCGTCTTAGTGAATACCATAAACAGAAAGATGATGTGTACCATGGCTGGACCACACACTCAGTGATGAAATTTTACTTCAAAATGTGTAACCATTTGGACGTGTAGCTCACGGGTACAGTGTTTGCCTGACATGTGCGAGGGTCTTGATTGTATTCCTAGCAACACACACACACACACACACACACACACACACACACACACACACGGTACAGTCAGTGCTGCAGAGTGAGGAAGGACGTATGTAAATAAAACATACATACCATACTGCTTTTGACGGAAGTTCTCTGACTTCTGGGGAAACACTACGTAAACATCAGGGAACCGCCCACAACCTTACTCTTATAATGTGCAACGTCTTCATGTGGCAGAAGCCATAGCACATATTGATTATAGAAATAGGCTTATATACAGAATGTAAAACATTGATGTCAAATAATAGTGTGTTTTATTTAGGAGACAAACCTCAGAACTTAATAATAAAAAGGAAATCACAGATGAAGAATTACAGCAGTCTCTGTCCCCTCACACGTGGAAAACATGGGCTGAGATGGCAAGTGGGTGCCTGACTAGAGAGAGCTGAAACCTCTGTACTGGTTTGCCTAATGGACACATCTTTGGTGAAGTTTAATTTTTAAACTAGGCTCAGAGGTTAACAGTAACAACAAACAACAACATGCTATAATAGAAGTGTGAACATGCACCCTCTCTAAAAACAAGACAAAGGCTGGAGAGATGCTGTAGTGGCTAAAAGCACCGGCTGCTCCTCCAAAGGACCCAGGTTCAATTCCCAGCACCTATGTGGCAGCTCATAATCATCTGTAACTCCAGTTCAAGGGGATCTAATGCTCTCTCCTGGCTCTGAGAGCACTAAAATAATAAAAAATTAAAACTAATTATAAAGATGAGAACTGTTTATATCTTTGGGTGTTTTTTTTTTTCCATTTTAAATTTCAGGCCAAACTGCAGTATAGGCTCATAGTGGTCCTAAAATCCCAGCACATCAGTGCGTGACCTGACTCTCAAACCAGAGCTAATCCAGATAACAGAAAGACATTTTCCTCTTTACTGGTACCCATACCCTTCCCCACATCCACTGTGACCAGGCTCATGACAGGGATCAGGACTAGAAAACCTGGCCAGCTTTGTGTGGTTGCCAAAGACTAGCTATGTGTGCTCTTGAAATTTTGTTTCAAGAGATATCCTCGAGCCAGATGAATGACTCATTGTAATAAACATTTGCAAGTAAAACTGTTTGGGCAAAAGGGTATATACTGTGTGACATACCGCAGCTTTGACAATGAGTTGTCCTCCTGGCCCCACGGGTTGGGTAGGGAGGTTGCAAGGGCAGAGGGCAGATATGGAGGGACATGGGATGAGTGGGACTGGGCTACATGATTCACAAGAGATGGTATAGGGGCTGTGGAGATGGTAGAGTACTTTCTAAGCAGCCATGAGAACCTGAATTCCAACCCGGAAGCACCCACTTTTAATCCTAGGACTCAGGAGACTGAGGCAGGCAGAACTCTGTGAGTTGGAGGCTAGCCTGGCCTACAGAGCTAGTTCTAGGACAGCCAAGGCTACTCAGAGAAACCCTGTCTTAAAAATCAACCCAATCCAACCCAACCCAACCAACCAACCAACCAACCAACCAACCAACCAACCAACCACCAACCAAAACCAAAAAGAAAGCTGGGCATGGTCGCATGCATCTGTAACACCAGCATGGGAGTTCTGGTTGCCAGCCTTGTTCCAGGTTCAGTAAGGGATGCTGTCTCTGAGGAATATGGTAGACAATGATAGAGCATGCTATCTAACGTCCTTCTCTGTAACCCGGGCATGCGCACCTGCACACATACTACACTGTCTATGATGGTTATGGGGTTTGTACCTCAAAAAAGACCAAGAGCTATTATTTCATGTTGCCGCTGTGACTCTTGACTTCTGTCTTGCGTTAGAATAGGGAGGAGGACTTGTTGACACACCAGTGTGATTCTGGGCTAGGACCCAAGAATTCACGTTTCTAACGGGTTCCAAGGGGTGCTACTGATGGTGAGTGACGCTGGTCCGGGAACTACACATGGAGAACCTCTGCTTAAAATGTCACCAGCTGCTTCATCGACTGGCCCATTGTTTTATGTGTTACTGGCCTTTAAGCTTTGCCGGCAGGGAGCTCATAGTCCTACCCACAGGTGTCAGTAATCTCTTCGACCACTAGGGAGCAGCACCTGTATGCAAATATCTACATACAAATCTGTAAATTAAAAACAACCCTGAACTGTTTATTCTACAAATTGAGTGATAATCTAAACCTGGCAGTCAAGATGCTTGCTTGTGAATAATACATACCTCTGTAAATCAGGCTGCAAGCGTGAGTACAGGGAAAGCAGCTGGACATTGTGGCTTTGGGCCTGACAGTCCTGCGTGCAGTGTCACCCCTCCATCCGGTGATTCAGAACGTTGTCCCTCTCTGGAGCTTGGCAAAGATGCAGAAAATTGCTCAAGGCGCTTCTTACAACTGAGCTATTCTCTCTCCTGGCTCGTTTTAATGAGACACATCTGTGGTTTGAAGGCGGCCATTCTATTTTTAACCAGGGTCTCCAGAGGACTCTGAAGCTCGAGTCTTGTTTTGATAAACATAGATATGTTGGATGCCTTTGCCTAAGTGATAGGCTGCAGGTTCGGACTCCTCTAGGGCTGCAAATGCAGACGAGCCACGCTGCCAGTTCATAGACACCAGTCTTAGGAAGCTAGCTAGGTGCTAAACTGCAGGCGCACTAAGTCTGAGCTGAAACGCAGGATTCAAAGATTCATATGGAGAGAAAGGATGTAAAAGTTCCCCATTAATCACTCTTACATCGATTTCATGTTGATCTATTGAATTAAACACAAAATCTTAAATTAATTCCATCTGTCTTTTTGTTAGTTTGGTTTTTGTGCTTGGGTCTCATTACAAAGCTATGATAGCTATTCTTGGCTAGTGCTTTGAGTATATCTAGAATTAACAAAAAACCACCTCTATGAGGGATTATTTTAAAATGATATCATTTGAAGTAGGAAGATACAACTTTAGTCCAGATCTTTTGAAGTCGGAAAATGTTTGAATGTGGCCCACATTTAATCTGGGCCACAGCTTCTGGTGGTAGTCTACATAAAGGCCACGGAAGAAGAATGCTTTTGTTCTTTGCCTGCTTGCTTTTTGTTTTGCAAGACCATTCGTCCACTGTCATTAGAGCCTATGTGTTCTAGCATATATTGAAGACCAGCTGAGGCCAGATCCAGTCTTATGGACTGAACAACTACCGTATTTTTGGACTTTCTTTTGGTAGATAGCCATTGTTGAACTAGCTGGACCACAGCCTGTTAGCTATTCTTATAAATCATATATAAATATGAAAAAATATATGTATATATAAATTATGTATATACATATATGTATAGTGTACATTTTTATAAACCACACACATATATATATATATATATGTATACATGTGTATATATGGAATTTACACACACACACAAACACACACAAACACATTCTATAGATTCTGTTCTTCTAGAGTAGTGGTTTGCAACCTGTGGGTCACGACCTCCAAAGGGGGCACAGATATCATGTATATCAGATATTTACATTATGATTCATAACAGAAAAATTACAGTTATGAAGTAGCAACAAAATAATTTTATGGTTGGGGATTACTATAACATGAAGAACTGTATTGAAGGGTCACAGCATTAGGAAGGCTGAGAATCACTGCTCTAAGAACCCTGACTAATACACTAACCAGGCTGATCTTGAACTTACAGAAATCCTCCTGTCTCAGCCTCTTGAATACTGTACTTACAGACATGAGCCAATAAGTCCAGCATAGTCACAGCAATCACTGTGTATGAGTCACCCACCCGGGCCTATTGAACATCGACAACTGCTGAAAACATCAACCTATTGTTACCGATCATCAAAACACCTGCATTGTTTATGTAGTGCTTATTTACTGTTCAAGTGGCCTCTCTGCAACACTAATGCTACACACCCACGAAGCAAGTGCCAAGCTGTGGCTCTGTGGTGTCCCACTGGCAGCTTTATTAGAATGGGTTTAAAGTGACTTCTCAGCCCCAGATATAAGGACAGAAACTCCAGGGTGAGGCCCAGCCACTCAGCCGTACCATCCCTGCAGGTGACTCTGAGTTCACACCGTAAGACTGACAAACACTGATCTGGAGAGTGGAAGCCATTCAAGGGAGGCTCAGGCAGTGAAGCTGGTGACTGAGGTGAGAGCTCTCTGTCTCTGCCTTGAATCTACCTCTGGATGGAAAGCTGGGTAGCCAATCAGTTAGTGAAGAGAGAAGATCTTGAGTCAGGGCTGTTGTAGTCGCTACTGGATGGCTAGGGGGTCATGCCCAAACTCTCTGAAATTGTTATTTTTGACTGTTAACTGAGAACTTCACGTACACATGCTTCTTAGTACAGAGGAAAGAACTCCTGTCAGTTGCTAGTCAGGCCGCCGATGCTAGCAGATACGCACCTTTCCCTGCCAAACACGAGATACTGTTCTTACCACTGCCCAAAGACAGTGACTTTTAATAATTAGCAAATAGGCCAGGAGGTGGTGGCACACGCCTTTAATCCCAGCACTTGGGAGGCAGAGGCAGGCAGATTTCTGAGTTTGAAAGTTCGAGGCTAGCCTGGTCTACATACAGAGTGAGTTCCAGGACAGCCAGGGCTACACAGAGAAACCCTGTCTCGAAAAACCAAACCAAAAAAAAAAAAATTAGTAAATAGAAACTCACTAGTCTCATTTTTTTATTATCCAGTTAGTAGGTCTTTATTTTATTAGAGGTTTGTAATGTTTAAAGAGGAACTTACATATTGCCCTATAAAGTATTATAAGGAGATGGATAATTATAATCTTATTTTGTAGTCTGGATGTCTTTATCTTTTTAAAAATTTATTAATCATTTTATTTGTTTACATTTCAAATGTTATTCCCCATTCCCATTGTCCCTTCCATGAATCCCCACCCCTTCCCCCTCCCATTTACCTTTAAGAGGGTGCCCCTCACTCCCCTACCCACTCCTGCTTTACCTCTCTAGCATCCTCCTTTTCTGGGGCATCAAGCCTCCACAGGACCAAGCTCCTCCCCTCCCACTGATTCCAGGTGAAGCCGTCCTTTGCTACATATGTAGCGCGAGCCATGGACTGGCTCATGTCTACTCTTTGGTTGGTGGTTTAGTCTCCGGGAGCTCTGAGTTGTTTGGTTTAGTTGATACTGTTGTTCTTTCTATGGGGTTGAAATCCCCTTCAGCTCCTTCCCCTAACTCTTCCATTGATATCCGGACTGTGAGTATCTGGGCATCTGTCTTAGTCAGGTGCTGGCAGAGCCTCTCAGAGGACAGCCATACCAGATTCCTGTCTGCAAGCACATCTTGGGATCAGCAGTAGTGTTGGGATTTGGTGTCTGAGGATGGAATAGATCACACGGTGAAGTGATCTCTGGAAAGCCTTTCTTACAGCCTCTGCTCCATTTTTGTCCCTGTATTTCCTTTAGACAAGGATAATTCTGGGTTAAAAATTTTGAGATGGGTGGGTGGCCCCATCCCTCCGCTAGGGGGCCATGTCTATCTATTGGAGGTGGTCTCTTCAGGTTCTATCTCCCTGCTGTTGGGAATTTCTGCTAATGTCATCCCTGTTGGGTCCTGGAAGCCTCTTGCTTCCCTAGTGTCTGGGACTTTCTAGTGGTTCCCCAAGTTCCCCACCCCCACTGCTATTTATTTCTATTCATTCTCCTGATTTTCTGGACCTTTCTTTTGTCCCTTCCCATACCTGGTCCTGCCCTCTATTCTTTCCCCACCTCCCCTCTTCCACTCAGGTCCTTCTCTCCCTCTGCCTCCCATGATTATTTTGTTTCGCCTTCTAAGTGGGTTTGAAGCATCCACACTTTGGCTCTTCTTGTTAAGCTTCATATGATCTGTGAGTTGTATCATGGGTATTTTTAGCTTTGGGGCTGATATCCACTTATTTTAGTGAGTACATATCATGCATGTCCTTTTGGGTGTGGATTATCTCACTCAGGATGATATTTTTTAGTTCCATCTATTTGCCTACAAAGCTCATGAAGTCATCATTTTTAATATCTGAGTAGTATTCCATCGTGTAAATGTACTACATTTTTTCTGTATCCATTCTTCCATTGAGGGGTATCCGGGTTGTTTCCAGCTTCTGCTATTATAAATAAGGCTGCTATGAACATAGTGGAGCACGTGTCCTTGTTTATGGTGGAACATCTTTTGGGTATATGCCCAGGAGTGTTATAGATGAGTCTTCAGGTAAACTATTTCTAACTTTCTGAGGAACCATCAGATTGATTTCCAAAGTGGTTGTACCAGTTTGTAATCCCACCAGCAATGGAGGGAGTGTTCTTCTTTCTCCACATCCTCAACAGCATCTGCTGTTGCCTGAGTTTTTGATCTTAGCCATTCTGATTGATGAAAGGTGGAACCTTAGGGTCGTTTTGATTTGCATTTCCATCATGACTAAGGAAATTGAATATTTTTTTAGGTGCTTCTTGGCCACCTAAAGACATTCCTTGGTTGAGAATTCTTTGTTTAGCTCTGTACCCCATTTTTAGATTGGGTTATTTTGTTTTCTAAAGTCTAACTTCTTGAGTTTTTTATATATTGTGGATATTAGCCCTCTATTGAATGTAGGGTTGGTAAAGATCTTTTCCCAATCTGTAGGTTGCCATTTTGTCATATTGACAGTGTTCTTTGCCTTACAGAAGCTTTTCAGTTTTGTGAGGTCTTATTTGTTAATTGTTGACCTTAGAGCCTGAGCCATTGGTGTTCTGTTCAGGAAAATTTCTTCTGTGCCAGTGTGTTCAAGGCTCTTTTTCACTTTCTCTTCTGTTAGATTCAGCATATAGCATATCTCTCATTTTATGTGGTGGTCCTTGATTTACTTGGACTTGAGCTTTGTACAAGGAAATAAAAATGGACCAATTTTCATTCATCTATATGCTGATCTCCAGTTGAACCAGCACCATTTGTTGAAAATGCTGTCTTTTTTTTTTTTTCACTGTATGGTTTTGGCTTCTTTGCCAAAGATCAGGTGTCCATCGGTGTGGGTTCATTTCTGGGTCTTCAATTCTATTCCATTGGTCTTCTTGCCTGTCTCTGACCAATGTCATAAAGTTTTTCTCACTATTGCTCTGTAGTACAGCTTGAGGTCAGGGATGGTGATTCCCCCAGAAGTTCTTTTATTGTTGAGAATAATTTTCACTATCCTGGGTTTTTTGATATTTTAAATGAATTTGAGAATTTCTTTTTCTAGCTCTGTGAACAATTGAGTTGGGATTTTGATGGGGATTACATTGAATCTGTAGATTATTTATAACAAGATGGCCATTTTTACTATATTAATCCTGCCAATCCATGAGCATGGGAGATCTTTCCATCTTCTGAGATCTTCTTCAATTTCTTTCTTCAGAGACTTGAAGTTCTTGTCATACAGATCTTTTCACATGCTTGGTTAGAGTTACACCAAGATATTTTATATTATTTGTGATTATTGTGAAGGGTATTGATCCCTAATTTCTTTCTCAGCCTCTCTATCTTTTGAGTAGTGGAAGGCTACTGATTTGTTTGAGTTAATTTTATATCCAGCCACTTTGCTGAAGCTGTTTATCAGGTGTAGGAGTTCTCTGGTGGAGGTTTTGGGGTCACGTAAGTATACTATCATATCATTTGCAAATAGTGATATTTTGACTTCTTCCTTTCCTATTTGTATCCTTTTGACTTCCTTTTGTTGTCTAATTGCTCTGGCTACGGCTACCAGTACTATCCTGAATAGATAGGGAGAGAGTGGGCAGCCTTGTCTAGTCCCTGATTTTAGTGGGATTGCTTCAAGTTTCTCTCCAGTTAATTTGGTGTTGGCTGTTGGTTTGCTCTCTATTTTTTTTTATACTGTTTAGGTATGGGTCTTGAATTCCTAATCTTTCTAAGACATTTAACATGAAGGGATATTGTATTTTGCCAAAGGTTTTTTTTCAGTATCTAAGGAGATGATGTGATTACGTGGTTTTTACTCTTTGAGTTTGCTTATCTAGTGGGCTATGTTGATGGATTTCCCTATGTTGAGCCATCACTGCATCCCTAGAATGAAGCCTACTTGATTGTGGTGAATGATGGTTTTCATGTGTTCTTGGATTCATTTTGTGAGAATTTTATCGAGTATTTTTTGCATCGATATTCATAACCGAAATTGGTCTGAAGTTCTCTTTCTTTGTTGTGTCTTTGTGTGGTTTAGGTATCAGAATAACTGTCACTTCATAGAACAAATTAGGCAGTATTTCTTCTATTTCTATTTTGTGGAATAGTTTGAGAAGTATTGGTATTAGGTCTTCTTTGAAGGTCTGATAGAATTCTGCACTAAAACCATCTGGCCCTGGGCTTTTTTTTTTTTTGGTTGGGAGACTTTTAATGACTGCTTCTATTTTGTTAGGGGTTATGGGACTGTTTAGACAGTTTATCTGGTCCTGATTTAACTTTGGTACCTGGTATCTGTTAAGAAAACCATCCATTTCATCTAGCTTTTCCAGTTTTGTAGCATATAGGCTTTTGTAGTAGGATCTGATGATTTCCTCAGTTTCTGTTTGTTATGTCTCCCTTTTCAGTTCTGATTTTATTAATTTGGATACTGTCTCTGTGCCCTATGGTTAGTCTGGCTAAAGGTTTATCTATCTTCTTGATTTCCTCAAAGAACCAGCTCCTGGTTTTGTTGATAATTTGTATAGTTCTTTTTGTTTCTACTTGGTTGATTTCATCCTTGAGTTTGATTATTTCCTGCTGTCTATTCCTCTTTGGTGTATTTGCTTCTTTTTGTTCTAGAGCTTTCAGGTGTGCTGTCAAGTTGCTGGTGTATGCTCTCTCCAGTTTGTTTTTGTAGGCTCTTAGAGCTTTGAGTTTTCCCCTTAGGCCTGTTTCATTGTGTCCCATAAGTTTTGGTATAAAGAGCCTTCATTTTCATTAAACTCTAGAAAGTCTTTAATTTCTTTCTTTATTTCTTCCTTGACCAAGTCATTGTTTAGTAGAATGTTGTTCAGTTTCCACATGTATGTGGGTTTTCCATTGTTTTGTTATTATTGAAGACCAGCCTTAGTCTGTGGTGATCTGATAGGATGCAAGGGATTATTTCAATCTTTTTGTATCTGTTGAGGCCTGTTTTGTGACCAATTATATGATCTATTTTGGAGAAGGTAGCATAAGGTGCTGATAAAAAGGTATATTCTTTTGTTTTAGGATGAAATGTTCTATAGATATCTGTTAAATCCATTTGGTTCATAACTTCTGTTAATTGCACTGTGTCTCTGTTTAGTTTCTGTCCATGATCTGCCCATTGCTGAAAGTGGGGTGTTGAAATCTCCCACTATTATTGTGTGAAGTGCAAGTGTGCTTTGAGCTTTAGTAAAGTTTCTTTTATGAATGTGGGTGCCCTTGCATTTGGAGCATAGATGTTCAGAATTGAGAGTTCATCTTGGTAGATTTTTTTTGATAACTTTTGGTTGAAAGTTGATTTTATTTGAAGTTAGAATGGCTACCCCAGCTTGGAAAATTGTTTTCCATACACTGAGGTAGTGTCTGTCTTTGTCACTTAGGTGCGTTTCCTGTATGCAGCAAAATGATGGGTTCTGTTTACATATCCAGTCTGTTAGTCTACGTCTTTTTATTAGGGAATTGAGTCCATTGATGTTAAGAGATATTAAGGAAAAGTGATTGTTTCTTCCTGTTATTTTTGTTATTAGAGGTGTAATTATGTTTGTGTAGCTATCTTCTTTTGGGTTTGTTGGAAGATTACTTTCTTGCTTTTTCTAAGTTGTAATTTCCTTTCTTGTGTTGGAGTTTTCCATCTATTATCCTTTGTAGTGCTGGATTTGTGGGAAGATATTGTGTAAATTTGGATTTGTCATGGAATATCTTGGTTTCTCCATTTATAGTGATTCAGAGTTTTGCTGGGTATAGTAGTCTGGGCTGGCATTTGTGTTTTCTTAGGGTCTGTATGATATCAGTTCAGGATCTTCTGGCTTTTGTAGTCTCTGGTGAGAAGTCTGGTGTAATTCTTATAGGTCTGCCTTTATATATTACTTGACCTTTTTCCGTTACTGCTTTTAGTATTTTTTCTTTGTTTTGTGCATTTGATGTTTTGATTATTATGTGATGGGAGGTATTTCTTTTCTGGTCTAGTCTATTTGTTGTTCTGTAGGCTTCTTGTATGTTCATGGGTATCTCTTTCTTTAGGTTAGGGAATTTTTCCTCTATAACTTTGTTGAAGATATTTACTGGCCCTTTAAGTTGGTAACCTTCAGTCTCATCTATATCTATTATCCTTAGGTTTGGTCTTCTCATTATGTCCTGGATTTCCTGGATGTTTTGGGTTAGGAGCTTTTTGCATTTTGCATTTTTTGACAGTTGTGTCAATGTTTTCCATGGTATCTTCTGCACATGAGATTGTCTCTTCTATCTCTTGTATTCTGTTGGTGATGCTTGCACCTGTAACTCTTGATCTTTTTCCTAGATTTTCCATCTCCAGGGTAGCCTCCCTTTGTGATTTCTTCATTGTTTCTACTTCCATTTTTAGATCCTGGATGGTTTTGTTCAATTCCTTCACCTGTTTGGTTGTGTTTTCTTGTAATTCTTTAAGGGAGTTTTGTGTTTCCTCTTTAAGGGCTTCTACCTGTTTACCTGTGTTCTCCTGTGTTTCTTTAAGGGAGTTCTTTATGTCTTTCTTAAAGTTCTCTATCATCGTGAGAAGTGATTTTAAATCTGAAACCTGCTTTTCTGGTGTGATGGGGTGTCCAGGACTTGCTATGGTGGGAAAACTGGGTTCTGATGATGCCAGGTAACCTTGGCTTCTGTTGCTTATGTTCTTGAGCTTGCCTTTCTACATCTGGTTAATTCTAGTGCTACCTGCTCTCACTGTCTCTGACTGGAGCTTGTCTTTCCAGTTATCTTGTTTGTGTAAGAAGTCCTCAGAGTCCAGTTGTCTCTGTGATCCTGTGATCCTGAGGTCCTGGGCGTTAGAACTCCTGTGACTCAGGCTGCCTCTGGGATCCTGAAATCCTGCTGCTTCGAGTGCAGTGGTTCCTTATCAGCTCTGAGTGCAGTGGTTCCACCACTACTCTAAGATGGTTCAGAATACGGTGTCTTCACAGGAGCAGACCAGCTAGGTGTCTGCCCCAGCCCAAAGGACCAAGCCAGGGGTGGAAGGGGAGTGGTATTCCGGAGGGGCAGAGTTTGGGTGGGTTGCAGCTCTGGGGCTTAGGGTTGTGGGCAGGGTTCTTACCTGCTGCTCTAGGATGTTTCAAGATATGGTGTCTTCACAGGAGCACTCTTTGTTTTTCTTGAGTGTAGTTTCTCTCCTTATGTTGGAGTTTTTCTTCCATTATCCTCTGTGGGGCTGGGTTAGTGGAAACATACTGTTTAAATTTGGTTTTGTCATGGAATATCTTGATTTCTCCATCTCTGACGATTGAGAGTTTTGTTGGGTATAGTAGCCTGAGCTGGCATTTGTGTTCTCATAGGGTCTACATGACATCTGTCCAAGCTCTTCTGGCTTTTAGAGTCTCTGTTTAGAAGTCTGGTGTAACTCTGATAAGTCTGCCTTTATATATTACTTGGCCTTTTTCCCTTACCGATTTTATTATTCTTTCTTTGTTCTGTGTTTTTAGTGTCTTGATTATTATGTGACAGGAGGAATTTCTTTTCTGGTCCAATCTATTTGGTGTTCTGTAGTCTTGTATGTTTATGGGCATCTCTTGGTTTAGGTTAGGGAAATTTTCTTCTATGAGTTTGTTGAAGATGTTTCCTGGACCTTTGCATTGGTATGTTTATTCTCTTCTATTCTTTTTATCCTTAGGTTTGGTCTTTTCATTATGTCTGAATTTCCTGGATGTTTTGGATTAGGAGCTTTTTGCATTTTGTATTTTCTTTGACTTTGTGTCAGATTCTTCTATGCTACCTCCTACCCCTGAGAGTCTCTCTTCTATCCCTTGTCTTCTGTTGGTGATGCTTGCATCTGTAACTCGTAATCTTTTCCCTAGATTTTCCATTTCTAGGGTTGCCTCCCTTTGTGATTTCTTTATTGTTTGGATTCCATTTTTAGATCCTGGATGGTTTTGTTCAATTTCTTCACCTGTTTGATTGTGTTTTCCTATATTTCTTTAAGGGGTTTATATGGTTCCTCTTTAAGGGCTTCTACCTATTTACCTATGTTCTCCTGTAGTTCTTTAAGGGAGTTATTTATGTCCTTCTTAAGATCATCCTCATGAGATGGAATTTTAGATTGGAATCTTGCCTTTCAGGTACATTAGGGTATCCAGGGCTTGTTGTGTGGGAGAACTGGGTTCTAATAGTACCAAGTGGCATTGATTTCTGTTGCTTATGTTCTTGCACTTGCCACTTTCCATCTGGTTATCTCAGGTGTTAACTGCTCTCCCTGCCTCTGACTGGATCCTGTCCCTCCTGTGAGCCTGTGAGGTTATGATGGGCTTCCTGGGAGTCAAGCTGTCTCTGGGTGTGGGCATGGTATGGGGGGGGGCTGGAGCACCTGATTGCTCCCAAACACAGTTGTGGACTGGAAGGGTAATGTGTCTCCAGCAGGGCAGATAGGTCCTGTGTCTCCTGGGCCCCATTGGTGTCCCAGTTAGGCCAGCTATTGGGACAGGACATGTCTCACCTATGAGCCTCGTTGTGACAAACCTCCTGGGAGTTAAACTGTCTCTGGGTGTGGGAGGGGGTCTGGAGGACTGGCTCTGCCCCAGGCCAACTTTTGGGCTGCAAGAAAGATTTCTAATTTCATTCTTATTATAGACTAATTGGAGGGTTTTAAAAAAAAGACACATTGCTTTTATAAATTAAAAAATTTTAGATTATTAACTTTATTTTATGTATATATGTATGTATGTGTGTGTATGTGTATCTACACACACACACACACACACACACACACAGAGGCATCATATGTAGGCATGGTGTCAATGTGAGGGGGTCCCTACAGGTGTCAGATAGAGAAGTAAACCCTACAAAGAGATAAGCATGAAAACCTGGTGCAGATTGACTTCTTCAGCCTGGGTCAGTCTTCAGGGTGTCTAATACTAGGAAGTTCATTGCCAGCATATTTAAACCACAGTACAATTTGGGCAAAGGTTTCCAGCCAACAGTCAGTTTAATCAGTCCAATTCCAGGTGCACAATGAAGCATAAGGTGTGACTACATAGAAACTTCTTTACAAAGTACATGTGACCATGAGGGTGGGCTCTATAGCTAAAAGACCTAGACTCTCGTGTGGTCTCTGACCGATAGCCTAGAGGTCAGTAGGCCATAAAGTACTTGTATCGTCTTCCCTAAGGATGGATAACTGTCTAGGGTGTCTGGAATAATCACTCATTCTGGGTAATTTTGATGAGGCTTGCCTCTACAGATAGCAAAAAGTTTCCCAGGTCATTAGCAAAATCTACTATCAGCTTTCTAGATAGAATACAATTTTTAAAAAAAAATTAAAAATTTTATCTCCCCCATTGAGGAAATACTCTTACATGTATAACATTCCTGGTTCACTTAGTGTTTCTCTGTGAGCCCCCAACATCCATTGAAGTCAGAAGAGGAAGTCAAATCCCCTGGAACTAGAGTCATCGGTGACTTCGAACCAACATTTAGGTTCTGAGAACCCAACCCAGGTCCTCTGCTCTTGCCGACTAAGGCATCTCTCTAGACCCAGACTTTTTTAAATTAATTTTTTTTTGGAATTTTATACATGAATATAGTATTTCTATTATCTCTACCACTCCATATAACTCCTCCTATGTCCCTACCTCCAATCTTTTTCTTTAACTATTATTATTATAATCACACATACAGAAGAAGGGATGGAAAGATAATAAGAGCCACAGTCTCCCTGCCCCCACATCCTACAGAGATCGCTTGGTGTTGCTTTTATGTACACATTTAGGGCTGTCCACGTGGGATTAGATAACCTTGACAGGGGTTTGGCCTTGGAGCAGACGAATTTCCTCTCAGCTATTGATTGCCTGTTGAGTGCCTCTTCATCTAGAGGTAGGGTCTTTTGAAATTTCCCCTATCTACAATGGCATGTCAATTGGTGGTATCATTATTCAGGTCTTGCCTAGGCATTTTGAGATTTCATGGGTACTGTTTCCCTGTCATGTCTAGCTAGAAGGCACTACGTGGCAGCAGCGTGTCCTGGTCTTCTGGCTTTTATAATCTTTCAACTCTTCTTCTGCAATGTTCCTTAGATATAGGTTGTATTCTTGATATACATCACTCGGGGCTGGGCACTCCTTGGTCCCTTATCCTCTCTGTTTGACCATTTGTGGATTTTCTGTAGTAGCTTCTGTGCTGATAACAGAAGTTTCTCTGATGAGGAGTGACAGTTGCACTTATCTTGTGGGTATAAGCATCGGTATTCAGAATGAACTCAGAGAAACAATATTGATTTAGGAAAGTAACAGTACTAGGTTCTCCTCAAGGGCCTACAGCCTCTCCAGCCACAGGTAACTGACTAGGTTTATAGTACCACACATGGATTCTCTCCAGTTCAGCTGGCTCTAAGTCCAACTGGATAGCTGTTAAGAGATTTTTTTTTTTTTTTTTGAGATGGGGTTTGGAATTAGCTCTTTAGACCAGTTTGGCCTTGAACTCACAGAGATCCATTTGCCTCCGCCTCCCAAGTGTTGGGGTTAAAGGCGTTTGGCACCACTGCTAGGTTGAGATAAACTCTTATATAGGCCTGGTGGTCTTTAATTCTCTATGAAGCTAAGGAAGACCTTGAGTTCTGTATTCTCTTGCTTCTAATTTGAGAGTGTTGGGATTAAAAGTGTGAGCCACTAGATCTTGCAGTATGGTGTCAGGGAGCAAACCTAGAATTTCGTATAAGCTATGCAGGCATTTTACCCTCTGAGCTTCACCCACAGCCTCTGCAGTCTTACTGGTTCAGGTTTGGACCCAGTGAATTCCCTGAGAGGTTTCTGAGGTTCTGCTTTGCCTTTCCCTTTACAGTAGAGCGTGGGAGGTTGGCTTACCCTTGTTCACAGGGTTCATGCGTTGGGCCCTGGCATCCACTCTTTGTATTTCCCAGTGTATCTCCTGGAGTGCATTCTGTTTGTTGTTTAGATGCTGTTTTGTCTTTCGCACTAAAGCTCTAGCCTTTTAAACCCCACCTCCCTGCTATGCTGCGTCTTATGACGTGTGCCTTCATCCCACTTAAACCTAATGGATGTTTGTGAACCCGATGGCAGGTCTTGGGAATGAAAGGATCCACCCAGAGTCCTAACATCATGAAGGGTAGTTTCTGTTTTCTATGTCTTTGAAGAAGTGTTGGGGTGGGGGAGTTTAGGGAAATGTCTTTTAAAGCACCTGAGGTGGGCTGAGTCATCCATAGACAGGTGCCACAGCCTCTCCCACTGTACTCTGCCAGTTGGGGTGTAGATTGTCTTACAAGCAACAGAACTGCTCAGGATGAGGCTAACTAGGAATTTGAAACCAAGAATCCCCTGGTTCTCCCCACTCCCTGGTTTTCTTGCCCACTTGTGCTTACTCATTTCTAACGATCTCATTTCAAGGCTTGAACTTGGGGCTGGATGTCATCACACTAAGACTTTGCCTTTTTCTGGGGAATCTCCACTCAGTGCTAAAATCTGGGTCTTGGGAAGGGAAGACAATGTCCTTCCCATTTCCTCAGTGGCAGCTCTGATCGAGGCTGGCATAGTGGAGGAAGCTGAGCCCCAGATCACTCCCCGACTCCCTCTGGGCAGAGGTTGGTTTTGGTGACAGAAGGAGAGAGCCAGGAAGCTGAGATGGAGTGGGAACACTGTAGCTAGGGGTAGTGGGATGTTCCAGGCCTGAAGGGACACAGTAGGCCCTGAAGCAAGTGGGACTGACTACAGCTGAATCTGTTTTACCTGGGCCATCGACAATGGGGAAGAGTTCACTTATAACTATTAAGAAGAGAATGTAGAGACTGTGGAACTTCTTAAATGTGCTCCTCCCTGAGGTGGCCTTTCACAGCTCAGCTGACAGCAGAGTCACCTCAATTTTTACTGTTGGAGGATATCTATGAAGGAAATCCCTTCTCTCATTACAATGACCTCAACACACACATACACACACACACACACACACACAGACACACACACTCAGAAATGCCTTACAGTCTGGTTGACTGGTATCTGGATTACACAGCACAAGCTCCAGTGGTTGGGGCCTCGGTGGAGCCCTAACTGAAGCTACTTCCCAGCTTGAGGGGAAAAGTGTGATGATTTGTGAACAGCTGCTTGAATGTGATACAGTCACCACCAACTTCTGCAGCAGCAGCTTTCCCCTTCAGCCTCAACGTGGATCTCATTTAGCCTATATTCCCCACATATCTTGAAACAACAAACACAATAATAGCCTTCGAGTATGAGGAATCCAGATTGAAGCATCTGGAACTGGCCCACTACAGATTCAGCTGTTGTCCACAGCTCATCAGGGATCCCCACAGCTGCAGACCACCATGTCCTCTTTGGAGGAAATGTCTGGGTTCCAGGCAAGTGAGGCAGGGCCTCAAAGAAAAACTGGTCAGGCATAGGGCTGAACTCCAGCCGGTCTGACTCAACAGCTGTCTCCCCAGCGCTGTGCTATCCATTCCCAGACGCCCTGAGAATACTCAGGCTGTGTCTGGTTTCTCCAATATAAAAAGCATTCTGTTTATTAACTCATGAAGAAGCAAAATAATGAGACATGATGTGAGTGATGGATGACGACGGGCCTGGAGTTCTTATCAGCTCCCTCTCCACCCACAGGCTCGGCGCTGCAGAGCTCATGCTCAGTGCCTTGCTCTGCCCACCCACCCAGCTCATTGTGGACCCAGTGGCTGAAGTCTTCAGATGATTTCCTGCTTCCTGCCAGTGTCTGCACAGAACTCAGACTCTGTTTTCTCTGTGTTTCATTTCTACACCATGACACAGCCAAACCCGATTCTTCTGGGATCCATTCCAAAGCAGGGAGAGTAGCCAGAGTGAGAGAAAAAAAATATAGTGGATCCGTTTTAAGAATGGGCAGTGTTAGTTCTTATTGAGGGCCAGCTCTTGTGACTGCAGGGCTGAAGAACACGCTTTGGAGGCAGGACAAGGTGAAGACGCTTGTATCTATAAGACAACTTGGGTTTTAACCGCTAACGTACAAGGCTCCATATGTCTTTTCTCTATAAAATTAGGAAAATGAAAATTAAACAATACAGTCTGTACTAGAGGAAAGCTTGTTCAAGGAAGATGGGTGTGTATCTGGACGCTTGGAGGCCAGGGTTGTTTTGTTAAACAAATTCTGGCCTGAGTAGAAACATCAAGTGGACAGGAGGTAAAGAAGTGGGCTAATGACTAACTAACTGCTCCTCTGGTGACCTCTGGGCTCAGAGCTGTCATTCTTTCAAACTCACTTATGCAAATTGTCAAAGCAAGCTGCAGAGGGAAAAAGGCAGCAACAGCAGCCGCTGTTGCTGCAGTTTCTGACCCTTGAAACTGTCTGACTAACTCCCATTTCCTAACTCCTGACTATGGAGAAAGATTGACATGATTCTCACTTGGGTGTTCCTGTCCCTGTGGAAGAGCAGGGGCACCTAGGCCTCTTCACTGACATACGTCCCCATCGCTTGCTTTCCTCTTCCTTAGAAGCTGCTCCTGGCCCTCTTGCTACCTCATGAGACATAACCATCCCAGGCTTCCCACCGGTGTTACACTGCTACCAATCTGCTGACCCTTTCTAGACACTCAACATCATCTCTGCCTCTCAAATACCCAGTTTACCACGCTAGACCAGTACTGATAACCTGTAAGCCAAGAGTCACACACCCAGTGAGAAGACAAGACAACCCCCCTGAGCCCTAGATACTGGTACACTCGGTCACAACCCCCTTGACTCACAGCCCATGGACTGCCCGCAATTTTCAGTCACTATGCTGCATCCTGAATGTACTTTTCTGGTTGCTTTTGTTTCTCACATTGATGTCAAATGTCAACCATCATTATTAGCACTTTATATTAATTGCCACTATTAAACACATTACCTTTTTATTCTCAGTGTCTCAATAGTGTTTTAAGCCTTGTGACATCGCTGTATTCTAGTTTCATCTACAAAGTTCACATTTGAAAACAATCAAGTTATCAAAAAAAAGGGAAAAATTCCGGACAATGGTGACACACACTTTTAGTCCCAGCACTTGGGAGGCAGGTGGATCTCTGAGTTTGAGACCAGCCTGGTCTACAGAGTGAGTTCCAGGGCAATAAGGGCTATACAGAGAAACCCTCTCTCAAGCCTGAAGAGTTGGCTCAGTGGTTAAGAGCATCCATCGTTTGCTCTTTCAGAGGTCTTGAGTTCAATTCCTAGCAACCACATGGTGGCTCACAACCATCTATGATGGGATCTGATGCCCTCTTCTGGCACACAAGTGTACATGCAGATAGAGCACTCATACATAAAGTAAATAAGTCTAAAAAAAAATGAAAAGAAAAAAAAAAAAGAAAAGAAAAGAAAAAAGGAAAAGAAACCCTGTTTCAACTCTATCTCCCAAGGTGGAGAAAAACCCTTGTGCTTTAAGGTTATGAACTTTGTGTTGAGCCACTGACTTAGCTATCCTGGGGTTCATGCAACTCATAGACTGGATTGTACACACCAGGTAGGAACTTGCTTAGGCAGAGTTTGTTGCAGAGACAAATGTGTGGAGAGATGAATGAATAGAGAGCCGTCTTGCTGCAGAGGGGTGTGCTATCATTTCCATTCAGAAAATATTCAGCATGGAACACAGTAGAGGAAGTGGATTTTGTGGGCACGCAGGACAATTTCTGCTTTTATTTCTCAGAAAATATTTTGGAAGAAAATTTAAAAAAGGAAAACCCTTCACCAGATAGCACTGAGAGCTGTGGTGGTGGAGTGTACAGACCACAAAAAGTCAAGAGTTCAGTAATTTATCGACTCTATCTGTCTCTCTCATCACTTGCCTTTTATAATCATAGTGGTTTTTGTATATGTGTGTGTGTTGAGGGGTTAATCAGTTAAAATCAGTTAATCAGTTAAAAATATTAATTGTAATGGGTTTTAAAAAAATGACGACAGCATAAATCTCACAGAGGATCAGGGATGATAAAGTACAAACTGCTGAGTGTTTTCTGGACTAAGACAAATAAAACAAAAGCCTGAAATTACATTGGACAAACACAAGGACAGATGCCATCTGTGATGAGTGGCTCAGTTCATCCCCTTCACCGTCTCCTTCCGGTCTCTGTTGGATTCAGACATTTTGAGAGGGTTGATGGGCAAGAGGTGGGAGAAGGAAGCTGGTGGAAAGTGCTGTCTTAATCCCCAAGTCTCCTAGGAAATATGACTTGTCTGAACTTGATTACATAGCTTTAGAGAAATACCTCATACATGACTAATGTAGTTCTAGTCATAGAAACAGGAATTTCTTTAGACTGCCCTGGGGTCACAGCAAGAGGGACCAAGGAAGAGAAGCTTTGGTTAAGGCATGTGTGTACTACACCACACACACACACACACACACACACACACACACACACACAGAGAGAGAGAGAGAGAGAGAGAGAGAGAGAGAGAGAGAGAGAGAGGAAGAGAGAGAGAGAGAGATACAGAGATATAGAGACATACAGAGACAGAGAGAGGAGATATGCAGATACTTTGTGTCATAATGCCAAGTACTAACCCCCATGTTGAGCCCTCAGGCTCATACAGGAGATACTTGTCAGCCATACTTGGCTTGTGGCTTTAAGTTGAATGAGCACTTTCCAGGCACCCTGAATATTGTACTTTGCAAGAATTAACTTACTCATTAATAAGATCTTAGCCCCAGTACATAGTGTTCTCTATGAACTGAGGCTCACAAAAAGGTCTTAAAAGTTGCCCAGGCTTAGGTAGGCATGGTAGTGCACTTCTTTAATCCCAGCACTTGGGAGGCAGAGGCAGGCAGACCTCTGTGGGTTTGAGGCCAGCCTAATCCACAAAGTGAGTTCCAGAACAGCCAGATCTGTCTTGAAAAACAAAACAAAGCAAAGCAAAGCAAAACAAAACAAAACAAAGAATAAAATGATAAATATATAGATAAGTTGCCACAAATTTGTTTTACACACACACACACACACACACACACACACACACCCATCCTACCACCACCAAATATTAAAAAAAACCTATTACAATTAATATAATTGTATAATTATCACACACTTTTAACTGGTTGACTCCTCAACACACACAAAACCCATTATGACGGATATCTTTATAAAAGGCAAGTGATTGAGAGGGGAAAAATGGAGTCAATAAAATAACCAAACTCTTGACTTTCCATGCTAAAGACCAAAAGCTGCTTTGTATCACCTCCAGGAGGAGCGAGAACAGCGCCAGCCACACACCTGTTGGCTCACCTTGCATACACTTTAAAAACTCAGCTTTTAACATGCTCAGCAGGCAAGCATGGGGACTGGCGCTCAGATCACTAGAGGCCACACAGAAGCTGCATGGGTATAGCAGCCCTCTTATAATGACAGGAGGAGGGAGGACAGACACAGGGATCCCTGGAGTAAACTAGCTAACTAGATTAGTCTAGTCAAGAGCATCACCTCTGTGTTTGGTGAGAGACCCAGCTTCAGCATATAAAGTCGAGAGTTATGGAGGAAGACTCACAGACTTCCGCATGCTCTGAAGACATGCATGTGCACAATGCATACCCACGTAGGTACATACCACACACATGCCTATACAAAAAGAATTCTCAAGCTTAACAATTGGAAATGGAAAATGAAAAATGTACTTAATAAAGGGGAGGACTCCTACATTTGGGGAGGTGCTCCACACTTTCCTACTCCATCCTGTAGATGAACGTGATCAAAAGGAAGGTCAACTGTATGGCACGATCACCCAGCAGCCATTCAGTATCTGCCCTTTGAGGTCTTCATTATTCTAAGTGGGCTAAAAATTGATGTCAGGGACATTAGTGGCAAAAGTTGCCCTATGTACTAACAGATATGCACACACATTTAATGATTTATTCTTTAAGAATCAGCTTTAGGGCCGGGCGGTGGTGGCGCACGCCTTTAATCCCAGCACTTGGGAGGCAGAGGCAGGCGGATTTCTGAGTTCGAGGCCAGCCTGGTCTACAGAGTGAGTTCCAGGACAGCCAGGGCTATACAGAGAAACCCTGTCTCGAAAAACAAAAAAAAAAAAAAAAAAAAAAAAAAAAGAATCAGCTTTAGGGGCTGGAGTGATGATTCAGTTGTTAAGAGCACTCTCTGCTCTTCCAGGGAACCCAGGTTCAATTCCCAGGACCCACATGGCAGCTCACAACTGTCTGTAACTCCAGTTACAGGGAATCTGACACTCACACAGACATACATGTAAGCAAAACACCAATACACATAAAATAAAAATACATAAATATTTAAGAAAAAAAAGAATCAGCTTTAAAATATTTGGAGCAAGAGTTGTGTGTGTGTGTGTGTATGTGTGTGTGGTGGGTGCAGAAGACGGTGTGGGCACAGAAGGAGAGAGAACAGCTGTTGATTAAGTCAAGGTCAGAAGCAGCATTAAAATCCTCAGAAAGTTCACACTGCTGGTGATTACATGTTTCAGGACATGTGTGGGCCAGATATACATGGGGATCATGTTCTGACTATCCTGAACAGCAGTCCCCAAGAAGGAGACCCCCAAGGAATGCTATATGTACAGATTTGGAAAGTCTGGCTTCCGTGTATTCCAGGACACACTTTTAGTTTCCATGGAGGAGTGTCCACACTTCTTATTCTTCCTTAAGACATCCTAAGTCTTAGGTGGAGGAAGAGTTTCCTGAGCGGTGAGTGGCTGAAGTAGCTGTCAGAGCTGCAATGAGAGGAAAACTTTTGCTGCTAGACTTCACTTAGGAAGGCAAAGAGCTCCTGAGATTTTTCTCTCCTTAAAGTGAGTTCTCTCTTTTGACAGAAAAAAATTTTTTGAATCTGGAAACCTGAAGGAATATTTTTGGAGGCTACAAGTCCCATGGGGTGAGTGGCTTAAAAACAGAAAACCCCCATCTGTCTATTCTAAAGGAGAGAAATCCAAAACCAGGCTATCTGCAAGGAAGGATTTCAGGCCTGTTTCACTGGCTTGAAGACACCTGTCTTGACATTCACATCTGTTCCTCTTGTTTCTTCACATCGTCTTTCTCTGTGTGTGTCGGTGGGTCTGAACGTCCCATTCTTATAAGAACACCAGTCTTACTGGGTTGATGTTCACCTGTCTGTAGAAGAAGGGCTAACACTTTAATATCTGAGTTAAGGATGTAGTGGGGGAAAGACACAATTCCATTTATAAAAGCAACAAGAAAGAAGAACGAAGGCTTGAAGAGACGCCCATTTTAAAGGAATGGAAAGTGTGCAGAGTTGACATTCTTGTGCTTAGCCTCAGAGCCCTGGAAATTCCCTGTATCTGGCTTCTCCGATTCTCAGAATTTCATCCCACTAAAAAAAGAGACATCTAAGTACATTCCAGGCATTTCTGATGACACAATCACCCACTGGCACTCTTCACAATGTGCTAACCAGATCTTACTTAAACTAATTTGGCAGATTTGTTAAAACCAGATCCACGTGACTATGTACTTATCCTTCTGCATAAGTGAATCTGATACTCCAGACACTGGAAAAAAAATCACAATATTTGAAGCACCATCTCCTTAGGTTGGAGACCTGTTCCTTCCTGCTGCTATAATAAAACCTTTCCTTGTGTTCTTCCAAATTTTTGAGGACTACTGCTATCTTAATTCATGCACTAGGTACAGTGCTAAGTCCCATGATTCTCCTTCGAGTAGGATAGACTTCTGTGTGGGAGAAGGAATTCTCATATATTCAAGAAAGACAGTTTACAAGTGGAGAGGAAAGACCTAGGCACTCAGAGATGATGTGGTGGTGAGAGACCTGCTCTTTTCGGGCAGGATTGTTGCTTGTGGTTGGTAAAACATGGAGACTGGTTGCTTCCTGTGTCGTGCCAATCACTGCATAGCTTTCATTATTTCCTTCATGCTGTTGGGAGGTGGAGGCCAGGGTGCAGGCAGCAGGATGCCTAAGCTGAAGGAATGGGTATAAGTCTCCTTCTCATCCCTCTAAGGAACTATGAAGGATGGTTAACTGTAGTGAAAGGAGTTCTATTTAGCTCTTTGTCGTCTGGGAGATGCTAACGGTCCAGGCAGCATGGAACAGGTTCTGTGGAGAGTCCCATTTGGGTCCCTACGTGGTGGATGACATTCGTGGGAACATGTGAAAGAAAGGTCACATCTCAAAATGGGAAACCAGGAGAAGATCAGGGATTATTTGCTCTCATTAGTGATTCTTGTAAAATCTTAGGAAATTGCATGAGAGATTTCTTCATCTCTTCCAAAATCAGTGGCCCTAATGACCCGACCACTGTTTGCCAGGCCCATTTCCTCACCACGGTCAAACTGAGGACCAAACTTTTAAAAAAATACAAATCCTTAAACCACATTCAACCCATAGCATATGGCTGCAAAGTTTAAAGAATTAACTTGAGGAAAACCAACTAGGAAGATGTATGTACCAGTTTCCAAACATTTCCGAATAAGAGGACCCCTTTATGCTATTTAAAAATATTGAAGACTTTAAGGATAATGTTTTTATGTGGTGTATATTTTCTAAAATGTCCTGTTAGAAAATAAAATCGAAATGTTTTGATGTGTTCAGTTCAGTTAAAATAGCAACAACATACACTTTAACATAAACATCACTGGCCATGAAAATGTAGTGTATCCTCCCCAAATGCAATAAAAAAATGGGAATTATATTAAAGTTTTGGAAAGGTACTTAGTGTCTGGCAAAAGAGAGGACAACTAGAACTTTTTTGAATCTGTTTCCATGTTGAATCTTCAGCTTTGGCCGAAGTGAATGAAGGGTCTGAGAACTGCAGTCAGGAAGGTAGGATCTTGGGAATCTCCACAAAAGTACCTAGACACTCAAGGACTTCCCTGACCATGTCCTGAGACCTGTCGGATTGTTGGTTTCAGAATCTTGTCACATTCTGATCAGACTTCTTTTTCTAATATGCTTTCCAAACAATATTATTTTTTTTTTGTTCGTACTTTTGTTTTTTTTTCCAGACAGGTTTTCTCTGTGTAGCCCTGGCTGTCCTGGAACTTGCTTGGTAGATCAGGCTGGCCTCAAACTCAAAGATCCATCTGCCTCTTCCTCCTGAGTGCTGGGATTAAAGGTGAATGCCACCAGGATACTTAGGTGTTGGTGAGACAGCTCAATAAGATAGTGCCACACAAGTGTGAGGACCTGAGTTTGTATAGCCTGAATCCATGTAAAGCTGGGCACAGTAGACATACATCTGTAATCCTAGCTCCCCTATGCAGAGATGGGAAGTAGAATCAGGAGAATCCCTGGAAGGTCATAGACCAGCTAGTCTGGCACATGTACCTGCAAACCATAAGGTTGCCCTCTGGCCTCAACACACACACACACCTTGACTCACACACATGAATACACACACACACACACACACACACACACACACATCTTGACATCTTGACATCTACACGCACGCGCACGTGCACACTCAACAAGAAAAAGGAGTCTTAAACATCAGAATTTTAGTTTATAATCTAACATTAAAAATATTGACCACAGCTGGGTTTAACTCTGTGAATTAGAGAGTAGCCTGGTGACCATAGTGAATTCCAGGATGGCCAGAGCTGCATCCTGAGACGCTGCCTTACAAAACGAAACGAAATGAAACAAAACAAAATAAAACAAAACAAAACACCCCCAACCCCAAAGACTGATCACACTTACTCCAAAGTCTAAACTTTTTCCTCATATTTGAGAAATTATATTTGATATGAAAACTTCTACTTTTCACTTTGCTTTAGGGAGAAAGTCCTTTAAAAATACTCGAGAAACAAACACTACTACTCAGTACCTGTACTGAAAGAAACACTACTACTCAGCAGTGGCTGTTCTAGTCCTGAAAACTTGACTTCTACTATGTTCTCATGAATCGTATACATGTCACAGATCACGGCCACAGGCAATGGAGCACGTTCTGAGAATTCGTTGAATTTTGGATTGCGTCTTTTTCTTGGTCGTTAGAGGAAACTTGTCACATGTCATGCTGACTGTCGGAAACGTAGAGGAAGATAACAGAAGCTGTACGTCACTCGGCAGTTTCCTAAACAGAAGGCGTCTGACTCGGTGTGACCACATGTGACTGGCCCTGGAAACCTTCCATGGGCCAAAGACACAACTTTACCTTCAAGTCAGGATGAAATCCAACATGATGTGAAATCCAGGATGATGTGAATCCCCCAGGGCCATGATTTCTGTAATCCTGGACCCTGAGGACCGAAAGAAAACCCTCCCTCATGTTCTCTTTATATCTCAGGATGCTCTGGACCACAGGCACTTTAGAAAATTCTCTAAGCCCCAGCTTCTGGTATCCTTTGGCCAACTTGTGACGGTTTCTTTCTCAGCATCCCTCACTGTCCTTGCTCCTCTTCACTTGGCTACGATTTCTCTCCTAGAGGATTCTCATTTCAGCAGCTTTTTCTTGTATCTCACCATTCAAACTTGTGACTGACCTAGTATCCAACAAGCCTACTGTCTCACGAGCACCCAGCCTTCATACTTTAAGCACATATCTCCTGGGCCCTACTTCCTCCTTATTTTCTGTTCTGAGTACAGAGATGTAGAATCAGTTCCTGCTCCCCCAAAACTCCTTACCCAGGGACATTTGCATCTTCAAGAAGGAGGTAAAATTGATGGTCTTTTACCCAAATGTCAGAAAGGGAAGTGGGTACACTCAGGTGTTGTGAGCAGAAATGCTGGGGACTGGGGAGATGGCCTTGTGACGACATCTCTTACTCCTGCAGTTACTTTAAGCTACTTATGTTGAGAAAGGAGGTTCACACTCTGACACACCTCTTTGCATCACTGATTTGTAGTGTGCCAAAACATTTTTGGCATTGTTTGCATTTTGGCATTGTCTGCTACTGGGAGCCATAGAAAAAAAATCTGGAGGTCTCAGAGGAGCTACCCAACCTCAGAAGGCGGTTTGTCTAGATAATGCTGATCAATGGTCTTTTACAATGATCAAGTAACAGTGGACGTATGTACTTGCTGGCAAAGAATAATGGTCTTTCCCCTACAGCAAGCTATTGCCACCAACTCTTCTCTATAGCTTGCTTTTCCTTGGGAATGATTTCATTTCTTGGTTTTCTTCTTGAGTTTTTGTCTCTGAAGTGTTATACAATTCAATCCCAAGACGGGTACTCCTCTGAATTCTAGATACGATGGAGTCGGTCACTGTCTGAACACATCAGCAGACTCATGTGAGGCTAGATTCTGATGGAGAAGGACTACTTGTTTTTTTGGGTTGGCAGATAGATTTGTACTATGACTTGTGAAAGGTATTATAAATCTCTGTTAGTCCCTGCAGAAGGCCTCATGTGCTAGCCAGAGGCTACAGAAGATATTTCAATTTTCTCAGTTTTAGGTACCCCTTTAAAAAGCCCTGTGGGTCACAGAGGAGAAAGCACTACGTTGGCTTGCTGAGAGAAGTTTAAATAAATATAATTATTAGATTGCATGCACAGAAGCAGCATTCCACAGAACAGGAGTAATAGGAATTAATGAGACAATGTGGCTTATCTTAAAGTATTAACACACACATTTCATGGAGCAATAGAGGAAAATCTTTTTCAAAAGAGCACATAATCTTAGGAAAAAACAGAATGACAAGTTTCTGTCCATGTTTAGCTTTGTGACTTGTGGTTTATTCAGTCATTTTCTCTTTCTACACTTGGGTTCTGAAATAACTTTCCTTCCTGAAGTGGCTTGTTTCCCTCTTACATTTCACCGGATATTAATACTTCTGGGTTCTGGCCCTCTCTGCAATGTTCCTGGTTCTCACACTTCCTATTGAGAAACTGCTGCTCACACTGAGAATATCCTGCTTGGTCACTGAGTTGACTGTTCTTAGCGGCAATTCTCAAGAGAGTGGGCTGGTGGCTGCCTGGGCTCTGGCAGCTCTGAAATTTGTCAGATTCAGATCATTCACTGACTATTGGCTTGAGTTAGTCACTGGAGGTGGCTCTGTTAAGGAAGTACCATGACTAGGCAAGGAGATTGCTGGATACAATTCTGTTGGCAGTCCTGAGGGAGTCAAACATCTTTTGGGAGTCCTGACGATCAGTGATGCATTGTGGCATTGAACAGAAACAATCACCAATAAAAAGGAATTTGAGGTAATGACCCCAGGGGGATTTTTCATTAAACTCTGCCTTACAACGCTTTGTTAGTACAAGAAAATGTAAGCCATTTCTCTGGGGCTCATATTGTCAAGGGCTATTTGAAGGAGAGAGTTGGTTCCAAACTGGGGAAAAGTTTGAGAAGAGTGTCTAGGACTCAACTTCTAACTCTGTAGCTCTCTCATTTATTATGGTGTAAAAATTTATCTTATAATTCAAGGGTCTTAAAATGAAAACCATCTTACTGTTTATGATTCCGAGTGTTAGGAAATTCAGGCTGTGCTCTGTGTGGGTGACTCATCTCAGCTTACAGTGTTGACTGGGCCGTCATCTGGAAGACATGGACTGACCTTGCTTTCCCAAGGGCCTCTCTTCGATGTAGAATCTCTCACTGTTTCAGTGGTTGTGTTTATACTAGGCCGGTGGATTCTCCAAACTTCTTAACATCCTTGCAAGGCCCAAGGAGTCATGCAGTTTTCTTCACCCACATTCTACTGAGCAATGTAAAATGCAAGAACAGCTCAGAACCTCATAGAGCAGAACACACCCCACTGCCTTGCAGCTGCACCAGGCTTTGCTGGCACCTGCATTTTGCTGTTCATTGTTTCGAGACACTGCTTTAGCGCCTGCTCCTCCTGAGATGCTCCCAAGGGCCTTCATTGAACACACTAATATTAAATCATCACCTCTCATCTTTCTAAAATGGATTCCAAAGTGTTATCAGCTGTAAAATACACACAGTTCTAACTGCTCTTTAAAAAAAAAAAAAAAAAAAAAGGCCCCGGAGTCAAGTAAGCTGCAACATGGCATCATTTATTAAAACTCATTTGAGAAGAAACAACATATTGGAGTTAATGCAAAATGGCAATTATTCAATATACAGTTCAGCAGAGTTCTAAGTAACCAACCACGTGGGAGCGAAGACCTGGTTGTTCTTCTGGATAACAATTTAACTGCGTCCTGCAGTCTGCTGCTTCTCCTTTTCCAGCCTTTGCAGAGCATCGACTTGCACGGCTCTCACTCGGGCCCTTAAAGTACCAATTCTCCCCCTCCAACCCTCATATGAAACCATGGAGCAAAGTATCCTGTGGTGATAAAGGGAAGAAATGAGCGTCTGTAGGTTAAATAGCAAAGCTACTCTCTGCTGGGAATCGGTGTCTGTTTAGGCGTACTCTGTCACCCGGCTCTTCCAGTGTATCTGACCCTCTGTTGGCCCCTTCAGTTTACTTATTGAATGTTTTTTCACAGAATTAGCCCTTAGCATTTTCAATGGCCTCCTGGGAGATGTGATGTCCAGAAATGCACTACTTCAAGAATGCAGGGGTCACCATATTTCCCAATGTTTACGATGTCTCTGTTATCTATCATAGAATGTGCCAGATGATGAGAATACAGTGGTCAAAACCATGCATATGGGGCTTGGAGCTTTGGGTCAGTAGGAGAGTGCTCATCTAGTGTGCTTAAGGTGGCTCTGATCCCAAACAGGGCAAAACACAGGAAAACAAACACAGTGATGGCAGTGGAGCCTGTCTTTGAGCACCACAGTCTCATGAAGGAGGTAGGTACGGACTACGTAAAACAAACAGTTTAACCAGGAGATCCTGTAATTATTACAGGGGAGTAAAGGAAACAACGAGTGATAACAGGACAGACCTCTTTATATACAGATGCTACGGAGAGCATTCTGGAAGGGAACGTTTAGCGGAGAGTATCTGTAAGAGTGAGCTACGCAGAGACAGGGAGGGTTCTCTGAAAGGGGTGGAGTCAGCAAGTGCGCAGGTGCAGTAGACTGAGCGTGGCGTGGCACGTTCTCAGGACTCAGAGAGGCTGGGACGTCCAGAGCACAGTGAGCAAGTGTCTCTAGAATATCATAAACATGTGTAAAGATCCTTAATGAAGGAAACTGAGACAACAATAACAAAAACAACTGGACCCACGATTTTACAAGCGTAGCAACAATAATTTTGGAAGAAAAAAGTGTGTTGTGTGTTTGAAGTATATAAAGAGCATGTGTGTGTGTGTGTGCGTGTGTGTGTCTGTGTGTGTGTGTGTCTGTGTGTCTGTCTGTGTCTGTGTGTGTTTCTTCCTGGCTGGATGCTGAAAATGGTTCTTAAATTTATAATATCATTAATTAAGTCAACATATTTTTCTTTCTTCCTTCTTTTGTTATATTTATTATTATTATTACTATTTTAACTTTTTATTGATTTTTTGGAATTTGACATCATGCATCTCAGTCCCACTCACTCCCTGTCACCTCATATCTGCTCTTTGCTCTTGCAACCTCCCCCCAAAGTAAAACACACAAACACACACACACACACACACACATACAAACACACACTCAAAGCCTAGAAAAACATCTTATTGTAGAAGCTGTATTATGTCACTGTGTGTCTTAGAATATATCACTCTGTCCGCACATCTTCACTTGCAAATGTTCATTGCAATGAGTCATTGGTCTGGTTCAAGGTCTCTGTCTTCTGTGCCACCATCAATACTGGATCCTCACTGGGACTCCTCCCACTTATCCTGTTGTTGCCTGCACCACTAGAGCAAGCTCTGGAGCACTGCTCCATCGAGACCACCCAATGCCACTATTTATTATTTATTTTTGTGATGGAATCTTGCTCTATTTTTAAGGCTGGCCTTGAACTTGAAATCTCTTGCCTCAGTGTCCCAAATACTAGAGGTCATAGGTGAACATTGATGCACCCATCTAAGTCAATATTTTTAAGTATGAAAATGAAGTAATCATTAAGCAGTGTGGAGATTAGTCATTTTAATTATGTTCTTTTGTAAGATTTATTTGTGTGTGTGTGTGTACTTGACTGAATCCGACATGTGTGTGGGTGTCTGTCAAGCTAGAAGAAGCCTTGGGATCACTTGGAGCTTCTTGTAAGCTGCCAAACATGAGTGCTGGGAAGTCAACTCAGATTTTCTGGAAGAACAGCAAGTGCCCCAATTATACTCTTTTTTTTTTTTTTAGAAAGTTGAATGGAGTAGGAATGTGTATACAGCACTCATTCTGTTTACAAACCAAATTTATAAACTAAATATAAACCATGCACATAGACCAATGAAATGAAAAATTATCAATATCAACTTAAAGTAATAGATGGTGACATTTGCTGTCGTTAAATTTTTGGTGTTGGATTTAATTGTATACAATGTACCACTGCATTTCCCAGTACTTTTTTTTTGTTTGTTTTGTTTTTGTTTTTTTTTTTTTTTTCGAGACAGGGTTTCTCTGTGGAGCCCTGGCTGTCCTGGAACTCACTCTGTAGACCAGGCTGGCCTCGAACTCAGAAATCCACCTGTCTCTGCCTCCCAAGTGCTAGGATTAAAGGCGTGAGCCACCACTGCCCTGCTTTCCCGGTACTTTTTGCAAAGGTAGTTCTTTTGAATTATTTTTGTTACCACCATTGTTGCTTTTCTTCTTTTTTTAAAAAAACCTTTCTTTTAATAATAGATCCATCATCTTGAAAGACCAATTAGTATGTGTTAAGGTACAATATTGATATTCAACAACCCAATTTTGCAAAAACCCCATTAGTTCTCACTACTGTATTTAACGTTAACTTCACTGAGAGTCCATATTTCACAGGAATGCCTGTGATTCTGTGGCTTTGTCTGCTGCCGGCTCTGCAGTCTTTGTAGTTTCACATGTCTCTTCTACCACCTCTCTCTTGAGGTGACTGCAAACCACAGAATGTATGTTGTGGAGTTTTGATTTTCTTGGTGTTAATGTAAGTCTGTAAAGCTGCACGGGGTACTTGAAAGAAAAGATGTAGTCCAAAGATGCTAACATGTGCTTTTATTACTTAACCAGCATCATCAATATGAAAGCACAACTGTCAACAGTTTCTTTCCCTCTTCCTCTCTAAATCAAGAGGTGACTAGAGGCTTAATGAGTTAGTTGTCCAACAAAATGCAGTTTATATGAGTAAGACTAACACACACTAATTCTGTGGCGCTTCCACCTGAATCTCTTGGAATGCAGCCTCATAAATAATTCCTACCCAGAGAAGAGCAGGCGATTGACTGCTCCCGCTGGGCTCCCAGCCAATGGCCAGCCTCAAGTACCAGCCACAAGTGCCTCAATTTGCAAGAACAGAAGCAACAGGAGTTACCTAACCGAGCCCATTCAATCTGCAGAACATGAAGCATAGCTATAAGCTGTAGCTTTATTTCACCATGGAACAGTTTGTCATGTAGCAACAAGATCAAGTGTCCTGACTCGTGCAAGACACTTTAGGGACAAACCTCACCACAGGAATCAAAGGGATAGAAGTCTCCCTTGATTTCTTTCTTAAATGCTAAATCCAGTGCATCATCGGTATATGCTGTTGGTCCAGAAGGTTATCCCTTGACTCCATAAGCTAAAAGAGCTTGCCTTTACCCAAAAGAGAGTGATGCAGCCCAACAACTACCAAATGTTCCTCAACCAAGTGATGGCCATGCCCTATACTATTTTGACTTTCTCTCCATATTGCGTCACCTGTCTTTGCTCCCGATTGTAGTTTGATCTGAAATGTCCTGTGTTACAGAATATCTGATCACAGTGTGAACCCCAAGATTGTGTTATTTACTGAAATACTTGTTTCTAGTTGTAATGTGTCTCAGTCTTAGCACACACCTTTAATCCCTCTAGTTGGAAGATACACATGCTCTGAGTTCCTACTTTCAATTCCAAACAATGAAGGTAAAGTTAGTTTGCAGAAGGAAGCACCCATGTTTGAAAGTGATGTCTAATCGAGTGGCAGACAAAGTGACGAATCTGAGAAAGATTTGACAGAATAGGATTTGCTCAACTGTCATGAGAAGGGAGAGGAAAAGGAAGCTACTTGAGGGGCAGTGCAGAGAGAGAGGAGGCAGTTTTACTGGAAGAGTTATAGAGACTGATTGAAAAGAGAACAAGCTAGACACAGGTGAGTACAGAATGAGTCAGAGAGTGAGAAGGGGCCAGATGATTAGAACATATCACCAAAGTTAGTATGAATTGCTAATTTGGGAGAGGCTGAGAGAGAAGCAGCTAGATTGAACCAGTTAAGTTGGAGAGGTGTTGGAGCCAGGGCAGCTGAGTTGAACCTGCCAGCCAGAGCTCAGAAAGGACTAGAGAGGGTGAGTATATTCAGTAATAAGCCTCAGAGACTGAAAACATTCTAGGCCTAGATTAGATTATACTGAGGCTAGAAGCTTCCAGGACTAGGCCTAGGTTAGCAGACAGAGGCAAAAGCCTTCCAGACTACAATTACTACAGGAAAATAAAAGTTACCTTTACAGTCCTGCAAAGGCTTGTTTGCCAGTTGGCAGGATTTAGGAAAAATACTTGATCTTGAGTACCTAGACAATGGGTTAATCCCCTCCTAGATTATTGGACTGTGAAGGAAAACTGGAGACCTGTTGGAGCCACTCTCTGAGAATAGACCCTGTATATCTGGCCCCTTCCACAATCTTTTTTGCTTCTTGTCCTCATGAGGTGAGAACTGTGTTTCACTGTATCCTCTGGACCACAACACGCACTCCGACTAACCATAAGCCCCAAAACAATGAAGCTAACGAAACTTGAACCCATAGCTAGCCAAACAAACCTTTTCTCCTTTACATTGTTTCTCTCAGGTATTTGGCCCATTAAAAATATGTGACACGGGCTGGAGAGATGGCTCAGCGGTTAAGAGCACTGACTGCTCTTCTAGAGGTCCTGAGTTCAAATCCCAGCAACCACATGGTGGCTCACAACCACCCATAATGAGATTTAATGCCCTCTTCTGGTGTGTCTGAAGACAGCTACAGTGTACTCATAAATAAAATAAAAAAAAAAAACTTATAAAAAAAAAAATATGTGACACTATCTGTGTGAATTGAGGCCAGCCTGATCTACATAGTGAGTTTAAGGACAGCCAGAGCTATATAGTGAGACCGTGTCCTACCTCAACCCCCCAAAATATCAGACAGAAAAGAGAGGATCATTTATTTAATGTGTCTAAGAAAAATTGCAAACATATAGTAAATGCTTAGTGATGTGCTTTAACACACAAATAAACTCACCAAATCCTCAAAACAGATTTATTATTGAAATTTGAAAAAAACCAAATTCCATTTTCTTTATACACTGAGTGAACTTTTGACCAGGCATGTGGGTTTCTTTGTATATGTCCTGTTCTCCATTGGACACTAAGTATCCTCAAGTTAGAGTCATTTATCTCACAAACCAGGTGAGAACGTGTTAGGGGCTCAGTTCCACAACTCTGTAACTCCACTATAGACCTCTATCATGAGTCCTAGGTTTTCAACTGTGTCTGATTGACCAGCTAAATATCAATCCCTATGGTCTCCCTTCTGAGTTGAACCACTGGCTAGAACAGCTTTTAGAACATAGGGGTACTCTTAGTTACCATCAGTTTGTTCCAGAGTGAATCATAGTATACACTGGCCTTAATGTCACCTGAACCTGGGGGCCTGAAGCAGAAACATTGTAAGTTAAAGGCCATTCTGCTACAGAATAAGACTTTTTTTTTTTAAGGACACAGAGAAACTAAATGAAGTGATACTTAGGGCATGGTCTAGAGAGTTCTGGGCTCTGGAGCCTCTAGCTTACTTCCAGCATGGGAGATGGTCCCTAACCTAACCTTGGCACCTCTAATTTTCCTACATTTTTTCTTCTTTCCTCATCATATAGGCAATTTCAACAGTTAACTATGCTCTCTCCCCTTCCCAGAGGATAAAAATGGGGCTAATTTTTTTTAAAACAGTTGTCTCTGTATGCTGTACATGGTATAAGTGCAAGTATGACACATGGAAGACAAAGAAGACAGTCAGGTGTCTATCACTCTCAGCTTGTTCACAGGTTTTCAGATAGGCTGGTAGCCAGGAACTCCCAGCACCTCTTATCCCCATCTGATTCCCACATCACTGGGGTCACAGGCAAGGATGCTGCAGTGCCCATTGGGATTGGAATTCCTACTAGCTGGTAAGTGAGCTTAACCTACTGTTTCACCTTCCAACTTCCTCCAACTCCTAATCTTCTAATCGTAGCTTGAACTTCCTGGTGACTATTTTCCATAGAGGGTCCTATCAAGAGTCACTTCAGTAGAATAAGAGATGCGCCTAGTGTCAGATTCCTGCCTGCAGTCCATTTCCTTGTCTTTGGCCAATGTCAGATTCCTGCCAGCCAGCCCCAAAAGCTCTCCACATCTCCCTCTTTTTTATTGCATAAACCAGATGGGGCCTGTCTTAGGTTGTTCTGACAAGAATGCCCACCTTACTCATAGTGGAATATGCATTATCAAAAGCAATGCACTTCTGTCTTAGGTTGCTAAGACTCTGTGCAGAAATTTACCTGTCCTTGGCTTGCCAGCCTGTTGAATTGATAACTCTGTGTGGGGGTCCATTTTCAGTTTCAAGTCAAGTGCTTTGGCTGCCAACCTGTTGATGTAGTTTGAAACAAGTTTTAATATGATGGGCAGGAATAAAAGTATTCCCAGGACAAACGGGGCTAGCATGATCAAGCTATATATGCAATTCCTGAGGTTTGACCAAAATGGAAATATTGACCTTAGGCCATGGATAATTTTATCAGCATTATCTGCAGCATCAAAGCTCAGCAGAGCAGCATTCTTAAAATTCATAATCTCACTATGCAAAGTTAGAATCTGACATTAGGCTAGAACAAAGAAGTAATTACAGGCAGAAATCTAAATTCTAGGCTAGAACAAAAAAGAAATTTCAGGCAGGAATCTAAATATTAGGCTAGAACAAAGAAGTAATTACAGGCAGAAATCTAAATTCTAGGCTAGAACAAAAAAGAAATTTCAGGCAGGAATCTAAATATTAGGCTAGAACAAAGAAGCAATTACAGGCAGGAATCTAAATCTTAGGCTAGTACAAGGAAGTAGGCTTCAGGCATGAAAATGACTTTGGGCTAGGACAGGGAAGTAGGCTCAGATATTTTGGTCATCTTGATAAGCCCTTAGAAATAGTGATCACAAGAGTGACCACGGGACTCTGTTTATTGTCCTGCGTGTTCTTTGACTGTCTGGGTTTACTGTTTTGCTTGTTCTTTGACTATTTACATCTATTGTATTGCTAGTTCCTCAACCTAGAACTGACCTTAATACTTGCATGTAATTTAAATGGTATAAAAGCAAAAAAGGAGGAGGAGGGATGGGATAGGGGATTAATGGGGAAGGGGATGGGGAAAGGGGATAACATCTGAAATATAAATAAATAAAATATTGAATTAAAAGAAGAAGAAGAAGAATAAGAAGAAGAAGAAGAAGAAGAAGAAGAAAAGAGATGCGCCTATCACCCAGAAAATTCCAAAGGGCTAGCAGCTTCGTGGCAGGAACCTGAGATGAGAACCAGATAGCAGAAGGAAATATGTATTTTATTACTTCTGCTACCTAGTTCAGGAGTTCCATACCAGTGACCAATGGTAGAAAACAAACACACTTCTAAATTATGTGATAATTTATAAAGCGATAAATCATAAAGGGAGAGCTAGGTGGTAGAGAGAGGGGATGAAGGAGGAGTGGGGGAAAGGAACTCCCTTTGCACAGTGGATGGCAAACATAAAGGGTGGGGACATGCCAGAGAGGACTGGAATTTTATAAACAAAATAATAAAAATAACATTTTATTATTATCTCCATTTTACAGGCAAGGAAACCAGGACACTAGGTTTTAAAAAGTAATTTGATTATGCTCTTCTCCCCTTTCCAGAGGATGAAAGTGGGGCTAATCTTTTAATTTAGTAAATAGCCAGGTCACTGAGCAGGTAACTGGTATTGAAACCCAGGATCTATTTGTCTGAAGGCTGGCAGTGATAGCCACTGTGCTTCGGAGGTCTACATTGGGACACTGCATGGGTACAGTGGCTTACTGCAAATAGGACCATTCCCCAATTTTTGATTTTTCCAACTTACTGATATACATTTGGTCACTGGATGCGATGATTCATAATAAGAAATACATATCTGGTCTTTTCTTTATTTCCTGACATCTCTTCAAACACAGAGGGTCTCGGGAAAATAAGGTTCCTTTCCGTATGTTAATGAGGAAGGGGTATTAGACTGCCCAGAAAAGAGAGCTGGCTGCCAGTGGCTGATCTAGAGGATCAAAATTTCAGCTTATCCTCTGTGGAAAGGCTGGAGGTTGACTTGACCAATAGTTCAATAAATCATGATGCGTACACGATGAAGCACCATTCAAACAGGACAGGTTCAGAGAGCTTCCGGATGGATGAACACATTCAAGAAGAGGAACAGAGGCACCAGCCAGCTTTAAGGACAGGAGAACCCTGACCCCTGTTCTGGATCCTTTCAGACCTCATGCTACATTTTTTCATATTTTTTCTCTTGGCTGTTCCACTACTTCTTAGTTGTTGGTCTCTCTCTCTCTCTCTCTCTCTCTCTCTCTCTCTCTCTCTCTCTCTC
>NW_021604687.1:10153021-10174453 GCF_004785775.1 Grammomys surdaster
CTCTCTCTCTCTCTCTCTCTCTCTCTCTCTCTCTCTCTCTCTCTCTCACTTATTTATTGGAGACAGGCTCTCACTATGAACTCCCAGCTTGCCTGGAACTCACTGTGTAGAGCAGGCAGGCCTCATCCTTACAAAGATCTGCCTGTCTCTGTCTTCCAAGTGGTAGAATTAAGGGCCACCAGGCATGCCACCAAACCCAGCCTCTCTCCTTTCTAACAATCCAGGGACGGAAAGCAGGTGTTTCCTGAGGTTCTGTGAATGGTTCTAATAACTGATCCAATCTGAGTGGAGCCTGGAAGGGACCTTCAGTTTATGGCCCCTTGGTGACAGTACAGGTACAACCCTGGAACATTTGACTAACGGTCTTGTGAGACCGGGTACTCCCTCATGGAGCCGATGCTAACTGTGTCAGTTAGGACTTGAACTGAACACCAGTTGAAATATTGGGAGTGGGAGTAACCTACACTCATTTAGCGGCCTGAAGTGTCACTGGAATCATGGAGAAAGTCACTCTTCTGCAGAACGTACCAGCCCTTCACCTCTGCCTTCCACTATGCAAAGGGAATTCCTTTCCCCTACTCCTTCATGCCCCCCCCCTCCACCGCCGATCAATTCCGCACAGGACTAGGTGTGACAGTTGGCGAAGATAACCATCTCAAATGCTGAATGGTACTCCACTCTTCCTGGAAATCCTGTTTGTTTATGTGAAGGATCCCGTTATCCAACCCGTGGTTTGCTCTCAAGAAGCAAGGCACAAAGCAGCCAACTCCTTTCTCTCAGGTCTGTCTTCCATACCATTCCTTCCTCCCAAATCCAGCCTCTAGGTTGTTCTGTTTGAATTAAAATAACATTAGTTTCAAAATAAGAAAAAGAAAAAAAAAGTTACCACTGCGCCCTCTCCATGGGAACTGCCGCTTTAGAACATTTTAAAGTGAAAATCCCTATTTAATCAAATGACTCAAAACCAACAGTGAAAACTATGCTTTGATATACGTCAGGATAGAGTGAGGTCAGTTCCCGTTTCACTTTTTACTGTACTTATGCAAATTGTTCTCTAGTGGGCACTAAGCTGTTTCCTAGGGCCAGAGAGCATGAGTCATTTCAGTTCTTAGTGGTACATTTTGTGAGATCCTGTCCACTCAAAACCACGCTGCCTCTGAGCCATCTGCTCTGAGTTCTCTCTGGCTGTGGCGTTCTGAAATGCTTGTGCTGGCTTTCATGGCTGTTCCATGATTCAGTCTTCATACTTGCCTTCTGTTACTTTAGACTAGCTTTTGGAATGTTGGATTTATTATTTTTTTTAATAAAAGAATTTGTCATTTATCTTAAGTAATATTGTATTTATCTGTTTGTGTGTGTGTGTGCGTGCGTGCAGGTGAGCGTGCATAAGCAAGTGCATAGAGGTCAGAGGCTGACATCATGTGTCTTCCTCACTTACTCCCCCATTTTATTTTTGAGACAGGAGCTTTCCCTGAACCTGGAGCTCACAAATGAGGCTAGGATCCACCTGTTCCTGCCTCCCAGTAGATTCAAACTGCCCTGTCTGACGTTTACATAGATTCTGGGCATCCAAGCTCAGGTTTCCATACTCTCAATGGATGCACTTCTTCACTGACTGAGCCATCTCTGCAGCTCCTAGATTTTACTCTGAAAAGTAAACACTTAACTAATTAAAATAATCTTTTTGGCCTTTATATAATAAGCTGGCAGGAAAATAAACCTGCAACAGTCTGAACATGTTTTTCTTGTATAAAATGTAACCACTTTGGAATAGTAACAACAGACATTCTTTGTCAAAGTTAGGCAAGGACCCAAATCATAAGGAAAGCATAGAGAAACACAAATTTCTAGGTCTACCTCAGAGCTCCTGACTGAACAGGTCTGTAGTAAAGTCCAAGGTGGCGCTTCTAGGTGTTCATCTGGAGTCAAGGCTGCTGGTCAGAGGCACATACAGAACTAATGATGGAATGTCATGGCTCCAAAAGGCCTGGAGGAGTGTCACTTACAGCTCTGCTGTAACTCCACTCAGCAAGCCTGAACCTGAAGAACACTCATAAGAAGCAGCTGGCTGCCTCTCTCAATTATAACACTATAGCAACGGCAGATAAGAAAATGCTCTCTCTTCTTTTCCTCCCTTCCTCCTTCCTCCCCTTATTTTTTCTTTCCCTTCCCTCCAAACCTAGCTTCTAGGTTGCTCTGCTCAAATAATCACAAGGGAAATGTGATCGACACTGTCCAGACGTTCCCGATCATCTGTATGGGCTCTGATTTAATCAGATCAAGCCTAGGGCATAGAGTCCATTAGTCCAAATATGGCTTCATGAAGGAGCATCAAGGAGGCCACAGTTTTCTGAGAAGAGAGGTTGTGGGCCTGGCTGTGAGACCAGTAGTATTTACTACATGACCTGGGCTGCAGAGACAACTGCACTAGAGGCAAGTGAGACTTGCTGAGTGCATGTGTGTATAGTGACAAAGCCGAGCAAGTAAGATGATCCCCCCTCCCCCGGCCAACGATGCTGTGGAATCACTAGTATGAGCCTATTGTTATATGTCTAGCAAGGTTTTTGAGCAAGTTGCATCAGTTGTTGGAAGTTCTCCATTGTCAGAATATTTATTTACATTACGGAAACTGGCAACCTGTGTGAACTGGGATTTCCTTTTTCTTTTCTTTCTTTTCAAAGACCCAGCATGTAGGCATGACCTGCTGGATTACATGTAGAGAGAATTAATGGGCAGCACAAAGCCCGTATTTCAAGTGAGAGGTTACCCCAGTTTGCATTTTCCAGCACTAGCAACCTCAACTATACTATTGACTCGTTGTGCCAGGGTTGCCAGTTACAGCCCAATTTGTATATCCAGCTGAGGTGGCACATTCTCATGGACATACTTGCACAAAATAAGTCCACTAGTCTTTTACCTGCCCTTGTCCCCATATCCAAAGTCAGCTCCTTCCTAATGGCACAGAGAAAATCTTCATGATAACAAGAATATGGCAAGCCTAAGCAAGCAAGCTACCCAAGTGATCAGGAGAAAAATGTCTTTAAGAAATGATAATAATAAAAAAAGCAGCCAATAAAGAAATTCCTCTTCAGAATATGACTTTCTGGGCAGTTTTTCAACAATGAGAAAACTCGTGTGCAAATTACCCAAGACGTCTCCGGAGTCTCGTGGTTTGGCTTGGACATCAACTGCTTCATTCCCATCAGGGACAGTGGCCGGGAGAGAAAGCAACTTCTGTGACTGTAAGTGATTCCCAGACTGGCCATTGCCACCTGTCATAGGGCCTGTTGACGCACCTTCACTGTCACACTGGCACTTCTCCACCCATCGTCTTGTCCCATATTTCTTAAGACATATAAACTGAATGTTCTCTACTGACCACAAGTCAGCACTGGGAATTGGAACTGGTGGGCGGGGGAAGGTAAAATGTTCCATCCAATGGTGCTTTCTGAGCCAGAGAGCCTAAAATAACACAAAGCTATGTCCAGCCTTTCTAGAGGAATCTGGGGGCAGTGATTACTGTGGCCGCTGCTTCTACTGTGACTCCAGCACAATTTCCTGGAATATGATGTTTTCATGAGGATCCCAGGATCCTTTCCTCACAGTTGACCTAGTGTGATGGCTGCTTTTTATCTGGGATCTTGAGATATGAGGAGACAAATGTATTGACACATTTTGATAAGCTATCTTCTTCCTTTCTGTTTTCTTTTCCTCTCCACTCACCCTCAGCCCTTATGCCACAGTCATGGAACTTGCACCCATATACTGACCTAGGTGATTTCAGAAGCACAAGTGTATGCGTTGAGATAGTGAGCACGGACCAAGGAGGCAGCTTCCTCTTTCTCAAAGATAACCTGTCTTCATCTTTTGTTGTTTCCTCAACAATGCGTGCCGCTCACAGGAAGCTCATAATCGTGTTAGCCACATGGATTGCTGCCAGCAGTGGTGAATGAAGCATGCTTCCTGCTTCTATTGAGTTCTGGGAAAGGCAGACGCTTGGGAAAAGAAAGGAAGCCAGGAAAATTTCCTTCTTAGAATGGTAGATACAACAGACTAAGATTAGGTCTGGTTTTATTGCACTTGGAAGTGCTTTCAATAGAGAAGTGCATTGTGTACTGCAGGCTATAGAATGCACTAGAGTCCCACAATGTGGTGAGGGCACGTTTTGCTAGTTTTAGGTCCATCTGTGTCTCTTGGACTAGGAATTCCCTGGAGAAGAGATTCGTACTAGTTAAGGAACTATAGAAGAAAACCAGTCAACTTAGCAGGCTCCCTAAGCATCCCAGAGAACCGGGGAAAGGCAGAACCAGGTATAGAAATGTGAATTACCTGACTACTTGGGTTCTTGTTCCAGCTCTCAGCCATCGGCTAGAAACACAATTGTGCACACAATTTCTTCATGCTTTGGTGTCCTCTTCTCTAACATGTGTTCCACACTATTTCTCTGTGCACTTTTTTGGGATATAGGAATTTTCTTTTTTTTGACTATAGGGTCTTGAGAATTCACTGTGTTTTTGTTGTTGTTGTTGAGATAAGGTCTCACTATGTAGCTCTGGCTGTCCTGGAATTTGCTTTGTAGACCAGACTGGCCTCAAACTCACAAAGATCTACCTGCCTCTTCCTCTCAAGTTCTGGCATTAAAGGTGGATACCACCACTGCCTAGCCTAGAGCTCACTATGTAGACCAGGCTGGTCTCAAACTCTTAACAATTCTCCTGCTTCCTCTTCTCAAGTTCTATACATATTAAATATAGTAATAGGTGTGAAAAGACATTATAAGCATCAGACTACATCAAATATGATAATGCTTTGTACTTGTTTCTCTTAAGACGGTCTAACTTTAGATTATACTTGATTTAACATATAGTTCAATGGGTTCTAGAGTATGATCTTTTGAGAGAAAGGGCACAAATTTCCTTAGTATTTATTCACCAGTATTTAGAACAGTGCCTGATAAATTTTTTTTTAAACACTCCAGACAATGATTACTAGATGCTTAGGTGGAAGAAATGTAAGTCTGACTGCCCTGGAGCAGCTTGGAGCATTTCCAGAGCTACCTCTTGAGTGACTCATAAACTCACCTTCCGAGTAGTTCTTCTACCTCTAATTCAGTTCCCACTAAATTACTACATCTGGCAAGAAGGTCACTGTGTGGCCCTGCAGCAGAAAGTCACTGGCGTCTGCTGCTGTAGCAATAGGGAGTTGAGTAAAGTCCTGTCACACTCACTTCTCAAGAGAGTACTTCCTACTTTCCTTTTGTAAACTCTGTATCAATTATGCTGAATGCCAAACCACAGACCATTCACTGGTAACCTATACTTAATAATACTGAAGTGGAGTCATGGGGAAGGTATGATGGGGTCCCAAGACTCAGTGAGACCACTAAGGCAGTCTACCTTCCAGGCAATCCTTGTCTGCTCCCACCTAGATACTCATTCTGCCAGAAACTCTATCTGATCTGAGGCATTCCCTGGATGCGATGTGCTCATTGACATCAGCTACTTAGTCCATGTAATTAAGCAGTGTGTGTGCACGGGTGTGCACGCACACGTGTGTGTGTGTGTGTGTGTGTGCACACATGCGTGCGCGCGCGTGGGTGGCACTATCTGTCTGGTGCTTCAATTGCTAACGTGGAAGTTGCTCTTTAACGTGAAAAATGAAGTCTTCAAAAAAGGATCTTACATAGACTGTAGTGTTTGAGGACACTCCCAGTGGTAAGTGAACGGAGAAGAGAGGCTGAGAGAGAAAGTGAGAGTGTGAAAGTGAGGCAGTGATGAACGGCGTGCCACAGAGTGCAACAGAGGAGAGAGAGACAGATGAAGTAATGGTGATGAGTTATGAAAGGAACTCTGAGGAGAGGCCAGTAGATGTGTCAGAAAAGATGAGTCAGGGGGAGAGCTGGGTGAGTTGGACAGCCTAAAAAGACAAGCCTTCGGTGGCCAGACATTGTAGTTTTTTCACTGCTTTAACAAAATACCTAAGCTAACCAACTTAAATAGTCAAAGGTTTATTTTGGCTCGTAATGTCAGTAGCTTTGGTGCACGGTCACAGAGTGGTCATGGAAGCCAGGAAACAGAAGGAGGGGACTAAGGATAAGATAGACCCTTCCTGAGCAAGTGCCCAGCGACCTAGTTTCTCTGTCTGAGTGTCACCTCCTAAAGTTTCCATTACCTGCTGGTAATTCCACCAAAATCTGAATGGATCAGTTGATCAGTCTATTAATAATGTCAGAGTTTTCATGATCTGATGTCTTCAAAATACCCATTTCTAAATATGGCTATACCAGGGACCAAGCCTTTACTTAAACACAAGACATTCGGGGAACACTTCAGATCTAAAATACAGAATCAAGTTTAATGTTGGATAACTACTTCATTAGAGTTAAAGGAGAAAGTAGGGATGAATAGCCATTTAGGTAATGCCATGGAAATATAAGAATAAGCATTTGATAAGCCAGTAGAGAGCAGAAACCTCAAACGGGTACATGGTGTAGCCTCTACTGTAGAGGGCAGAGCAGGAGAGTGGTATGGGTAAGGAATTGCTGCAGTAGGGTGATCTGGGACTGAGGATACTTGTGGTGGCTCTACAGACAGAGGACTTGGAAACACAAAGAAAATTGACTGTGGTAGCCAAAGCTGGTAGAGTAGTCTTGAACAACTTCAGAGTTCTGAGTGACATGTTCTTAAAGGGAGGAGCTTGTAACCATTTCAGAGGTGGAAGCTGCTTCATTGACAGGTAAAGGCAGTGGCCAGAGACTCAGGAAAGAAAAGGAGAAAGATGGTGGGTGTCTGCATGGCAAAGGAACCCTGAAGGTGTGGAAGAGGCCACAGATAGCTAGGAAGTTATAGTATTGTTGAAAATTACAGTGCGGGTAGATCAGATGGAGTCCAAAAGATGAGGCAGAAAGGAAGAAACCTGTTTCCTGATGACTTAGAGATGGTTGTGAGGAGTAGGAAATCCTGCCTAACACCCTTATCTGCTAAAAAGAGAGGAGGCCTGGGAGGAGTCGGTCTGGACCACATCATTGAGAAAGACAAGTGGTGTATTACTTGTAAATTTTTGTTTCATTTCTTTAAAAGTTATTAAACTTTTAAAAGGTCATATAGTCAACAATTTAAATATCAAAAGAGTACTAAAGAGGAATAGAGTCAACGTCTTCCCTTCACTTCTCCCTATCAGTGCAGCTCTGCCTCTCCAATTGAGAGGTCCACCACTTTAAGATTCTCATGATACAGTCAGGCAGTGGTGGCGCACGCCTTTAATCCCAGAACTTGGGAGGCAGAGGCAGACGGATTTCTGAGTTCAAGGCCAGCCTGGTCTACAGAGTGAGTTCCAGGACAGCCAGGGCTACACAGAGAAACCCTGACTTGATAAAACAAAACAAAACAAAACAAAACAAAACAAAACAACAACAACAACAAAAGAACTTCAAGTCTCTGAAGAAAGAAACTGGAAAAGATCTCAGAAGATGGAAAGATCTCCCATGCTCATGGATCGGCAGGATTAACATAGTAAAAATGACCCTCTTGCCAAAAGTAGTCTACAGATTCAATGCCATCCTCATCAAAATTCCAACTCAATTCTTCACAGAGATAGAAAGAACAATTCTCAAATTTATTTGGAAAAAAAAAACCCCAGGATAACAAAAACTATTCTCAGCAGTAAAAGAACTTCTCGGAGAATCACCATCCCTGACCTCAAGCTGTACTATAGAACAATAGTGAGAAAAATTGCATGATATTGGTACAGAGACAGGCAGGAAGATCAATGAAATAGAATTGAAGACCCAGAAATGACCCTACATACATATGGTCACTTGATCTTTGACAAAGGAGCTAAAACCACCCAGTGGAAAACAGACAGTATTTTCAGCAAATGGAGCTGGTTCAAGTTGGTCAGCATGTAGATGAATGCAAATTGATCCATTCTTAAACTCCTTGTACAAAGCTCAAGTCCAAGTGGATCAATGACCTCCACATAGAACTGGATACAATGAAACTAATAGAAGAGAAAGTGGGGGAAGAGCCTTGAATACTTGGGCACAGGAGAAAATTTCCTGAACAGAATACCAATGGCTTGTGCAGTAAGATCAAGAATTGACAAATGGGACCTCATAAAATTGCAAAGCTTCTGTAAAGCAAAGGACACTGTCAATAGGACAAAATGGCAACTATCAGATTTGGAAAAGATCTTTACCAATCCTATATCTGATAGAGGGCTAATATCCAATATATACAGAGAACTGAAGAAATTAGACTCCAGACAATCAAATAACCCTATTAAAAATGGGATACAGAACTAAACAAAGAATTCTCAACTGAGGAAACTCAAACGGTCGAAAAGCACCGAAAGAAGTGTTCAACATCCTTAGTCATCAGGGAAATGCAAATAAAAACAACCCTGAGATTCCATCTCCCACCAGTCAGAATGGCTAAGATAAAAAACTCAGATGACAACAGATGCTGGCGAGGATGTGGAGTAAGAGGAACACTCCTCCATTGTTGGTGGGATTATAAGCTGATACAACTACTCTGGAAATCAGTCTGGTGGTTCTTCAGAAAATTGGACATAGCATTACCTGAGGACTCAGTTATACCACTCCTGGGCATATGCCCAGAAGATGCTCCAACATATAACAAGGACACATGCTCTACTATGTTCATAGTAGCCTTATTTATAATAGCCAGAAGCTGAAAAGAACCCAGATGTTCTTCAACAGAGGAATGGATACACAAAATGTGGTACATTTACACAATGGAGTACTACTTAGCTATTAAAAACAATGACTTCATAAAATTCTTAGGCAAATGGATGGAACTAGAAAATATCATCCTGAGTGAAGTAATCCGATCACAAAAGAACACACATGGTGTGTATTCACTGATAAGTGGACATTAGCTCAAAAGCTTGCAATACTCAAGATACAACTCACAAACCACATGAAGCTCATGAAGAAGGAAGACCAAAGTGTGGGTGCTTTGGTCCTTCTTAGAAGGAGTAACAAAATACTCAAGGGAGTAAATCTGGAGACAAAGTGTGGAGTAGACACTGAAGGAGGGGCCGTCCATGTGAAGTCACCAAAGGCAGACACTGTTGTGGTTGCCAGGAAGTGTGTGCTGACAGGAGCCTGATAAAGCTGTCTCCTGAGAAGCTAAGCTAGAGCCTGACAAATACAGAGGTGGATGCTCACAGCTAACCATTGAAGTGATCAAGAGGTTTCCAATGGAGGAGTTAAGAGAGTAGACTGAAGGAGCTGAAGGGGTTTGCGGCCCCATGGGGAGAGCAACAATACCAACCAACCAGAGCTCCCAGGATCTAAACTACCAGCCTGGGAGCACATAGGGAGGGACCCACGGCTCCAGCTGTATATGTAGGGGAGGATGGCCTTGTTGGGCATATGTGGGAGAGGAACTCCTTGATGCAGTGAAGGCTGGAAGGCCCATTGTGGGGAATTCGAGGGTGGAGAGGTGGGTGGGGTATACCCTTATAGAAGTAAGAGGAGGGGGGATGGTATAGGTGGTGTCTGGGGGAGGATACAGGGAAAGAGGATAACATCTGAAATGTAAATAAATAAAATATCTAGTTTAAAAAAAAGAAAAGAAAAAAGAAAAGAAAAAAAAAAGAAAAAATCAATAACAAATTCTGGAGGGGATGCTAGGGAAAAGGAACCTTTATTCACTGTCGGTGGGATTACAAAGTGGTACCCACACTATGGAAAGTAGTGTGGAGAATTCTCAAAAAGCTAATATGTGACTCAGTTGTACCATTGCTTGGCATATTTCCAAAGGACCGGACATCCTATGCTGTAGATACTCACTGCCACTCTATTCACAATAGCTATGAGATGGTGACAATCTAGATGTCTTTCAATGGACGAGTGGAGAGTGAAGATGTGGCGGATACATAACACAGGATGCTATTCAGCTGTAAAACAAAAACAAAAGCAAATCAAACCATGAACTTTTCAGGTACATGTATGGAAGTGGAAAATATTATATCCAGTGAGGTAACCCAGATCCAGAAAGGCAAATGTTGCATGCTTTCTCCCATTTGAGTCTGCTAAGTCCAAATCTTCAGAAGTGAGCACCTTGCCTGGAGTAACCAGGAAAGCCTTTTGTTTTTAAAGTCACTCGTAGTTCTTTTTGCCAGTTCAGATCCTGTAATGCATTTCGTTTTAAGCATCAAATTTCTTATAGTTAAACCTGTTTTTCTTCTTTTAAAAACAGAAATAGCTTGATTCTATTTTCTGAGTATGATCAATATAATCGATTGATTATATACTGATACAAAATGCTCAAGTAAATGTAGAAGACAAAGTATATTTATAATACTAGTCCCAGGAAGACCCACTCTTTACATATGTGTGCCTATTTTTACCTAACCATTTCTCAGACACTTTTACAAAGCATGATTCTCCCAGTAGATTTACTGGGAGTGTTTTGAGTATTACAAGGACCATGCTTCATACTGCTTTGTAACTTATTATGTTCCCTTGATGGTAGAACATGGACATTTTTTTTCCCTTAGCCTGTCTGTGCAATCAGAATACAACTCAACAAGCAATGATGCAGTTTCTCTAAATTGGGCAAAACATTTCAGGATGGGGCATGGATTATAAGAAAGTGAAAGTCATGAGACAAAGATCTACAGCAGAGATGCTTCAGATTGGGTTAACAGAGAAGATACACAACAAACGGATACAAATCTACTATCTATCTGAACCCTAAGTGTGGAGATTTTGCAATGTAGCAGTTTTCCTCACATGTCTGTATAGAGTGTGAATATCTCCATGCTTAATAAATACTTGTAGAGAATTTCCTTGTTGTTCTCTTTCCTCTGCTCCAGTTCTCAATCCCAGAAATCTCTCCCACTCCTTTGTGTATGCATGTGCTCTATTCCACCAGTGCCGAGAAGTAAATACTCTAGAATGCTTCTGTTGCGGGAACAGAACTGTGCCCACAGACTGAGCCTGTTGTTAGCTGTGGGTGCTTGGCTGATCTCTAGAAGAAGAGATCCGTTTTGTTGGACAGCTTAACAGGACTGTTTGATTGCCTGGGATAAAACAGGCTAATCTGAAATGAGAAAAGTGTTAGAAAGGGGAGGAGCATCCTCTTAATGAATCTACTTCAGCAGGAAAGCACTGGCTGATGTCTTGGGAAAAGCTCTGTTTGCTGTTAATACATTTTCCTTGTCCTCCTCTAGATCTGGCACCTGGGCCTTTGAGGAGAAGAGCAAAGATGGTCTTGATGTTATAAGTAAAACAACAGGTGGCAGCAACTAACTGGACCCAGGAGAAGAGAGGAAGGCCTTCTGGGAAAGAGGCAGCCGCAGAAGACCCAGACAAACAAGGCTTTTGTACTTTGTAATTTATCTTTGTCAGAAGCTCATTAACCTATACAGCTTTGGGGAAGGACTGTACTAACACTTGGAGTAGACCCAGCAGAAAGAGCCTCCAGGAACTGTTATGAGGTAGTAACAAATCTCTCTGGAGTCCTATGAAATATTCTGGAAGGGAATGGATTTCCTGTGGCTATGAAGGACGAAGGTTTAAGCAACTTAATTTGGTTGCTAAACAAAATGTTGGATAATGGTACAGTGGGGTGCAAGGTTGAAATTACAGTATGGCCGGGAAAATCTCATAGGGGTGTGATGGCAGGAAATAAGATACAACATGAAATGCAAGAACGTCCTGTGGTTGGGTTTCTCCCACAGGAGAAAATCCCTGCATCATTTCTTATGGAAAGAATATGCAAATTAGTATATTACGTATTTGCTTAGAGAAGTTTGATTACCTCATTCTGGCTTCAAGAGGAATTGGGGCAGCAAAGGGGAATGTTTGTCAACAGCCTAAGGTTGTTGGATTTCTCCCAGGGGGAACAAAAGGGTAAATTTTCTATCAACCACATGCCATGGTTTTATTGAGTTTTTCAAATGCCTTACTGTCTCCCTTCCACATGTATATTAAAACTAAAAGAAACCATGAGACAGTCAAATTATAATCCATAGGCAAAATGAAACAGACATGGAAAATTCTGTTACTTTCCCCTTCCTTTTACCCTTTCTTCCTCTTTCTTGGCCCAACAGAGTGAAGTGAGGGCTTAGATTTTCTTGCAGATAGTTTTTGTTGTCATGTCCAGCTGTTTCTCTGAGTCTGGGCTTTGATTCCATCACTTGGGAGTGATAGGGAACACTTGCCTGAGGCTGGTGAGGAATGAGACACAGCACCAGGCAGAGGGACCATCTGCTCTACAGCTGCGTCTGTACATACACAAAGGTACCGGGGTAGCCCAGCATAGACCTTGCCAGACCTGCAAGAAGAGGTGGATGTTGCTACCTTCAGGGGCTGCCTAGGAATTAAAGCATTCTAATTTCTCTCTAAGAGCAATCTAAAATTTGGACAAAATCTGCCTCAAATTGGATTGAAAATCTTTTTTTGAGTATTAGTTGACTTAGCAAGAATAACCACCTCTCTCCCCCTCTCTCAGCAGAAGACTATGTCTCCTAGCAACAGATGTTTTAGCACCTTACTGTGGGAGTTGTTCATAAAATATAATTGTCCGGTGCTCACAATTCCTCCAGTAACAACTGGAAAAGGGTCATAGTCAAAATAAACATAATCCTTCACCTCAGTTTCAATATGTAGATAAAAAGAGGTAGCAACCCCAAGACCCAGATTAACCAGCAGGAGTGCAGTCTGGAAAGATTATTCTGGTATTTCCCTATAAAGGCTCCACTGTTGCTCCCTGCCACCTTCAAATTTTTGGTATCGTCAGTTTCTCCCTTTCTTCCCTCCTCCTCCTCCTCCTCCTCCTCTTCTTCCTCCTCCTCCTCCTCCTCCTCCTCCTCCTCCTCCTCCTCCTCCTCCTCTTTTCCCTTTCGTCTTTGTTTTGTGACAGGACCTCACATTGTAGATCACAGCGGCTTTGAGCTTCAGTGTGATCCTCCTGCCTTTGCCTCCCAAATACTGGGATCATAGGATTATGTCAGTTACACCTGTTTCCTTCTCTCTTCCTTCTCCTCAGTCTCTTATTCCTTCCTTCCTTGCTTCTTTGAACACTAGTCTCTTTTTCAAAGTCTCTCTTCTAACTATTACCCTTTTCCCCTTCCTTTCAGTCTGTGGTGATTTGAATGAGAATGGCCCCATAGGGTCATACATTTGAATACTTGGTCCCCAGTTGATTCAACTGTTTGGGAGAAGTTGGTATGGTCTTTTTGGAGGAGGTGTGTCACAGGGAGCAGTCTTTGAGGTTTCAAAAGACTAGTGCCATTTCCAGGGGTCACACAAACATACTTGCTCTGTCTCCTACTTGTGGAATAAAATGTGAGCTTCCAGTTCTCACCATCACCACTTTGTTCCCCCATCATGAATTCTAACCTTCTCTAAGACCAATTGCATTCTTTCTTTTATAAGTTGCCTTGGTCATGGAGTTTTGTCACAGCAATAAAAAGAAACCAAGGTACCATCTCTGCAATCATCTGTGGAAAGCACTATCAGATCACTCATATTACCCCCACCCCCACCCCAATGCTCATTGCTGGTCCTGATCCTCTCTTGAGGTGAAGCTGGTCTTCCTGGTTATAATGTCTTGTTGAAATATTTTCTACTAGGCCTAGCTGCAAAATTATTTATCCTTTGACAACAATCACAATCTAATCACAATATTACCCTGCTCCAAAGCCTTTCCCATTTCATACAAAGGACAATATAAAGCCTAAAGCCTGATATTCCAGGACCAACATGGCTTGGCTATACTCATCTTAGGCAACTCTATCCTTCTGTCTTCCTTCAAGACCATGCTGCTCCTACCAAAATGTCTTTTTTGACCCACTTTGGCCTGGCTGTTTCCTTTACCTGCGGTCTCCCAACTCCATTCAAATTCTTCCAACTTTACTTAACTTAACTTACCAAGCTTAGCTCAAGCCCAGCCTGCTCTGTGTACCCTTTTCTGGTATCTCTACCAGACTTTTTTCTGTACTCCTACTACATTGCTATCTCTGATACATCTTAGCCCAGTCCACATCAAGGTTGTACAGTATTCTGATAAACCTAAGGGAGAGCATACCACTCCTTACAGAGGATTTTAAGTCTATTCTATTACAGAGTTCCTGAGAGGATGCTACTGATGCCCCAAGGATGACCACGGCAACGTACTACAGTTCTTACCACCTCCATCTCCTGTCTTGCAGGAACCAATTCCATATTTAACCTGCATAGAGGTTTTAAAGTATCACTCACGTACGTAGTAAAATCAATTTGTGAATACTGTAAGAAAAAGCCTGAACGGCCATGTGGTGGTGGCGCGCGCCTTTAATCCCAGCACTTGGGAGGCAGAGGCAAGCGGATTTCTGAGTTCGAGGCCAGCCTGGTCTACAGAGTGAGTTCCAGGACAGCCAGGGCTACACAGGGAAACCCTGTCTCGAAAACCAAAAAAAAAGAGAGAGAGAGAGAGAGAGAGAGAGAGAGAGAGAGAGAGAGAGAAAAGAAAAAGCCTGAGCAATAGAAAAGTGGATAGGATAGAATAGGAAAGTTCTCTTCCCTCTTTCCCTCACCATTAAATAAGCCAAGTCTTTGTAACAAATGTCCCTATAGGCACAAATATAGATACAAATATTCAACAAATGACACATATGTAATTTCTTATCTGAATCCAAACTAATGCAGACAGGCAACCTGTCATCTGTCAAGTTCCAAATTCCAAGCAGACTTGCCCCTGATTCATCCTACCTGTGTCCCTGTGGCACACAGAGAAAACATCCTCCCTTCTTGTAACAGGAAGTCTCCACCCAACTCCTCTTACCTTCTCAGATGCCTGGTCATAACCAGTCACTCCTTCACTCTTCTACTTCCTGTCATGTTCTACTGTGTCTCAAATGCTGGTGTGTGGGCAGGTAATTACTGAGGAGTGACCTCAGGGTATGGGTCATGGTAGCGGTGGTGGTAATGGTGCTGCTGCTTCTGCTGCAAAACAAGAAACAGATGCTCTTAACTATTTTTATAGACACATGATTCTCTTTCTCTACTGGGCAGAGTCATGAAACCTGACTCAAACATGTCTACCCAATGGATGTAAGGGGAAATATTTATTTATCAGTTTGTATTGTACTTTAGACAAGGATTAGCCTTCCTATGTAAATTTTCTCTGGCCATGGGTGGCCCAGACATCCATCCCAAAAGGACATGAATCCCTCCGGCACTTTTAGCCACAAAACAACCAGAGTGGAAGGTAAGACGCAGGAGTTCAAAGTGAGAGCTGCCTAAGTGAAGCCTTTTGGAAACTGAGAGCTTAGTCATTGCGTGTGTGTGTGTGTGTGTGTGCATGTGTGACACGCACAAGTGTTTGCATGATCAGCATGCTCATGTATGTGGATGTCAGAGGGAGACCTCTCATATTTTGAAGACAGGGTTCATCACTGTCTTGGAGCTGTCTGTGTAGGCTAGATTGGCTGTTGAGTGGTCCCAGGAATCCATTTGCCTTTACCTCCTTTTCCCCTGCTCTGGGATTACAAATGCATGCTACCATGCATTTAAAAAAAATGTGGATTCTGGGGAGCAAACTTAGGTCTTCTCTTCATTCTAGTAGGACAAGAACTTTACTGACTGAACTACCCAGTCCCCTGCCCCCTCCCCCACCTCTCCTTAAGGCAGAGTCCAGGCTAGGGCAGAGCTTCAGGTGGTCCAGGCTGGTCTCCAACTCATCCTGTGGCAAGGATGACCTTGATCCTTCTGCCTCACAAGTGCTGGAATTTTAGACATGTGCCACCATGCCAGGCCAACATCTTGTCGGTGTTTAATCACATATTGATTAAAATATGTGCCACTGTAAGACCCCGACCCTTGGTCAATAGTACTTATTTTGAGACAACCCCCCCACACCTGTCAGTGGGACATCGAGATTCAGATTGATGCAAAAGCAAGAGGTTTATTTTCCAGAGCATCAGGGTTGACCTTCAATTAGTCTCTCAAGGAGAGTGACTAGAAGGTGACCCCTGAATGGCTATTACAAGCAGTTTTTATACTTTTTAGGGGCACAGGTTATACCAGCAAGGTTCAAACTTATTGGCTAAACATATTAACCTTTAAATCTATTGGCTAGCAAGCATGATACACATTTGAATTCTACCTGGGACTATCCAGAGGGTCAGGTGACTATCAGTCAGTACATTCAGAGAATTTTTTCACTCAAGAATGCTCCTGTGGTAGAGAATGGAACTTGGGCTAGCCTTGACCCCAGGCTGGAAGGGGAAGCTGTAAGTAGGATGTGGGACTGGAAAAAGCCCTTAGGGTCCCTCATCATCATATATTCATTACATTTTTTTTTTTGCAGTGCCAGAAATTAAACTCTGGGCCTTGGGAATATTAGGCAAATACTGTACAATCTGAAGTGTGTCTCCTTGCAAATCTGAGGTGTATTTCCTTGCAAATATTAAGCATACACTGTGCGATCTGAGGTGTATCTCCTTGTGAATCTGAGGTGTTTCTCCTTGGGAATATCAGGCACACACTGTGTGATCTAAGGTGAATCTATCTCCAGCCTCTTGGTATTATTTACCTATGTTCCCTCAATCATTTTGTTTTCTTCTTCAGAAAAACCCCAGGGCAGGCAAGGTGTAAATCTCACAGCTATCTAGAGGGAAAGAATGGAGAAAAAGAGGGAAAAGCGTGCTGTCTGAGGTAAGCTAGCCTGGAGCCCAGTCACATGGCAGCAGGCAGTAGTCACTTGTGTTGAAAGCTATGTACTTCCCTACCTGCACTTTTGCCTTTTGCTCACAGGTCATGCAGCAGCAAACTGCCTTTCTTCTCCATACCTTCTTTATTTCAAACTATTTGTCTCTAACACTTGTGATCTCTATGTGGCCAAACACCTTTTGCCACGTCATAATTTTCTAGAGATCTCAGCATAACTCGAGAGTTAGCGACCACTTTCTTCTCCCAATACTCTGTCTCTGTCATGTGCATGTGTGCACGTGTGTGCACATCTGTAGAAGCCCAAGCTCAATATTGGGTTTCTTTCTTCAATTGCTCTTCATTTTTATTATTTGATTGTAATTCTCTTGGTTAGTTTTATGTTAACTTGACACACCCTACAGTCATCTGAGACTTGGGAACCTTGGTTGAGAAAACATTCCCTAAGATCCCCCTGTAGGCAAGCCTGTAAGGCATTTTCTAATTAGTAGTTGATGGTGCAGGGCCCAACCCATTGTGTATGGTAACATTCCTGCGCTGGTGGCCCTAGGATCTATAAGAAAGCAGAAGGAGCAAGCCAGTAAGCAGCATTCATTCATGGCCTCTGCATCAGCCTCCAGGTCCTGCCTTGTTTGAGTTCCTGTCTGACTTTCCTTCACGATAAACAGTGATGGGGAGATATATAGTGGTTTGAATATGCTTGGCCCATGAGAAGTGACACTATTAGGAGGTGTGGCCTTGTTGGAGGAGGTATGCCACTGTGGGAATGGACTTTGAAGTCCTATGCTTAAGCATCACCAAATTCAGAAGAGTCAGTCCTCTCTTGGCTGCCTTTGGATCAAGATGTAGAACTCTCAGTTCCTTCTCCAGTACCATGTCTGCCTGGATGCTGCCTTGCTTGCTGCCATGATGATAATGGACTGAACCTCTGAAATTGTAATCTAGCCCTAATTAAATATTATCTTTTATAAGAGTTGCTTTGGTCATGGTGTCGCTTCACAGCATTGGAAACCCAAACTAAGACAAAATGTAACCCTTTCCTCCACAAATTTCTTTGGTCATGGCATTTTATCACAGGAATAGCAACCCTAACTAAATAAGACCTGAACAATGATACCAGCTGACATGCCAAGATGGATGAGGAATCTTAGGGGGGTGCCCACACTAGAGAAAGAGTGACGGGAAATTAATGACTACCCAGAGAGGGGGAATTAATTTTCCAAGGGATGAGGCCACTTGATTGGTTACACAAAGTCAAATGTCAACATCAAAAATATGTATATACATATGAACAATACTAAATGTACGTAGCAAGTTATATTTATACATTATATACACACACACACATATATATATATTATATATATATACATACATATGTGCATATTAATAATAATACTAAAGAAAAGGAGACATGTGTTTGAGGGCGTACAAGTATGTGGAAGGGACTTGAGGAAGGAGAAGGGAGGAAATGATGTAAATAAATACATTACACATATATGAAAAAATAACATTTTTCAAAGACTTATTCATTTTTATTTATATGAGTACACTGTAACTGTCTTCAGACACACCAGAAGAGGGTATCAGATCCCATTACAGACGGTTGTGAGCCCCCATGTGGTTGCTGGGAATTAAACTCAGGACCTCTGGAAGTGGTCTTAACTGCTGAGCCATCTCTCCAGCCCAATAAAATATTTTTATTAGTGTGTATATGTGTGTTGTGAGTGACATGTGTCGTAGCTCATATGTGGAAACCAGATAATAACTTTGGGGAGTTGGTCATTCTCTTTCACCATTACAATGGATCCCAGAGATCAAACTCAGATCATCAGGCTTTGCAGCAAGCACCTTTACTTTTTTGAGACAAGGTCTCTCAATGAACCTGAAGCTCATGGATTCAGCTAGGCTGGCTGGCCAGTGAGCTTTAGGGATCTTCCAATCTCTGTGCTCTGTCTCCTGAGACTGGGATTGCAGGCACATATTACCATGCCCTACCTTTTACCTGGGTCTTGAGGGCCTGAACTCAGGCATTCTGCTTAGGTGGCTGGCATTTTACTACCGAAGACGTTTACCCATTCCCCAAATATTCTCTGACTCTCATGGCACCTCAATTCTGGGATTTTCTCCTAGATCTCAGTGTGTCCTTTCCTGAGTCTTGCTTTTCTGACATCAGGTGTGTATAGGCATCAGTCCCTGGCCTTTTCTCTTTTTGCTGTATATTCCACCTTTAGGCTAACTCATACATTTTAGTGACTTTAAATATGCTGTCTGTTCTTTGTGTATACTACTCTCACACTTAATTTGTGTCATCTTGATTGTTTGTTCAACTCCAAAGCCATATGTCCCACTACATAGGACTCTCAACATGTCCATAATAGAACTCCTGGCCCTTTCCTGAAAGCAGGATTTTCCTATGACCTGTCCCACTCAGTGAATGATATTAACATTTGTCTACTTGTTCAGCCAGAAACTTACAAGTCATCCCTGAATATAAATGCTCTTACCATAATACCCACTGCCATACCAGGTCCTGTTTTTAAATCCACCCACCTCCATGCCACTTATACCCCCTGGGAGATTTCTCCTCAGTCTTCATGAATCTCCTTTTGCTATAGCAAAACCAGTCTTGTGGTATTAGTTAAATAATTTTACATTACATCTCAAAACCCCACAAGAGATAGTAACCGCCCTGAGTTCTAAAACTACTTCTAAGACCTAGAGGGCGAGCAATGACCTGACTCCCAAGTGTTTCTCCAGTATAGTATTGTTCTGTGGCCTCCTTCCCCCTACATATGCTTCCTGGTCAACCTCCTCCTAGGTGCTCTCTGACATCAGCTTCCTCCCTTCGGGTTCTGCTATCCACACTATTCCTACTGACTGAAGGTTCTGCAGCTCATCCTGGGGAAATCCCAAGTGTTAGCTCAACTGTTAGGCCCTCAGAGATGTCTATCCTGCTTTACCACTCTGCAACTTGACAGTCTGGACTTTTTCTTTAAGGAATTTGCCATAGTGTATAACTGTATTTAAGTGATTGTCTGCCTCCCAACTCCAGAAGTTGAGAAATAACATCCACACACATTTTTTTTTTAAAGTTTCAAGCCGTGATATAAGATGATGTAGTTCAGGTTTGTAAATGATCTGTGTGGAAACTGTGTACAGAACAGCTGGGATGCACTGAATGAAATCTAGAAACAGCTATGTGAAATGTCTGCCTACCACACAGTGGGCAGAAAGTCAACATTTTCTCCTCATTTCATGACTATTTTCATTTTAAATCACTGTGTCATGCACTATGCTTGCCACTAGAAACACTAACTGGATAAGAGGAGGAAAGAAGGGGGAAAGAAAGAATAAAGTTGCTTAACCGATTATAGGAAAATTAGATTGTATACTACAATGAGTTTGCAATACTGGAACCATGTTTCCTGTTGAAATAACCATGTGCCGAACACTGCTGTGTTAACGAGATCCTTCCTGTGCTATACTGGTCAGTGGTGTGTTCCTGCTAATCTCTGTTCCCTAGACAATGCAGACAGCCTTCAACTCTTCCTTCATCAGAAGCAATAGCCATGGTTTCAAATTCTCCTTAAAAATGTCTCAGTGTGTTTTGAGTTAGAGTGAGTCACAGACTGCTACAGAATTCTGCTTTGCAGAGTGACTTAGTGCCTAGCATTCGTATGTCCTGTAGTCCTTCAAATAGAACACTTATAGGCTTTTAGGGACAACAAACAGGCATAAAAAGGGAATAGTAATTTCATTTTACATGGAGATTTAGTAAATGGAATTTATTAAATTCGTGTACCGAGTCAGAAACTAGAGAAAAGGCAAAACCAACATGAATCCTCCTCATTGGACAGCATGTTCAGGAAGAGGTGTAAAGGACACAGCTACATACTCATGCAACGTTGTGTACTTGCTGAAGTAAGAAATCTGGGAGTCATCCATGATTCATACTTGACATTATGGTTTTATTATCTGGGGGCAAATCCCAGTCTTTTAAAACCCCTGCCTCGACGTTACTATTTTATTCATACAACCACTGGACTAGGATGACTGGCAGATTTTAAAAGAAAATAGTCATGAAATGATGAGAAAATGTTGGCTTTCTGCCCACTATGTGGTAGGTGGACATTTCACACGGCCGTTTCTAGATTTCATTCAGTGCTTCCCAGCCATTCTGTACAGAGTTTCCAGACAGATCGTTTGCAAACCTGAACTACAGCGTCTTACACCACGCCTTGAAAAGCAGCCTCTGACTTTCCAGCAGTCTATCTCCTGCTTACGTGGAGTGCCCTTCCTGACGGCCTGTCAACTTCTTCCTGCTGCTCTCAAGTCTACACTTGAGCCACGTGTTGGACTCCCAGTTCTCCAAATGCAGTGGGCTCCTTTGAGCACCAGAGCCCACACACAGTCTGTGGGTTCTTTATCTGGAAGAAGTCTGTTTCCTCTCCAGACACCTTCATTCCTGGCATGTTGACCTCAAGATAAGCATCAGTTCCTGGGGCAAGGGGAGGGAGGGTGCTTTGCTGACTTCCCAACAACAGTCATCACCCCTGGCACCTCTCCGTCAGTGCACTTAGACAGTGGAATTGCTCATTTCTGCCAAACCAGATTTGAAGACAGGACTTTGCTGATACTGTTCACCCTTTCCTGTATAGCTGTCAGTGGAAATCAGAGACTCTGTGCCACAAAGTCAAGTCCTCTCCTCTCCTCTCCTCTCCTCTCCTCTCCTCTCCTCTCCTCTC
>NW_021604687.1:10175317-10185428 GCF_004785775.1 Grammomys surdaster
GAGAGAGAGAGGGGAGGGAGGAGGGAGAGAGAGAGAGAGAGAGACAGGGAGGAGAGAGAGACAGGGGGAGAGGGGGGAGAGAGAGAGGGGAGGGAGGAGGGAGAGAGAGAGAGAAAGAGAGAGAGAGAGAGAGGAGAGAGAGAGAGAGGAGAGAGGGGAGAGAGGGGGGAGAGAGAGAAAGAGAGAGAGAAGAGAGAGGAGAGAGAGGAGAGAGAGAGGAGAGGAGAGAGAGAGGAGAGGAGAGAGAGAAGAGAGAGAGAGGAGAGACAGAGGAGAGAGAGAGAGAGAGGAGAGAGGAGAGAGAGAGAGAGAGAGGAGAGAGAGAGGAGAGAGAGGAGAGAGAGAGGAGAGAGAGAGGAGAGAGGAGAGAGAGGGAGAGAGGGAGAGAGGGAGAGAGGGAGAGAGGGAGAGGGAGAGAGAGAGAGAGAGAGAGAGAGCGAGAGAGAGCGCGAGAGCTTAAAGCCAGAGGCCTGCAGAAAAGGAGGACAGGCAGAGAAAAGGAGGCAGAGAAGAGGAGGGCAGGCAGAGAAGAAAGGGCAGAGAGCAGGCAGTGGGAACGTGTAGTAACAGGACACCTAAAACTGATGAAGTGCCTGAATGAAAGATACTTCTAAGTCCAAACTAAGAATTAGAACAGGCTCAGAGAAAAGATGTTAAGATCACAAACATTTAATAGAGAAAGAAGCCAAGGTAAAAACCACGTATGATTACTCTGAAGAAGTTGTCAGCCTGTCAGTTGTCAGGGGGCTGTGGATGGAATAGACATCCTGAAGGGCTTGAGATTTATTGCTTTCTGAGAGGGTTTTATAAGATTTTCTTCTACACTTTGGTTCACCCTAGCTTATAATGGGATTTACTGGGAACCATGCTGAAGAATAAGGAGAGGGGTCTCAGAGAAGGCATCATCTTGGGGACCACCCAGATCTCATTTGAAGACTAAAGTGACTGTCTTTGTGAAACCCCAACCCTATGCAGTTAGGGAGGAGTACAAAGACTTTAAGATCAACCACAAGATGTTTCAGAAAGCTGTCTTATAAAATGCCAAATGACTTGTTCTCATAGTCAAAGTGGGAGAAGCAGTGAGGTCAGCCAGCATCGAGAGAATTCAGGATGAGAGAAAAGGGGGATGATAGTGAAGAAGAGAATATGTAGGTAGATAACCAGAGAAGGCCAGGGATGTAGCCCAGTTGCTAGTGTGCTTGCCTAGCATGCTGAAGTCCTGGCTTGAATCTCCAGCACCACACACACTCGGTATGGTGGCACATGCCTGTAATCCCAGCATTCAGAAGGTAAAAGGCAGAGGGATCAGGAGTTCAAAATCAGCCTCAATCACAAACAAGTTCAAGACCAGCCTGAGATACGTGAGACTCTTTTTCAAAAACAAATACGTACACACACACAAACACACACACACATATACACACATATGGGTGAAAATGTTGTGCACACACACATGTACACATATATATCAAAAAAGACAATGTAAACAAGATGAAGATCTATCTATCTATCTATCTATCTATCTATCATCTATCTATCTATCTTCAGATTCAAAGTCTTATAATTCTGACCAGGTGTGGTGGTGCATGTCCTAGTGCTTGGGAGGCAAAGGCAGGCAGATCTCTGTGAATTTGAGTCCAGATTGGTCTACATAGTGAGTCTAGGACAGCCAGGGCTACACAGAGAAACCCTGTTGCAAACAAAACAAAACAAAACAAAACAAATCTCATAGTTCTGAATATTATCCCAGTTACCTGAATGTACCACTTGAAGTAACCATATAATAAGTATGCTTCCCTCTGTGAAACCTAGAGTTCAAATTTATTTAAATTTTTTTGGCTAAAGTTTGTGTTTAAAGATCATTTACAGGCTGTGAGAGGGTTTCCTTTCCACCTGGGATCATATGAAAATTCATATCCATGGAAATGGAGGGCTCCAGGCATTGCATTGGGTCGGACTGCTGGCCTGAAAACAAGCATGCACAGTTTATTCCAAGATCCTCCTTTCTTCTGACAGTCTTTCTTGTTACACAAAGCAGTGAGTTCTGAGGCTGTGCTATTTCAGTTTCTTGGAGCCTCTGCAATTGAAGGCCAATGTTTGGACTACAGATGTGAATTTAGTCCTCTTGGAACCCAAGCACTGGTGGCAGGCCACGCCCTCGAGCTCTTTGAGGTTAGAATCAAGTTTAGTGGCCTTTGTCCTTAAAGCATCAAAGTCCGTGGAATTCTGATTCTGAAAAAGTGTAGTAGATGAGGGCAGACTAGAACCCCCTTTGTAAGAATTAGAGTGAGATCAATTACAAATGGCCACATGAAAGATCTCACAAAATGAGGAAGGGATGATGGCTACATAAGTGACCAATTTTTTTTTGGGGGGGGGGAGAATATTTTATAATTCTGGGCTTGGACAACAAATGTACTAGAGTTTTCTTACAAAGAAGAAATCTTTTTGTAGAAAAGAAACCATTGGCAGTCACTTGGGGCTTGTGTGAGAAGTTAGAAACTGAGTTGTGCTAAGTTTGGTTGGTTTTCCCCATGGGACATCTGAGTTCAGGAACTATGCAAAGAAGGCTGGGACATTTGGCTGAAGGATTCTACAAGGCATAACAAAAGTCCTTTTGGTTTCATGACGCTAAAGAGAAAAATTCTAACCAGAATATGAAGCTCTGCCATTTAGACACATAGCTAAGCGCCCCTCAGGACAGCATCCAGAGTTTGAAATTGTGATGAGGCAAAGGATTTGAAGCTAAAGGGCTAAACTGCCAAGTCTTTCAGCGCTGAAGAGACAGAGCTCTCACAGGTCCTAATCCAAAGCCTAAAGAGTTACGCTTGGAGAACAAAGAAAAGTAAGAGATAGAACAAGACCAACCACAGCTGCAATTTTAGCCACAAGCTCTATTCTGCTCAAACATAAACCCGCATCCTTTCTGCCTTTCCAAAGAGGAAATCCACAGGTTGATCCTGATATTGAAGAGAGCAAAGTGACTGGCTAATGGATTAAGTGAACCAGAAGAAGGAAGGAACAGTAGCTGACATTTAAATCCAGTGCAAAAGAAGCATGAATGTTTTCTAAGGGACAAAGATGGTGTCCCAGTTTGCTCTCTGTTGCAGTGATAGAACACTGATTGAAAGCAATGTGTAAGATGAAATAAACCCCTCTCCAACTGTACAAAGTGGTAGTTGAACAAGATCAAGAAACAGCAGTCCTTTGTGGGCTCTGCTCCAGTTACTGCCCTAACTTCCCTCATTGATATACCTGGCAGTACAAGAGGAAATAAATAAACCCTTTCCTCCTCAAGCTGTTTTTGGTTAGTGTTCTATCACAGCAACAGAGAGCAAACTAAGACTCAATGGTTTCTGAGGTTTAGAACACGCTGGATACATTTAACAAAGGGCTGGACAGAGAAGAGGGAATGACTGTTACACTCGAAGACAAGACAACAGAAAATATACAGTGTAAGTTCAGTTGGAAAGAGTGTTTGAAACAAAACGTAAGGGGTGTTGGCATTCCTTCTACATGCTCCCCAACAGTTACCTAGCAACAGCCAGGTAGCCGGGGCTTGCTGGCTATAAAAGAGACTGTTTGACCCCTCCTTGCTCTCTCTGCCCCTTCTCTCTCTCTGACTGTCTGACCCCTTTTGCTCTTCTTGATCCCTTTCTCCCTTGCTCCCTTCCCCCCACTACCCCCCCACTCTGTCCCCTCCCTTCCTCTGCTTTTACTCGCTCTCAACTCCCCTCCCCATGTCCCCAAATAAACTATTCTCTATTCTATAGTAAACCCGTTGTATGGCTGGTTCCTTGGGGCATGGGGTGGGTGAGAAAAGGAGGCTTCAATATGGGTCCGCTGAGGCACCCCCTCTCACCACGTCATACCTGGCTCTATAAAACATCCTTGGCTTTTTTTTGTTTTGTTTTGTTTTTCGAGACAGAGTTTCTCTGTATAGCCCTGGCTGTCCTGGAACTCACTCTGTAGACCAGGCTGGCCTTGAACTCAGAAATCCGCCTGCCTCTGCCTCCCAAGTGCTGGGGCTAAAGGCGTGCGCCACCACCGCCCCGCTATCCTTGGCTTTTTAAAAGAAAAAAAAAACCACAAGAGGTCACCTGTATTTAGAATCTAAGTAAAAGGGGAAACAAACAGGAGCAGGAGCAGTATTTAGAGAAACAGTGGACCAGACCTGCTCAAAAATTGACAAGAAATTTTTCCACAGATTCAAGAACAATCCTATGTGGCATGTACAAGAAGAAACCAAAATTTAAATATATTTTTGTGAAACTTCTAATAGTTAAGCATTAGGAGAAAACCTAAGAAGCTTCTGGGAGAACATTTATTAACTGCAAAGAAGCAACGGTTATACTAACAGCTCAATATAACTGTGAGGTCAAAAGATAATGGTATAGCATCTTACAGGGATGGGATTAAAAACTGTCAATCTATAGTCCTACAGTTATCTACCGTATCATCAAAATGAAGGCAAAAGAGAGTTTTAGGCAACTAGAAAGGAACGAAATCTTCACCAATATGCAATCCTAGAACAATTAGAGGGAAGAATTTAAACACGAAGGAAAATGATCACACACAAGTGTGTTTGCATGTTGAATGTTCTCTAAAGGTCAATGTGCTAAAGACATGGTCTACAGGGGCATGCTATCAGGAACTCGCTAGAAGGTGGTAGAGTCTTATGTCATCTTTAGGTCATTGGGGGCACTCTCTCAAAATGGCTTGTGGAAACCACTGACTCTTTCCACTTTGCTTCCTGGCTTGTGATAGAAATTGATTCCTTTGGGTACACTTTCCCACCAAAATGTGTGATTCACTTGACACCCAAGCTGTAAGCTGGCTCAGTGTTAAACCCCAAACATCCAGAATCCTTAAGCCCAAGTTTTTTTTTTTTTTTAACTTTTAATTGATTCTTTGTGAATCATGCAGTCCAATCTCACTCCTCTCCTGATTCCTTTGTGTCTCGCCTTTGACCTTGTAGCCCCCTCTCCTCTCCCCCCCCCCAAGAAAAAGAAAAATAAAAAGAAAGAAAGAAACAAACAAAAATAAAAGCATCTTGCCTTGGAAGCTTTAGTGTGACAGGGTCTGTCATTCATCTTTTGTCCACACATCTTTACTTGCAAATATTCATTACAATGTGTCATTGGTCTGGTTTTAGGCCTCTGGCTTCTGCTCCTCTATCAGTACTGAATCCTCTTCAGGACTCCTCTTTGGTATCCTGTTGTTGCTCTGTGTCATGGAGACCCTGCAGCTTTGGATCTGCAGGTCCGGCCCCTTCACGTGCTCCAACAGTTCACAGATGGAGTAGATGTTGGGGTGGGCCAACTCAAAGCCCTGGATCTGGGCCTGGGTAGTAGCAGAGTTGTTTAGCCCACCAGCTCTTTTGAACCCAGGGCCACCTCTCCAACACTGTCCAGGCTAGCTCACTCAAATGCCTCAGCCAGCAAGGAGTGAGGCCAGCTTTCCCACTTTCATCCCCTTAGGGACAGTTCACCTGTGCCTACACCATCAGGGTCATCTCTACCGTGCTGCCCAGGTGAGTTGCAGTGCTCTTATGACTTTAGGGCCAGCTTTCCCACCTGTGGCAGGTGGAGAGGTGGGTGGGTGATGCAAACACAATTTAAAAAAAATTAATTAATTTACATCCCAGACAGTGCCCCCCCATTTTCCCTTTTAGAGACCCCCTCCACTCTCCCTTTTTTTTGAGAGGGTGGGTCTCCCCCCGGGTATCCCCTCACCCAGGTGCATGAAGTCTCTGCAGGATTAGACAAATCTTCTCTCACTAAACCTGACAAGGCAGCCCTCTTGGGGATCAGATCCTACAGTCAGGCTACAGAGTTAGGGACAGCCCTCTTTGCAGCTGTTGGGGGATCCACATGGAGGCTGAGCATCTGCTACCTTTGCAAACAAAATTTTTAAATAAGTTAATTAACTCAGGAATTTCAAAGCTGACTAAGTTAAATGTAACAACAACAGCAACAACAAAAAGAACAACATAAATGTTGATTGCTTGATTGCTTCATGGTAACACACTGAACTAAGCGAATCACATGATCTCCGGAGAAATCCTAAAAGAACATAACACAAACCTTTGTAACTAAACACCTAGTGACTACATAAAACAAACAAAAAAAAACCATAAAGATACTTGACTAATTGAAAAAAGAATAGAAAGAATAAATGAACAAGTACTATGACTTTGAAGCATATTTGGCACCAATGGGCACAGATGCCTGTGTGATGCTGGAGGGTTCTCAAACACAGGGGGTGTACCAAAATTTGAAGAGCAAAAGTATTTTCTTTGACCACTATATAGATTCCATAGATCCGCAGAGGCTCCTCCACTTACAGTGGGTTTTAAGTGACAATAATCCCATAATAAGTTGAAAATATTATGATGGCTTAAGTAAGAAATGTCTCGGAAAGCCTTACCAATTCGAATATGTGCCCCCCAACTGGTGGTACTGTTTGGTAAAATTATGAAGGAGGCAACTTACTGGAAGGAGTTCTATCAATGGGGTAGGATTTGAGGGTATACAGCCTCCCCACTTTCAGCATTCTCTCTCTCTCCTTTGTTTCCTGTGTGCAGATGAAAATGTCCTCAGCTGGTTTTCCACTCCTGTTGACGTGTTTCCCCTGCCTTTTGGCATGTCCTCCCCAGCGTGATGGAGTCTAGCCATTGTAAGGTTTTATGTCATGATATTTTGTCTTATCAAAAGAAATTTAATTAATACAAGCATCGTAATAGAAAGCGCATTAAACTCCCTAGCCTACCTAAAGTCATAGCTTAATGACGTCACACTCTGCAGGTATCAGTTGCTTCTTTTATGGCCATGCGGCTGACAGACAGCTGCAGCTCCTCAGGACCAGCCCAGCATCACAGAAGAGTATAATACTATCCATCATTTGGTTGGGAAGAGATCCAGGTTCAAACATTGCTTACTGAGTGAGGTCTACTATAAGCTGAATATTATAAGACGGGAACTGTTGTCATTAAGAAGCAGGATAGGCATAAAAATTCTTGTAACTACAGAGACCAGACACCTTTTGTCAGCTGAGCTATCCCACAAGCCCCTACAGTTTCTTTAAGGAGCTTCCAGGCTTAAATTCCAGAGCAGAGAGCATCTTGCCAAATCTCCTCTGTAGTAAACAGAGTGCTCCATGCTTCACTTGCTCTGTTTGGTTTGAGGGTTGGAGTGTGGGTCTATTTCCTCAGAGGGAGTAGTTAAAAGGAAAGAAAGACAAACAATGTAACAGTATTATGTTTAAAAACTGGCACAGATGGAATCCCTGCAAGGATTCTAGGAACTAAAGAGAGTTGGAAAGTCCCAAGTTCATCCGTCCACCTGCTTCAAACACCATAGCTGCTGGGTGCACCAAAATGCTTGTAGGTTCACCCTGATTGTAATGATAACACGTTGGATACATTGAAATGCTGAACAAAATGTTTGACAAGGAAAAAAGAGATATTTGGAGTAAAAATATAGTTGATAGTACTCTGTAATCGGAAGATAATTGTATGTTAATACCTATCTGGGGAAAAAAACTCTGAGGGAATTTCCGTTCCCATTTCCCTGGGAATGGTCAGCAGACCTTGCATTTCAGTTCTAGAAAACAGGTAATCTGCTCTACAAAAAGCAACAGGTCTCACACTAGTCCTTTTACTTAATAAAGCAATAATGATGTTTTAGTGTGATGATAGCAACTTTGATTATTTATGTAGTTGAAACAACTTTGCTGTAATTGAGATAGAGTTTTGGATTAGAATGAAAATTCCCACAATCTAATTCATTAGGATAATGTCTATGTATCCAATTCAGATTTTTATCTTTGAAAAGATACTACTGTATTTTTTTATGTGAAAAATTAGAGATCATATAATTTTGTTCATGGAGAAAAGTGGCTACCCTCAAACCATATTAGTGAATATATATAATTTGACAGATTATGTGAACTCATCTTTTAGCAACAATTTTGTATATTGTCTGCACACACACGCACACACACACATACAAAGGATCTCACTCTTCTCACTCTTAGTTGGGCATAGTTACACTTGTATTTTCTCAGAGCAGTTAAGCAAGTGTACTCCTAAAGCTAAGTATTAAAACTCTTAGCAAAAAAGAAAAAGGAAGAAACCACTAAGAAGACCATTCAGCTTATTGTGGTGGTAGGGAGAAGGGGTTAAAGAGTAAAACTGGAAAGAGTAACTATATTCAAATAAGTGAAAGAAGAAAAAAGGCATGTCTGAAGTCACCAGGCATCTGAGACATGGAGGTTGCTATGGTGAAGGAAGGGAGCTGTCTAGGCTGTGACTAAAAATCAGTGAGATTTGTTACCATCTAAAAAATAGATTCCAGGTGAAAGAGCAAAGCTTGTATTCTAGAACCATTATGTAGTATAACATCCACTGTGGCAGATTAATGGGTCCCAAAGATGAACAGGTCCCACTTGCTGGGACTTATGAACAGATTATTTTATATAGCAAAAGGGACTTTGCAGATGTGATTGAGCTGAGAATGTCAGGCTGATTATCTTCTTAACTTTTGTCTTCATTATTTGAGCGGATCCAACGTAATTACAAGAATCCCTGGGCCGGGCGGTGGTGGCGTACGCCTTTGATCCCAGCACTTGGGAGGCAGAGGCAGGCGGATTTCTGAGTTCAAGGCCAGCCTGGTCTACAGAGTGAGTTCCAGGACAGCCCGGACTATAAAGAGAAACCCTGTCTCGAAAAACCCAAAAAACAAACAAACAAACAAACAAAAAACAAACAAGAATTCCTGGAAGAGGGTGGCATGTGGGAAATAAGCCGCTGGAGATCTGCCCCGGGCCTGCGGCAGGGTCTCAGGACCATGGCGGCGACCCACAGCGGCGACCCGAGTTGGGGGGCGGCAGAGTCCTGGGTGGCTTTCCACGCTCGCGGGTCCCATATACACAAGAAGGTCCAAGGTTCCAGAGGCTGGAAGCTTTGGCGGAGGCAGGCCCCAGAAGACACGTGGAGTCTGTGGGTTTAAAAGTTTATTGTTCATAGCATGGTAGTTGAGTCTGGATGTGCACGCCCCCCAGTTCAGCCAGGGGAGAGCTGGCTTAAATAGGGGAGGGGGAAGAGGGGCTGGTAAAAGGAATAACTTAATTAGCTATGCCCCTCCCCCCTTATGTAACTCATGAGTATAGAAATCTCTGTTAGTCATGCCCTCTACCTGGATGGTGATGCAAACCTCTCTGGGAGGAGCTACTCTGAGCCAAACGTGTCTGCAAGATGCAGGCGGCAAGTGGGAGTCTGGAATCCGGGGGCGTGGGGAGATACATGCTGTCTTTACCCAGGCTATGGTTCACCTGTTGGGTCTTTGGCTATCTCAAACCCAGTGCTCTACCGGGGAGACCAAATCATCCCTTTGTGGCCCCACAGTGGCAGGTGGTCCCAAGGGAAAAGAAGTGTCACAAGCACACCAGAGAGTGCGGGAGGGGTCTGAAGATGTTCTTTTATAGGCTTTGGAAATGCAGGAAAGGGCTGTGAGCCAAGAAAGGCAGGCTGTCTCTAATTGAGGCCTTTTGCCCCCAGAAGTCAAGACAGGCCAGGAAGTGGATTCTTATTCTGGAGCTTTAGAGGGAATGAAGTCCTAACCCAGCACTTTGATTTTATCCCAGAGAAACTGACTGTTTCTGACCCTGAGAGGCGCAAGATGATAATGTGGTGTTAGCATAAGACACTCCATTTGTGGTCATGCCTTACAGCGCACCAGGGAACGAACAAATTATTAGTTCAAACCAGCTGTGAGTGGCTTATCGGAGATATTCCATGGGCCTCCGATCTCTCCCTATGGGGAACTTTGTGACCTGGAGCAATGGAGGTGCATGAATGGGGCAGTGCCGGCAGTAAATGCAGACTTCAAAGGAGATGGAAAACTAATTGCATCTCAGGACACATTTATAGTGGAAAAGACCAGAGAGGTGAAGGGCTGAGCCACTGTGGATTGCTATTGCCTCTGAAATGATAGTTTGAAGTGGAAAACCCGATCTCGAACTTATTTAGCATTTTCTTTGCCTCTCTAGCTAGCTAGGAGAAAATATATATATATATATATATATATATATATATATATATATATATATA
>NW_021604687.1:10185438-10202780 GCF_004785775.1 Grammomys surdaster
TATATATATATATATATATATATATATATATATATATATATATATATGTTTATATATATTATATGTATAAGCAGACTTTTCTCCGCACGCAGATAGATGTTTTTAGAAACTTGTGCTTGGGGATGGTTTTCTCCCAGGAAAGACAAGCACCATTATACCCATTTCGTGGGCCTGTACTCATTAGTGAGAGCCTGGAAAGAATGAAGCTATTCCTGAAAAGTATTTAACATTCATCAAGTGCTAACACAACCATCTGGAGAACACAGGCAGCTCAGACCACCAGGGAAGAATGGATCGGCTGCAGCTGGGTAAGGAGATGGACGGCTCCATCACCCACCCCATCCTGTTTCTGAGTCAAATTGCTCATATTCCCATGGAATCAGGAGCACCTAATCTCTCCCTGCTTCTGCCTCTCCATTCAACATTTTCATCACTGAGGTCATCCTAGCCTCTAGGTAGCCAGAGTTTGACCTGTCAGTCTCTGCCCTGAGTAGAGTCCACACAGGCTGCTTCCTCCTCAGCTCCATCCACTGTCCCCCAGTCTGTTTTGTTCTGGATGGGCTCTTCCTGAAATTCCCCCGTTGGCCATTAAAAATGTAGTAGAACCTTCTAACAGTTAAAACTGGAACCCTCTGGCACATTGCATATGATCTGTTGTATTCAGAGACTAAAGAATCATTCTTAAGATGTTTCAAACATAAAAACAATCTGTAAGAAACATAAAAAACTAAAAGAAATCTGCAGTGTAATTAGTATATGCCTAGAATCCAGACGTATTGATGGCTACGTCCTTCTGTGTGTGTTTGAAGAGTGAGAGAACTTTAATTACAGATATTACACACCATTCCTAAGCATCTACACATATGGGTCTGAAATGCACACAAACTTGCCTTATCTAGCTACAACACCATTATCATATCCAATAAAGCAAATAATCCCCTTACCTTCCAATACTCAGTTCATATGCAAATTTCTACCACTATCTCCAAAATGTCTATTTTGGGTGATCTGTTTCAAACCAGGCTTTCCAGATACACTTGGTTATACTCCTTGGTACTTTTTTTATTTATACTCTTATTATTATTATTATTAATAATTATTATTATTGTTATTATTATTACTGAACTTAGATTTTCTTTCATACAATAGGTTCTACTCTTTCCAGTTTCTCTCCACATTCCCACCCATCCAGATCCACCCCCATTCTGTCTCTTATTAGAAAACAAACAGGCTTCTAAGGGCTTAAATTAAAATAAAATAAAACCTAATAAGATAAAGCAAAAATAAATTGGAGTAGGACAAACCAAATAAACAGAAGGGAAAGAGCCCAAGAACGGGCACAAAAATCAGATAGAGACACAGACAGTCGCTCGTTCACCTATTCAGGAATCCCATAAAAGCACAAAACTGGAAACCATATTATATTCACAAAACCTGTAGGGTAAAGAAAAAAATACTGAATAAAAAAAAATGATGACAGGCCCTGACATGAAGTTATGAGGCAAGAAAACTCCAAAGATGCCTCTGAGTTCATGTCTGTTATCCGTCTACTGCTGGGCTTTCAGCCTACCCCTGAAGAGTAGTCTCCCCAGAGAGACTCCCTTAGAGAAAACTAAATTTTCATTTGTAAGTGGTTATCAATTGAAGATAGGATGGAGCATGTGTCCGTGTGTCCTTCCAGCTCTAGGACTCCATCTGGTGCAGACCCTTTGCTTGCCCTGTGCACACTGCCTCAGACTCTGTGAGGTCATATGTGCACTGCTTCTACTGTTTTTAGGTTTTGATACCTTGGTGTCCTCAGTTGCCTCTGTCTCTTAGACTGCCTCCTCTCCTTCAGGGCTCACTGAGCCCTAAGGGGACGGGGCTTCAGGAGACATCCTGTTTAGGGCTGAAGGTTCCAAGGTCACTCACTATCTGAATATTTTTTCTGGCTGTATTTGTATTTTGTTTTTGTCTCTGCATTTGTTCCCATCTGCTGTAGGAGGAAGCTTCTCTGATGATGGCCAAGAAAGGCACTAGTCTATGTGTATAGCAGGATGCCGTTAAAAGTCATTTTATTGCTATGTTCTCTTTGAAGAACGATAGTATTTGGTTTTCCCCTAGGTTCCTGAGCTATCTAGTCTCATGTTCTCTGTTACCCAAGTGGCATCGGTATTAGTTCCGTGTAGAGGAGTGGGCCTTAAATCAAATCAGATATTGGCTAGCTACTCTCACAAGCTCTGTGTCACCATTTTACCACATATCTCACGGAAAGGCCAACATTGTAGCTCGAAGGGTTTGTAGCTGGTTTGGTGTTTATCTTCTTCCTTTAGTAGTGTGCAGAGTACCTTCCAGTACCAAAAAACATGAGCAAGTAGGGGTGAAGGTTCTAGGTAGGTAGCAGCTTCACTTCTCCATGTTCAATGAATTATTTAGGTGTTATTTTTGGCAGTAGATCCTCATTGTCAGTTTGCAGCCTTTGCAACAGCTTGGTTGTTCGGTTCCCATGGGACCCCTTTGGTTAACAACTTGATTAGTCATAACTCATGGCCAGTACTAAAGCTGCATTTGCTTACGGGAGATGTGCATTTGGGGTGCTATCTCCCCTGTTACTCGGTGATTTCATTTAGATAATGTTCATATATGTATATAATTTAGGAAGCTTCTACTATATTAGGTTTCCTTATGAACCTGCAGATGGCCCTTAATTTTATATATTCCCTCCCTGTATTCCCTCCCTTGACCTTCTCTTCCCTCGCCATTTGATCCTCCCTTTCCAGTCCCCACCAGTCTTGTTCAGCTATAATTATTCTATTTCCCTTTCCTAGGGAGATCTGTCCCTCCCACCTAGTCCCTTACACTATACCTAACCTCTGTGGTTTTCTGAATTGTAGCTTGCTTATCAATGACTTAAAGCTAACATACAGATATAAGAAGACATATACCATATTTGTCTTTCTGGGTCTGGGTTACCTCATTCAGGATCAACTTTTAATAGTTCAATGTATTTACCTGTGAATTTTTTGACTTCTTTTCTTTCTTTTACTTTGTTCATTTTTTTTTTTTTGAGACAGGGTATCCTGCAACCTTGTAGACCAGGCTAGCCTCAAACTCAGAGATCTTCCTGCCTGTTTCCCGAGTGTTGGGATTAAAGGTGTATACCACCACCTCCTGGCTTAATGATTTCATTTTTTTAATGGCTAAGTAACTGGTTTATATGGAAATATGTCCCATTAAAGAGATGGCCACTTTCAGGAGAGTAAGGGAGTAAGGGAGCATAAATACAGCATATATATGTATATATATATATATATATATATATATATATATATATATATATATATGTCTGTATATGAAGTACATACACACACACATATATTGTTGTTGAGTATGAAGTGTCTTTCTCTATTTCTTTAATTTTAATTTGAAATATGTATTGTCAAATATTAAAATGGCTACATAGGTTCACTTCCCTAGGTCCATTTTCTTAGTCTATCTTTCACCCTTAATGTTTTGGATGGTAAGGTATGTTTCTTGGATGCAGCAGAAGGATGGATTCTGGTTTCACATCAGTTCTGTTAGTCTGGATTTTTATTGGGGAATTGAGACGACTGAAGTAAAGGGATATCAAAGAGCAGTGTTTGTTGATTCCTGTTATTTTGTTCTTGTGGTGTGTCTCCACCTTTTAATCTGATGACCTGGGATTATTTAGTCCTTGTGTTTTCTTGGGTGTGGTTAACCTCTTCAGGTTAACATTTTCCTCTAGTGCCTTCTTTAGGCCTGGATTTATAGACAGATACTGCATAAATTTGGTTTTATTATGGCAGGTCTTTCTTTCTCCATCTATTGTGATTCAAAGTTTGGCTGAGTAGAATAGCCTGGGCTGGTATCTTTGTTCTCTTAGAGTTTGTAGAACATCTGTCCAGGCCCGTCTGGCTTTTAGAATCTCCAATGAGAAGTCAAGTGTTATTCTAATAGGTTTTTCTTCATATATTACTTGGCTTTTCCCCTTTGGAGTTTTTAATATTTGTAATGTAAATACTATACATTACTATATGCCAAAGGGACTTTCTTTTCGGTCTAGTCTATTTGGAGTTCTATAGGCTTCTTAAATTTTGATAGGCACTTCTTTCAGAAATTCTCTTTTATGATTTTGTTGAAAATATCTTCTGTGTCTTTAACCTGGGTTTCTTCTCTTTCCTTTATTCTAATTATTCTTAGATTTGTTTTTTTTCATAGTGTTCCAGATTTCTTGAATGTTTTATGCCATTTTTGTTTTTTAACAATTTCTTTGACTGAGGTATTCATTCTTCTATCTTGTCTTCAACACCTGATCTCTTCCATCTTTTATATTCTGTTGGTGAGGCTTGGTTCTAAGGTGGCTGTTTGAATTTCTAAATTTTTTCATTCCCAGATTTCCCTCAGTCTGGGTTTTATTTATTGATTCTATTTCCACCTTCAGGTTTTAGATTATTTTATTCATTTCCTTTCACTGTTCTGTCTTATAGATTTCTTTAACAGATTTATTAAATTCTTCTCTAAGAATCTCTATCATATTTACACGACTATTTTAAGATTCTTGTCTTGTAGTGCTTCAGCTATGCTGCATCTCTCGAGGCCTGCTGTAGTAGGATTGCTGGGCTCTAGTGGGAAAATTTTTATGGCTTCTATTGATTGTGTTTTTACACTGGCATCTTGGCATCTGGGTTTGGGGTGTTTGTAAGTCTACTTGCTGATATCTAGTCTTTGTTGTTTGGGTGCCTTGTTCCTTGGTTTCTGTTGCCCTGTCTGGTTCTTAGGGGAGTGTATTGGTTGTGTATTGCCAAGCAGAAAATGCTTTTGGGATCCCGCTAGTTATGGCTACTGGAATTTCCCAGTACAGTGTGTTTCTAATAATAGGGAGCTGATACTTAGGAATGAAGGTGGGCTAGAAGGGGGAGTGAGGAAGTCCATAGAGAGAGGGAAAGGATGTTTCACTGCTAGTGCCCTGGGAATGGGGAATAGGGAGTGAGGAGAGGCTATAGCAGGTGGTCTGTTACAGAGCTGGGGCATAAGACTGGGGGTTTGGGTTTGGAGGAAACAGGGAGAGTAAATATCTGATGCTCACCTGCCTGCTTTTCTAACCTACTTGCTTCTCTGGCAAGGGCTTGACCAGTGGTTCCCAGGGAATGCCTATTAGAATTGGGGGCTGGGACAATGGAATGAGTGGAGAGCAAGGTTGGAGAAGATATGCTTGATTTGTTGGAGATAGGGGCAGAAAGGGAGGAGAGGCTGCAGTCAGTTTTATGGGACTGCAGGGCTGCGATGGAGGAGACAAAGCTAGTATTCTCTTATAAAATGGTCCATGTTTTGTCCTTGAAAGATTACTGAACTAGTAACCTATGTTTTTAATTCTGGCAATTTTACTTGAAATTATACATGCTTGACTTCTTTTGAAAACAGGGCTACAGTCCTAGCAGGTTGTAGATGATAGCAGAATGTATGCCACACTCACTGCCCCCGAGAGCAACCATAGTGCCAGATGCTGCTCTCACTTTCTTCACATTAATCTCCAAACCACACATCCATCTGTATGGTCTCCAAGGGCAACTAGTTCATCAGTAGTATCAGTATGGTTTCTCCAGAACCAAAAGATTATACATTTGAAAGTTAATCCAAATGCAAGATTCTTTCAGGCTTTGGTCTTGAAAAATTCTCAACTGGTTGCTGAGAGCCAAGCATATCATAGAGAGAGATAGATCTCTGGATGATTATTGAGGTTCATTGAATATATAAAACAGCTACAAATCAACATTTTGACTTAGATTTCCCCGGCTACAGAGAACTGATTCTGAAGGGCTTCTGTCAAGCCATTAGATCATCTTCTTTCTAAAAGTCAGCCATGTCATGTAAGAGAACCTAGTCACAGGAGTGAAACTGATTACATTCATACTCTTGCAATACTATTATTCAGGGCATGTGGATGGATGAGGGTTCAAAACTCTTCCTATTGCACGCTGTTTCAAATTATTCCAGGAGCTCATGTACTTTGCACTGGGGAAAGAAGAGAATTAATCACAGTGAGACATTGAAAATCAACTTATGGACAAACCCTGTTTCTTAGTGAGAAGAGAAGGCAGACTGTGCTAAACCACATTTTTTCCCTCTTGGAACTAGAACAGTTAAATAGGACCTTGCTAAATTATTCAGTCTCATAAAGTGAAAGGGGATCTCCCCCTTTTTTTTTTCTCCACAAACCCCTCCTCGAGAGTAAGAGTTTACTCATCTTTTCCCACTCTGAACCTTACTGGTAGTTTCTTGTAAACCAAGCCTCAGCTACAGATAGATGTGTGGGCATAAAAGACCTATGAAAGCAAAAAAAAATCAAAGATGTAATGCTGAGATGCCCCAACTCGCTTGCGTTTTGAAGCGATCACAAAGGAGAAAGGTGAAAACGTTGAGCACAGCCATGCACAGACTGCTCTCCATAGGGCTTGCACTGGGGACTCAAGCTTCTTACAGTGATTTCTCCATGTATTGCTGTCTGATATAAGACATACAGCTGGAGGAGACGCAAAACCTTGAAGTGTGGGTGCCAAAACAAACTGCCACACTAACGGAAGTGGCCATGGCCAGGAAGGGAACAACCATATTCTAACTTCTTTCTGTGTTTTTTCCAGATCACTTATCAAGGGAAGCTATGCATTCATCTGCTACATGAGACAGCAGCAGATAGACTTACTATCTAAGTCATTTTCTGTGTGGACCTCTGCCTTTCCTCTGGAATATTGTTCCCCACCTCCAAACCTTCACATCAATGTTTAAAAAGACAGAAATGTGCTTCAATTCTTCTGTTTGACATTTCTATTACTAGAAAACATGAAAACATTCCAAGAGGAATTCATTCATAATCTCATGCAACAGAGAGGAATGTGATCATGCACTTCAAGATCTCTTGAAACAAACTCTTGGAAGTCTCCCTAGGAGAACTTTTCCTCAGGGAGGAACCACAAGTAATACCTCACTTGAAGTAATTGTGATTAGAAGAGTTTACAAGGAACTGAAATATTCTTGTGAATTTCAATATTTAACATAAGTATCTGTTCCCACAAAGAAATCCAAACAGAAACCTTGCTCAATACCTCTGATACCCGGCAAGCTAGTCATAGAATCTTCTGCCAAGTGTCAGAGATATTGAGGACAAAATGACCACCTCAAAAAGCTTTAGGTTGTGGCTGCTACATTGGCCCCAACCTTCTGAGGAGCTTTCTCTATTCTTTGTTTCTGAGATATTATTATATTTATTAAATGATAGAAGATGGGTTGGGGCAAAGAAAGTGAATTTTATGTTGCATTCTACCTAGACAGACAGTCATGGTGAGGAAGAGCTTGGGTAGCATAGCCAAGGCAAAGGCCAACAGATAGCCTTTAGCCGTGCATCAGCTCCAACTCCAGAGGGCTCTGAAAAGGGCGTGGAAAGGGTGCCCATGATGTTTTCCTTTGATTAGACTATGAAGCCAGTTTCTTTCTTTGTCTGTCAATGAAAGGCACATTCACCCTAGACCTTTCTTCAAGGAAAGTTGTTACATGCATCATGCATGTAAGACTTCTTGGCAGCATACATTCTCTTCCCAGAACCTTCCCTTAGGTGTTCCAATGTTTTCAGGTGGTTACCCTGGAGATGTCTGAAAGATGAGCTCTCTATATCAACACCACCCTACAAAACAAATAGTTTCTGTTTTTAATCCTCCCCCATCCAACACTTTTTTCCTTCCTACACTTCGTCCTATCCTTGCTGACTAATCAGGAAGGTCACATAGGTCCCCTTCTCAAGTCTTCCTGTCTCATTTTTTCAGCATTCTATCTTAGTCTCTGCCTTGTTTTCCTGGTGCTTTATTCTTCACTCTTTTCTTCGCTCAAACTAGTCATATTCTTCCTATAATTATTTTACTATACTAATCATTCAAATTGTTGGGTTTCCCTATGACATTTCCATACATGCATACTCTGGACTTTGATCATATCCCAAACTATTTGCCTCTGATAAGAGGAAACTAAATGAGGGAGATTCTCCTCTTTGACTTAGCATGGCCTTGCTGAACTCTGTTTCTTTCTTCCTATGGCAGCTCATGTTCAACAGTGTCCCTTCTTTGAAAACAATTCTCCTTGAAAAATGAAAGTGCTTATTAATTGTCTTCTATGTGCCTATCATATTGAGCTGGAGACTAAGGCGAGGTCTGTTCAGCTTGGCAGTGTTGATATTTGAAGTGGAAAATTCCTTTTGTGATAAGTTGTCTTGTGTGTTACAGACTGTTTAACATAATTTCTTGCCTCTACCAACTAGACTTGAATAGCACCTAAGGTTGTGACATACCGATGTTGTTAAATGTATTCAGGAGAGCTAAATTGTTTCCAGTTGAGAGCTACTAGACTAAGGGAATAGAAAAAGAAATAGAAGAAAGAGTTCTCCTCCCAGAGAAGGAGAAAATCCGAAAGATACAAAATCTGAAGATACAGAATGTTAGATGTAGAAGCATCCCTAGACGTGTCTTGACTGCTTTCCCCATATTTTTAGTAAATAAAGAATGAGGTGTCATGGCTTAAAGTGACTTGCTTAGCTGGTTATACAAGTTGCAGGAAATTTAAACTAACATTATGTTTGTGAGCCTTTTAGCCTGAGCACTTGAAAGGCCAGATGGAAAGTAAGTGCCAGGCATGACCGTGCGTAACCGCAGCATGGACAAAGGCTTAAAGGTAAGAGTGTAGCCGGGCGGTGGTGGCGCACGCCTTTAATCCCAGCACTCGGGAGGCAGAGGCAGGCGGATTTCTGAGTTCGAGGCCAGCCTGGTCTCCAGAGTGAGTTCCAGGACAGCCCGGGCTATACAGAGAAACCCTGTCTCGAAAAACCAAAAAAAAAAAAAAAAAAAAAAAGGTAAGAGTGTAGAACGAAGCTCAAGAGAAATGAAGCAGAGAACAGCCTAGAATGGTGAGAGATGAGGCAGGAGGACTTGAGAAGACCCCATTTCTGGGAGCTTCCTTGATTAAGACTTAGATCTGGTTGAGAATGTCCCAATACATGACTTTTGATATCCTTTTGAGGAAGGCAAACAAGAACAAAATACTGAGTGAAAAAATCCAGAAACATAGCTTCCAGGCTCAGCAATTCACTAGCAGCCATGCAAATTGGACACACCCATTTATTTCCCTTGATCTCAGTTCCTACAACGGTGAGATGAAGGGCTAGAATTGAACGATCTCTGTGATCCTTTCCAGGTCTCATAGTGTATGATTCAGTGAACACTCACTCCCTAAAATCTCCCCACACCTGCCATCACTAGTGAGGTTGGCCAGTGTCTACTGTCTTCTCTGAGTCAACAGTAGGTTTATGAAGTAGGTTATAACTTCTGAGCTAGCCACGAGTTGTCAAGTCCATGAGTGAAGAGCATGACCTTCATGGGGCAATGTGCTGAGGCCCCAAGTATTCCTAGTTATAGAATGAAGCCTGACACGTCTGGCCCTGACTTATACTAAATACATGATTTCAGAGTTTACTTGGTTCAGGGAAAAAATAGTCAATAGTTGAAGGACAAGTTGAGCAGGAAACAATTCCTTTAATGTGACATTGACACATCTTTTAGTAAATTCCAATAAAACCAGCAAGTGTGGATTAATATGTCTATTTGACAAGATTTGGAACCACCTAGGAGACTGGTGAGACACAACACTGGAATGTCTGCAAGTGCATTTCCAGAAAGGGCTAACTGATGTGGGAGACGAGTATTGCTATTACCTTGGTGACAAATGCCAACATCCATGGCCTGAGGGCCTAGATGGAATGACTAAAGGAAGACAAAGAAGAGAGTCGGCTGAGCACTGACATTGTCCTTTCTGACATATCCTACTTGCCACACTGGATCACATCCCCTGAACCTGTGAGCTGAATGAAATAAGTCCTTCTTCCTGCACATGCCTCTGTCAGGCATTTTGTCAGAGCAGTCAGAAGGCTAACTAATACTAATAACTAAGAATAAAAAAAATAGAAAAGAAGTTAGATTCCACTCAATAACAGACACTATAGGCAACATTAAAGTACGACTGAGGGCTGGAGAGATGGCTCATTGCTTAAGAGCACTGACTGCTCTTCTAGAGGTCATGAGTTCAATTCCTAGCAACCACATGGTGGCTCACAACCATCTCTAATAGGATCCAATGCCCTCTTCTGGTGTGTGAAGACAGCTACAGTATAGTCATATACATAAAATATATACACATACATATATATGTATACATACATATATATGTATACACACATATATAAAAGTATACATATACATATATATGTAAAGTATATATATATATTAAAGTATATATATATTAAAGTAGTTCCTGGCGCTATTTTAACAAAGCATTGTGAATTTGGTGACTTAAAACAACAAATATGTATTTTTTGACAGTTCTGAAGGTCAGAAGTTTAAACCTGAGGTATGAGAAGGATCTCAGTTTTAGGAAACTCTAAGAATCCTTTTCATCCAGATGTTCCTTGAGCATGGCTCCCAAATGCCAGGCTCTCCCTCTGTCTGCACATGGCCTTCTGATTGCTGTGCCTCCCCTTCTGTCTTGGATAAGGCTAGCACCTGCTGGATTTGGAAGCTGTATTCATACAGTGCAACCTCATCTTAACTTGATTACATCTGCAGAGGCTGTGTTTACACTAAAACGTTCCGTTCCATATCGTGTCTCTCCCAGTAGAAAAGTGTCTTCCACCCCATTGTCTCCTCACTTTTAGGGCACATCCCTGCTGCCTAATGCTCGGGACCCAAGGCATACTCTTGAATCCCTCTGCTGTCCTCTGCTCTTGGCACCCAGTTCCACCTCTTTTCTGATGCTTTAGATCTACAAAGAGTTTTCCTGCTGTAAGCCCCTTTAAGTTTTCCTTCTGCTTGCAGAACTGTCAGTTGAATGTATGTATGTATGTATGTATGTATGTATGTATGTATGTATATGTATCTATGTATGTGTGTGCATGTATCTATGTGTGTGTATGTGTCTATGTATGTGTGTGTATGTATGTATACATGGATAAAGATATGCGTGCATGTATGTATGCATGAATATAAACAACCCAAATTCTTCACTACTTTCCCCTAAAGAGTTTCTCTTTGGAGTTTTATTACCGAAGTGCTCATCTCACCCTATTCACGTTCTTTCTTCCTGTGGCTGGATATATTCTTATGCAGCATGCACACCCATTTCTTCCGTGTAGTCTTCACTTTGCACATAGCCATTCGTTTCCCACTCCTGTCTCAGCCGGCAACATAGTGTTTATTGCAGTAATTTTCTAGATGAACTTTTGCCAACATCTCTGTCGATTATCCTTTCATTAATCATTGCACTGAGTCGACTTTGAGCACATACCAATCACTGTCTAGGTGCTTCAGAGTTGATAACAGGTAAAACAGATAAAAATCTCGCATGCACTAATTTTTTTTTTCTTGGCTAGCACATTCAGCATATCTGCTGCTGGCATTAATTTGAAGTTCCTCTTTTGCACAAGGTGCCATGCCTTTGAGAACCTCCTTGCTTTCTGGAGAATACAGCTTAATGTTTTTCACTTAGCCTTCCCACCTCAGCAACTTTATCTTCTCTTACTTACCCAGATGGTCTCTCTACTCAGTTAGTTGTGTGTCCTGGTGAAGGCGCCATGATATATGTGCCTAACATTTCTGCCTGACCCGTATCTACATCTTATCTACCTCACATTCCCCCTCTACCTGTACTGAAGTATAATTATTGACAAGTGAGGTATACAACACATTTCTCTGGTGTAGGAGAACATTGTAGAGTAGGCACCACAGCCAAGCCAATTAACATATTTACTGCCTCACCTCAAACTACTACCTGTTTTTCTTTTTATGATAAGACCATTTCAGCTCCATTATCCATAATTATCTCAATTATATTATCTAGTATTTTAAAATACATTTGCCATACTAAATATTAGATTTCTAGGCTTGTTCAACTTATAAACCCAAATCTGTTATGGTAATTATTTCAAACTGGTCTCTGGCTCAAGCCTACTATCTAAGCTATGGCGGCTCTGTCTAGCTCAGCCGCCATGTTCTGTGGCCAGAGGCCATGTGCACGCAGCTGCTAGAACCAGCCCACCAGAAACACCAGCCCTGCCACCCATGAGACACCAGTGTGGGAGATGTCTCTGCCAATCTTCCATGCTGTCTCCGCAAGGCATGCCATTTCCCAGACCATTCCACCATCCATATGGGCCCAGTAAGAGAATGAGACTCTAATTCTTATAGATTAATCAAAGGCTTTATATGATTAATAACAAGATGCACATACAAAGAGAGTTGTATCCCAATTAGCTAACCTAATTATAAGTTTATAAGTTGTTCCCCACGAGTGCTCTCCATACCTGTGTGGTTCTCCATTCTCCTACATCTCTGCCCTCTCCAGTTCCTCCTCTTCCTTTTCCTCTTCCTTTCTTAACTCCTCCCACCTTAGCTCCTCCTACACAAATCTCCCACCTTAGCTTCTTCTACACAAGTTTAGTCCTTCGACTAAAATTCCCTTTCCCTCCAGATCCCTGCAACCAAGTAGGGGGTCTACTCTTAGCACCACTTCCACATTTAAGGGAGGTTTTTCAGTATTTGCCCGGTTGGCTTTCTTCATTCATTACAATGTCCTCTGGGTTCATCTATGTTGCAACAAATGATGAGAGTTCTTTTTTAAGTCTGAATAGTATTCCATTGTGCCCAGACCTATGTGTGCATGCACATATGCATGTGTGTTTTTTATTCAGTTTTTGTATTCTGGCCATGGTGAATAATACTTTAATGTGTATAGGCTACAAATGTTTCTTTGAGATAACAACAGCTTTTCTCATGTATAGATACCAAGAATGGGATTGCTGGACCACATGATTATTTTATTTTGGGTTTTAAAGGGACTTTCTCCCCTTGTTTTCTATAATGCTTATACCAACTTACATGCCATCAACACTGTACATGGGTTCCTTTTCAACTGATCAACAATGCTTGCCTCTTAAGTTTTGAAGATTGCCATTCTAAAAAGTGTGAAATGAATTTTCATTGTAGCTTTGAGTTGTGTTTTTTTATTGGTTATAGTGATCAGTTTTTCATATACCCATGAGCCATGTTTCTTTGGAAAGCTATCTGTTCATATTCTTTGTCCACTTTTAATCTGTATTTCTATGTTAGGTTGTATGAGGTCTTTATGTTGGGTGTTGGATACTATTTATGCCTAGTTTGCAAATGTTTTCTGCCCCCAACTTCCCTCTTGGCACCTTTTTCTTCTATTGCTTCTTTTGATGTATAAGAACTTCTCGATGAGGTATAGCCCTGCTTGGGAATTCTGATTTCCTGAGTATTTTGGAATAGTTATGAAATCATTGCTCAATAAAAAAAGAGCTTTTCCGTATGCTTTTTTATAGGATTAAAAAATATTAAACTTTTATGTATTGAATTCATTTGGAGGGTACTTGCATGCCATGACACATGTGTGGAGGTTCGAAGGCACCCTGAAGATATTATTGTCACTTTCCTACCACTGTGCACATTCCATGAGTCAAACCCAAGTCCTTAAGCTTGGCGGCAAGCACCTCTGCTCACTGAGTCACCTTGCTGGCCCTCTTCTAGCTTTCTATTGTTCTGGGTCTCATATTTCAGTCTTTAACTCATCTTGTATTTATCTCTATGTCTGCTGTAAGATTGTGATATTGCTTGTTTCTTTTCTTTTGTACAGTGCATACGTGCACAAGTGCTATGTGTTCACATGGATGCCCATGCACCAGCAGTAAGAGAACACTGACAAGGCTGTCACCAGTTTGTAGCTAAACTCTCTAGGCATCGTTTTTTGGTTCCTCCAAGTGCTGGGATTGTAATCACGTGAGAACAAGCTTTTCTGTTATATGTGTTCTATATCTTCAAACCTGCTTTCACCTGTTTGGCTCCCACTTTGTCACTTTCTCTTCTTGTTTCCTGTAAAACTAATCACTTGTCCTAGAACCATGTGTTTTATTTTTTCACATATCTTTTAAAATTTTGTTTTACATCTTGACCGAAGTTTCCCTTCCCTCCACTCCTTCCAGTCTCCCTGCTCCCTGACCCCATCCACTCCTCCTTTGTTTATCTGGGAGTCTTTTCTTCTTCAGAAATAAAGGAGAGCTTTGCTAAATATGTTGTCTTTATTAGTCACTTTTCCAGCACTTTGAAAGCCCATTCTATTCTTTCCTGAGTTATATAATTTCTGCTGTGAAGATGACTGATAGCCCTTTGGAGATTCTTTTACTTGTGGCATGTAACATTTCTTTTACTGCTTTCAAAATACCCAGAACTTTGACACTTAGGAAGCAGAGGCAGATGGAACTTTGTGAGTTCCAGGCCAGCCTGGTCTACATAATGAATTCCAGGACATCTAGGAATATGTAGAATGATCCTGTGTCAAACCAACCAATCAACCAACTAACCAACCAACCAACCAACCAACCAACCAACCAACCAACCAACCAAACAAGAACTTAATTTAGCAATTAAAAAGTCAGAAACTATGTTAAAAATAAGATATTTAAGTCTCATGTTATAGCACAGCAAGCTCAATTGAGAAATTCAATTGGATTCACTAATCCTTGTAGGTGTAGTTGCTTGATTTCCATATCAAAGTATACAGATTTAAACATGGTTGATGCACACCTTTAATCTCAGCACTTGGGAGACAGAGATGAAAAGATCACAACTTTGAGACCAGCCTATGCTGCAAAGTGAGACTCTGTTTCAACAAAAGCAAAATAGATAAATATTGTAATTATTTTCACAGAAATAAAAATCTGAACATCCACCCTCCTGGTATCAAGTATGCGTGTCAATCTCCACTTTTGCCCAACCATCTAACCATTCATATCCCAAATCTTTGTTTGCAGGAATACCATGATACAGGATAGGCCATGTCCAACTCAAGGCATGAGCACCAACTCCATGCTTGTCATTTTCAAACTCCATACACAGAGTAATTTTGCTACCCTAGTAATTACTGTGTCCTTCCCAAATCCTTACTCTCCTTGATGATGTCACTACACACGCACACATGCACACACACCAAACAATACAACAACAATAAATTAAATTAAATAATAATAAAATAAAAAAGCTAGGTATAATAGCCCACATCTATTAGTAATTAGTAATTAGGTAATTACTAGTAGTAATTACCTAATAGTAATCTCAGCACTAAGGAGGCTGAGGCAGGAGAACCATGAGTCCAAGGCAACATAGGAGTGCATAAAAGATCCCATTTAAAAGGGCTAGTTGGCATTACGAGGGGAGAATGTTGGCATCAGAAGCAAGCTTCTGAATCCAGTGATGATGTCACCCATAGGCGATAAGGACCACTTGCTTCTGTTGCCATGGTAACCCTGACCAGCAGTGCATGAAGTTATATCATGGCCCAAATAAAAAGCAGAGTCCCCCTGACCTTCTCTTTCTTTTCTTCTTCTTCTTCATTGACCACTTCGTCCTTTTCTTCCCCCAATAAACCTCTCTCCCATGGAACTATGCTGGTCTGGTATGATCTGTCCAGATGAGCTGCCATTCTAACACAACAGAGGAGACCTGGGTACTCACAGAATCTCTCCCAAGGAACTGCTCTCAGCTTCTTTGTCCAAAGTCTTAATCCCTTTCACTGGCAACCTCCATCTAACGACTGTTAAATACAGGGTATAAAGTCTAAATATTTGAGCATTAGCTCAGATAAATTCAGAGGGGGGGTCACCTGCAATGCTCCACATAGCTTCAGGGCTTGACCTAACTGGGCAATGAGAGAATGAAGGCAGTACAAACACACAGATACACAACAGAAAAGCTGGGCTTGGGTGGGCTGTAGTTACTTTGATGGAGGTCACCAACCGTAATGACAGTAATGAGTAACCTCAGTTCATTTATTTTATACATCTGAATCAAAGAGGCAGGCTTGTTATATGCGGACGATAAGAATTCAAGTTTAGCTAATCTCAGTAGTAGGTCTGTAGGGGAACAGTTTCAGACTGCAGTAGAGGAAGCTGTGGTTGATGGTTTCTGCATAGTCAGTATTCACACTCTGACCAGAGGAAGGCTTTGCCATCCCTCTGAGTCTCATCCAGGAAAGGCTTTGCCACTCCTATGCATCAGTAGCATTGGGTTCCTTGACATGGCTGTGCTTATGCCAACAATATATATTCAATATATATATTCATTCATGACTCCCTTTCATCTAAAGCATTCCGCAGTATTAGATGAGGACTGTCTTGCAGCTATGTTACAGGTCTTCTTCGTCTGCTCCATCTATTTCCTTCACTGGTAAGGGTATTTACAAACACTGTGTATCATTCGAACCTCCAGCGTGGAGATCTGCCTTCTTTTCTCAGACAGGGTCTCACTATGGTAGCTCAAACTAACTTTGAATTCACCATCTCCTGCCTCACCTTTCCCAGTGCCCAACACAGACCCAACCTCTGAACTTGCTCCAGTAACAATAAGTGCAGGAATTATCTCAAGAGTGGATACTAAAATCAGTTCACTTTCATGATGAAGTGAAGGGCTGATAGACCTGATGAGTAATTCAGTTCAGTTCTTGAAATCTGCCCTGGGGCAATGGAAGAAGGAAACAGAGGTGAGCCAACTGGTAGTGAATAGTAGGTGAGAGAGGAAGCAGATAATAATTACATGGAATTAGATGACTACTCTCAGAAAAGAAAAATGTATTCCAGAACGACAATGAAAATCTATATGTGGTTAGTCAGCAATTTACGCAAAATGTAAGTTTGGACATTTGTATGATGTATATTCATATTGAACCACCTTGATATCATGTAAGTATGCACAATTTTATGTGTCAATTTTAAAGCGATAAATGTGAATTACAGACATCTTTGGACACATACTATATAATGAGAGATTAAATTCTCATGTTCTGTAGCCAAGACTACACTGGAAAAAACATCAGATCCCTTTGGAGACCTAAATGCTCAACCACAAAGAACACATCCAATTCTAGTCTCTGTTTTGTTGTTATTATTTTGTCTTGGTTACCTTTTTATTGCTGTTATAAGATACTATGACCAAGATAACTTTTAGAGAAAAGAGGCTATGGGGTGGGGATTACAGTCTCAGAGGGTGAGTCCATGAACATCAATCATGGCAGGGAACAAGGCGGTAGGCTGGTATGGTACTAGAGCAGTAGATGAAAATTTACATCTTTATTCACAAGTTGGAGGCAGAGAGGAAGAAAGAGGGGATGAAGGAAGGAAGGGAGGGAAGGATGGAGAGAGAAAGAGAGAGAGAGAGAGAGAGAGAGAGAGAGAGAGAGAGAGAGAGAGA
>NW_021604687.1:10202790-10215977 GCF_004785775.1 Grammomys surdaster
AGAGAGAGAGAGAGAGAGAGAGAGAGAGAGAGAGAGAGAGAGAGAGAACGAGAACGAGAACTGGGAATGCATGGACTTTTGAAACCTCAAAGCCCATTTCCAGTGACACACCTCCTCCAGAGGACCAAGATTCATACATATAAGCCTATGGGAGCTATTCTCATTCAAAATACCACATTTTGTTTTGTTTTGCTTTGCTTTGTTTTTGAGACAGGATTTCATGTAACCTAAGTGGACTTCCAACTTGTTATATAGCTAGTAATGTTCTTGAATTTCTGATCTTCCTGCCTCTACTTCCTGAGTACTGGGGTTACAGGTACATACCATCACAGCTGGTTTTATGTGATGCTAGGCATGGAATCCAGAGTTTCTTGCGTGCTAGGCCAGCACTCTGCCAGATGAACTGCATCCATATTCCTGGTCTATGATCAATGGGTGAGATCCTTATACTAGGGATGGGGACATTTAAACTAGTGTACTTGAAAATCTCAAGTCCCAAGGTTCTCCTAAAGCTGGGGACCTAAGCATTGCCTTATTCCTTTCTGGTAAAGGTTAATGCTCACTCACTCCTTACTTGAAGAGAGATAAAACTTGTTGGAAAGGGTGTGCTAGACAGCCTCAAAAATAACTCTCTATTTCCTGGCTCTGATCTCTGATAAACCTACTTTTTGGTTCTCTCTCTCTCTCTCTCTCTCTCTCTCTCTCTCTCTCTCTCTCTCTCTCTCTCTCTCTCTCCCTCCTTCCCTTCCTCCCTCCCCTCTTCCCTATCCCCTTATCTTTCCCTCCCTTCCTCCCTCCTTTCTCCTGGACAGGGTTTCTCTCTGTATAGCTCTGGAACTTACTCCATAGATCAGGCTGGCCTTGAACCACAGAGATCTTCCTGCTTCTGCCTTCCATGCACTGCCTTCCACGCCAAGGCATGTGCCACTACCTCCTATTTGTTTTTAAAAGATTATATGATTGTGTGTTTGTTTATGTGGAGCCACGTGACTGCAGAGATCAGAAGAGGGTGTCAGATACTGTGAAGCTGAGTTATAGGTTTCTGTGAGCCACCTGACATGGGTGCTTAGAACCTAAGTAGGATCACTTGCAAGACCAGTATGCACTCTTAACCACTAAGTCATCTCTTTAGCCCTGTGCTTTGATCAGAGCTCACTGTAATCAACAGAGTATTTCAGAAATGACAAGTGACTTCTGAAGCTAAGCCATAAAAGGTATTTATGTTTTTGGACTACCCTCTCTGGAGAAAGTTGCTTTCCACATTTCTGAGCTAGTCAAGAACCTTTTTTTGAAAAGACCCATAGAGTAAGGAACTGAGAAATCCTGACAATTACCAGTAAGTAACTGACACTTCTGGCAACATTCACATTATGAACTCTCTTGGAAGTGATCCCTCTGTCCTTAGCTTTCAAGTGACAGCTACACCAGCTAACACCTTGACCCCAATTGAGACTTGAGTCAGAAACTGTGAGCCAATATGCTTTGTTGTTTTAAGCTGTTAGATTTTGATGCTAATTTGTTATAGAGCAATATGTCCCCACAGTAGCAATTCCTTTATCCCATCTTGATCATGAGATATCTAATAAGAATTAAATAGAACATAATCCAGTTGAAAATGTTCTGCTTTTAAGAAAAGAAATTATATTTCCCCCAAATAAACTTCAGGATCCAGCTAGCAACATATGCAACAGTAATTAGTATACTATATGTTTAAGAGGTAATTTACATTCCAGAAGACAAGTCTAAGATATAATAAGGATGGATCTTAGAAATGATGGAAACCATTAAGTACAGGTACCAGAACCTCCATGGGAAACACTGAAAGGATGGAGCACAAAGATCTGAGTAAGTATACCAGAATATGTATGCTACATGAGGTGAGAAAACACACTCGCTGGGTTTGCTCCACAAGTGGGACTAGAAGAATTTATGTCTACCAAACTGTAGAATCAATCAATCTATCTATCTATCTATCTATCTATCTATCTATCTATCTATCTATCTATCTATCTATCTATCTATATCTATCTATCTATCTATCTATCTATCTATCTATCTATCTATCTATCTATCTTCTATCTATCTTCTATCTATCATCTATCTATCTATCTATCTATCTATCTATCTATCTATCTATCTTCTATCTATCATCTATCTATCTATCTATCTTCTATCTATCATCTATCTATCTATCTATCTATCTATCTATCTATCTATCAATCATCAAAGGAATGGCTACTTATCACTAAGAATTTCCACAGCCGCCATCCTTTTGGGGACCAAGCCAAAGATGATAGATGTTCTACAGATGAACTCTATGGTAATAGTGATAGTGGGATCCTGAAAATAGATGCAAGGTTGTCACAAGTGTCATATTACACAGAGAAAGGGAATAGAATACAAGACAATAAGGGTAATGTCTGACTACATGAGCCAAGGAAGTCAAGAATGATAATCAAACCAGAGACGCCCTGATGAAAAATTAATATCTTTAGCCCAATTCTATGTCCAAACCAATGTTCTGTCTTAGAATCTATTCACTGAAAGTGAGGCAAGCTCTTTACAAAGAAAGGCCCTGTGACAATATGCTGAGTATATTATACTAGGATTGATCCTTCTTAAAGGAAGGTATCTATGTTCATTTATACAGGTAACTATACAGGGAAAGGGAGAAATGGTAAGCATTTTGAGAACAGTTGGACACCGACAGTAAGTTGACACTGAAATCTGGGGAGCCAAAGCAACATAACCCTTCCTGTCCCATTCAACTAGAGAAGATACATGGATGCCAATTAACAAATAGGATTTTTCTTGCAGTAAGTACCCTGATCTCTGGACTTGCCTAGTAAGCATTTTCTTGTTCATAAATTCATTGAGTGGTTTACTGGTGGAGTCCTGTACATTATCTTTTGAGAGCTTTTGAAATTGCCCCTTCCCAGACTAGCCATAATAGTGAATAAAAAATAGTATCTGGTTCTTATGAAAAGGCAGATCTAAGGACACAGGAGTGGTGTGGTTCCCCATCACATTGCCATTTAATTCACAGGTCTGACCTCTACAAAGGTCACTGTGGGGGATGACTGTTGACTTGCTCAAAGTCCTGAGCACTGGACCCAATTGTAACAACTTTACCATGTGGGATAACTTTTTAAAGTTAGCGTTATGATGTGTAGCCCAAGATGGACTACAGCGTGAGGTCCTCAGCCTCTCTACTGTAGGGATTACAGGTGAGTACCACCATGATTAGCTTCAGATGGAATAGCTTGACTAGAGCAGATTAGCATTGCCTCAGGAACAACTTTCAGCTACCGATCCAACAAGCACATTCTTTGAGTTTCTATTATTAGGGAAGATCAGAAAAAATTATTTACTTAGGACACACAACAATTCCAGTTCAGGTCACACTCCAATACTCTGTGAACCTATGGAACCAGTAGCAAAAGGTAAGTACCCTGATCCCTGGACTTGCCTAGTAAGCATTTTCTTGTCTTACTAAATGGCTTGCCTTTCTGTCGATAGGAGATAAGCCTTACCACCAGTCAATGGCCCACACTACTGTTGGTTATTCCTTCTACCAGGGTACCCAGCAAGCATCTCATTTAATGATAAGGTTTGGTTAACACGTATCTTTGTACCAGGAGAACAAGAGTCAGTATTGTGATCAAGGAACTGACTCCGATCACCAGGAAGCTGTGGGACTGTGTTTTCAGAATTCGAACAACAAGAACTATGTTTGGCACACAGATAATCTGGTTTGGTATCTCTTGATGGAAATCTGGTTAAGTTTTCAGTCAGAGCCTAGTTTTGTGCCCACTAAGCAAACTACCCAAACCAGATAAAGGGAAGGTAGAACTGGTAGTAACAGTCAATACTGAATGTACTCTTGAGGGAAGTTGCTGGAGACAGGTCTAGTTTGTTTTATTCACTGTTCTCTTGTAAATTTCCCCAGGTAAAGCCTAGAGACTTCTGGAGAGTGATCCCCAGAACTTACTAAAGAAGCAAGTGAGCACATGCCTTTAATTCTAGCACTAGAGAAGCAGAGGCAGGAGGATCTCTGTCAGTTCAAGGCCAGCCTGGTCTACAGAGCTAGTTCCAAGATAGCCAAGGCTACACAGAAAAACCCTGTTTTGTAAAACCAAAAACCAAAATAATAATAACAACAACAACAACAACAACAACAACAGCAACAACAAAAACTGCAAGTGAATCTATGGCATACCACTCAGCATTACTGGTTCTTTCAGGGTCTGAGAACACACTTCTACTCCTTCTGTGAGTAGTGTGGCTAGCAACTGTGAAATGAACCCTTCTCCTGATACTACCCTCTGCTGAAGAGATTCTTTACCCAAGATTACACTTCCCTTCTAGCAACAGCTTATGTTCAGTGGCTGATGAATATGCGTAAGTAATGAATGTTAAGTCACCCTCATATCAGTTCAGGAGAGCTCTGAAGGGTGGTTTGCAACTGTAGCTACTGTGTGATTAATAAGTTCATTTTTACAACTCTGTCATGATTTGTGTTCTCCCTCAGCTCAAAAAATGCTACCTTAGCTTTCCAAGAGGTCACAAGAGTATTTAGTGACCTCTATGCATGCAAATCTTCACCTCATAATCTGTGTCTCAAGAACTCAACCTGCCTTTTCAGGTGCTTTTCAGAGGAGCGCTCCTGAGGCAATGGACAGAAGACATCAGGCCCTGTGGTGCTTATTCACTTACACACACACACACACACACACACACACACACACACACACACACACACTCCAGTGTACAGAAGCCACTCAAGTTCTATGAGGCTTAGCAAACATGCATACACCTTGATTCTGGAGCCGATGTACTTAACCGATAATACGCTCTGTTTCTGTGCTATAATTAATCAAGTTTCCCCTAATGAGACCCTGTGTACATTTTGATTACATGTTCCCTGGAAACTACCTGGAGGTTTCAGAGCAAGAAAGGGAAGATCTGCTGACCAATTCCCCTCTCTAAATTCCATTTCACACTGTGGGTCCCAGGGACTGGTAAGAGCTTGCACCCATGCTGAGTATACATTTGCTTGTGACACTGCCTGGAGAAATGGCCCTGACCTGACAGCCACAGCCCTCAGCCCCAGTGCTTCTCCCAGATCTGCACTGAGATGGCTCAAATGCACAGTGATGCTGGTTTTATGAGTCCAGTTGGTTAGTAAGTGATCTTTAGTAAAGGTGCTTACACCTGTAGAGATCAAGTTTGTATCAAATCTCACTTTCCTCCTGGTCTCTTGAAGATTGTACGGTGACAGCATTAGACACAGGAAATGCTCCATGTGAATGTGATTAAGTGACCTCTGCTATGACAGACAGACAGATCACAGTCAGCCGCTGAAGATCACCTAGAAGCTTTCATTTTTTAAAAAATAACTTTGTTCTTGATTTTCATTCTCTGGATAGTTTTTTAGTGTCAGGACTCCTGTAAAGTTCTGTACATGTAACATTAAGTAACACAAAGGGCAATGGAGTGTGTGGTCACTTTTTACAAGAACTTCCCTGGTACAACTTCCATATATAACATCCCTGGCTGGTGACCCTTCTTTCGGCTCTAAGTGCAGCGTGTGTGTCTGAGGCATGCTCACAGCCCCTCCCTCGGGGACTTTTTGAGGCAATGAAAAGAAAGAAAACTTTAGGTATTACTGCTCCAGCTCTGACATACATGGTCTCCAGTGTCTTGGGGACTTAACTATCTCCCATAGCTCCAACAATGATTTTTCTGCTTCAGAAAGTCTGCCTTCTTCCTGTGACTCACTTGGCAAGTTTAGTATTGTCCTTGTCCTTCCTTGTCATTGTCTGTTCTTCTCAGCATGGCAGGTGTTCCCTGGACCATCTACGATGAGGAGTCCTTCTTGTATCCTCTCTAAAGTACCATCTATGAGGAACCCATTCTACTTAGATCATTCTGGAAGCTGTGACAAAGTGCTTTTGTACAGACATCGGACTGTAGTCACTATCCCTCAGTGCTATCTGACCCCCCTATGGAGTCAGAATACTCTTTCTACTCTGAGATTCTCTCACATACTGAAATGTGATCCCAGGAAAGTCCCTTAACTTCTCTCCCCTTTTGTAAGGATAATAGTGCTTAGCCAGTGTTCCTTCTGAGAGCTGAAAAGGTAAAGTGGGGGAAACTGACTTTATGATTTAAAGAGCAGTCTGAATGTCAGTCACCATTATTGTATGGTTCCTCTCCTGTGTGTACTCTGTGTCTTTTCATTCTTTTATCCTTGGGTCATATTTAGTACAGTAAGACTGCAAGCTAATGCTAGGCACCAAGTTAGAAACAAATATCTGAAAGTACTGGGCTATCAGAATTAAGGTGAAATTCTAAACATGTTACATCTATTGTGAGCATTGTTTTACAGAGTGGTTCTGAGACATCTTCATCAGAGAAGCATCCTGGAAAGGGTGTGAGAAGCTGTGGACAGACTCTCTCTTCAGTGGAAACCTATCCGTAGAAACCTATTGCTGCAAACCTACGCTGAACAGAACAGGTATGTCAAAGCACACCGTTCCTCTTGGCATGGGCCAACATTATTATAGGAGAGTGAACTCTAGAACACCCACTGGCTTCCTGTTCCTCAAAGCTGATACGTTTAAACTCCCAGCTTTTAGCACAATTTTACTGCAATCCTGTCTGTTGCACGGTTCACTCAGTTCCTCTTCAGTATCTGATGCAACCTAGTGTTTTCCACTGCTTTCTAGTTTGTAGAGTTCCCTAGAAGACAGAAATGAAAGTGATGATTAAGAAGACAAGTACTCAATTTCAAATGTTTGACCTAAACATTGATTCCCCCACCATCCCCTCCCATTCCTGTCCCTTTGCACTCCAAAGGGGGGAATTACATTTTTAATACAGTGTTAAACCTCTGGTTTGCACTGTTACATGTACGTTTGCAATCTTCAGACAAAGATTTAGTTCACTTCCCGGGGTCTACATGAAGCAGAACTTAGGGAAATCACATTTTTCTACATCTTTTGAAAACATAGGAAGGTTTAAATGCTAGGAGTATACCATGTCTTCATAATGTCCCTTAGACACAATGAAGCATATATCCATCTTATCTGGGTTGACCCATTTTCTATATCCAGTCTTGCTTCCCGGTTAAATTACTCCAAGCATCATGTCTGAGATGGAGGGAAGTGTGGGAAGAATTTAAAACAGGAGTAGGGAAGATGAGAATGACAGGGAATCTTTCGTCAGGACTTCTCACGATATGCTCATGCTTCTCTCCAAAACACCATTGGATTTCTCACTTGAGTTCTTTGGTTTGTTTGTTTGTTTGTTTTTGTAAATGGCTCAAACTTGAATAATATAGACAGACTAGGGGCTCTGTGGAATATGAATACAGGTATTTTCTAGGGCAGTCTGATGAAGATATGATCATTTGAAACCAAGGTCTACTGGAATCTGGCAGATAACTCAATATGTAAATTCGCCATGGGCTTTTTATTTTTTTTAAATTTTTTTATTGGATGTTTTATTTACATTTCATATGTTATCCCCTTACCCCATTCCCCTCACTCCCCCAGGAACCCCCATCCCCTCACCCCTCCTCCTGCTTCTCTGTGGATATACCCCTACCTATCCCCCCACTCCCACCTCCCCACCCTCAAATTCCTACCCACTGAGGCATCCAGCCTTCATGAGACCAAGGATCTCCTCTCCCACCTATGCCTGACAGGGCCCTCCACCCTTACATATACAGCTGGAGCATGGATCCCTCCCTAAGTGCTCCCAGGCTGGTGGTTTAGACCCTGGGGGCTCTGGTTGGTTGGTATTGTTGCTGTCTTCATGGGGCCGCAAACCCTTCAGCTCCTACAGTCTTCACTCTAACTCCTCCATTGGGAACCCCATGATCAGTTCAATGGTTAGCTGTGAGCATCTGCCTCTGAATATGTCAGACTCTTGCAGACCTTTAAGGAAACATCTATATCAGGCTCTTATCAGCATGCACTTCCTGACTTCCATATCAGCATCTACCTTTGATGACTGCACATGGGATGGATACACCATGGGGCTTTAAAAAAAAAACAATATATCATGAAATCTGCCAACACAGCAGAAGGTAGATTAACAGACAACTCAAATTATTCCTTAAGGGTCTTTTGTATGGATGAAGGAAACCTCTGGTAGAGTCAATAGTTTAATATCTGAGCTCTCTACTACCTCAATGTATTTATTCAGAGCCAATCTTTATAATCATAAAACTAAGCAAAACACTCACCAACCAGAAGTTTGCAGACTACTCATTAGCCTAATGTGTTACTACAAATCATTTTAATGAGACACTGTGATGAAGGATGGACTGGGCTTCCAGGATAGAATTGCCTTATCATAACTTAAAGTATAAGTAAAAACTGGACAAGAAAAGAGAAGGAAGAGTCTGGCAAGGAAGGCAGAATGGGCAAACATCGGTATGCACAAGAGAACAGCCCATGTACACAACCGGCAAGCATTCTCCTCACATGGTGTGTTCACATGCAGTGTTCACTAAGCCACTGCTTCCCCCGTGGCTCTGGATTCTGGACAGACTGTTTTTTTTTGGGGGGGGCCCTGTAGCCTGTGAAGTCTACGTCTAACAGTCAATGTTACACAACGGCAACCCAGGCTTCACTACCTCAGTGTCTCTCCATCACCACTGAGAGCACCTGGGAGTGAGCTGAGAAAGGAGCTCTCCAATTCCTCCATGATGAATTCCTCCATCATGTAGAGGTTCTGAGAGGTGCTCAACCTCTTCTGAATCTTTCAGAACAATAGCCCTTGTGTGTTTCTCTCTCTCTCCTCTGCATTCCCTTCAAACCAAATTACTTGGGACTTGACTCTGTGAGGTATTTGGGTAGAAGTAGCTTGTTAAATTAATCTAGAAAATCATTGCCCCCATCCATGTTCTCAGAATCTCCACCTTTTCAAAACCTGCCAGTTTGTAGTGCAGTTCTTTCTCACCCACGTATCTTCTCTCCAGGCAGCTGCTTCTTCCACCATCCCTGACTTTAGGCTGGTTTCTTGCAAGTTTGGGAGAGGCCCTCTGTGCCTTGTTCCTGACGTGGGACATGGAAGAGGCCCTGCCACTTTACTGCTTCCTATGATCAGCACAAATGCATGGTCCTTCAACACTCCAAGTGGTCACAGCAGGTAGAGAGGAAAATGCAACAGTTAAGGATGCTAGTTCATCACAGACTGTAGTAATTATGAGTGTTGTATTGTGTATATGGATTGTTTATTAATAAGTATACTTTTTTTAAGGGCTAGGAATATAGTTCAGTGATAAAGCATTTGCCTAGTTTTTGAACAGGCCCGAGTTAGGTCCCCAGCACCAAAATAACTAAATACTTAGTGGGTGTAATATTAACAATCATTACCCTGCTGCTCATTTGCCCCCTTCTACTACTACTGCTGTGTGGTAAGAAGAAAAGCTCCAGGAAAGGACAACTCACTAGGAAGATAAAATTTGATGTTGGTCAAATGGAACAAACTTTCAACACTAGGATAAGGAAGCTCTGATTGTGACATATATCATCATGATGACCATGTTGATAATGGAGGGGCCAAACACCAACTTGGTGAGAGAGTAGTTCTTTCAGTGCATGCTGATACACAAATGATAACCGTGTAAGGTGATGGCTGAGTTAACACACCTTTGCTAATCACTTTACAACATAGGTGTATATTAAAATTTCACATTGTATCTTGAACTAGTAACTTTCTTAGTTAGGCTAAAATATATTTGAGGGTTTTAAAAACCTAACCTCTGTTTCCAGTTTGCTAGAGAAATATTCCCCTTTCCATGAGCCACCGGTCTTCACTAGAATAGAACACAAGAACTGAGTCAGAGAGTCATGCTCAAGCCCCACTCCCCCTCTGCTTGCTGACTGACTCATAGATGAACACCTTATGTTACTCAGAAATGCCATTCGACTGAGCACTATTTTATGTGAAAGATTTGTACCCTTTAAAATAGCCCTAGTCTGAGGTGTACTTAGTTCAAAAAAATATGATACAAAGGTGATAACTTCTTGCTACTCAGAGTAACAACAGAATAACAGTAAGTGACCACTATCCCAAAGTATCTAGAGACCCACAAGAAAAGTTTGCTCTTTGGTAAAACTCAGCAGTGGTTAAATACACCTCTGAAGACAGCATCCCTCTCATAGTGGGGTTGCTGGCACTCTCTATCACTGTGGTGAGGGAAACCCTAAGGCTCTGAGCGGTTCCCTTCTTTTTACAGATATTTCCTCTGGGATCTGCACTGCAGCCTTTGCAATTCTCTTTGAACCCAGTGCACCAAAACCACACTCTACTTTCTGGTAGTTAATTCCATGACGACTTTTAATAAGTTCAAAGAAAGTTCAGGGAAACATGTATATTATTTCTATGACTTCAAAAAGGAAAATAAAACCACGCTCAATCTCTCTAGGCCACATCTTCTTTATCAGAACAATTAGATCTTGAATTCCTATGTCATATGAACTTGGCAAAAGTACAAAGTGATTCCCCACTATTTCCTGTTTTTCTGTTCTTTCTGGTTAGTCCCACAAACTTCCACTACAGACTCACGTCCATATCGATATCATTTTGAGCTTCTTGAATATATACTGTCCATTCCACACTGACCCAATTAGCCAGGCAAGGCCCACCCCTCACAGTTTCGATAGTAAGTTCTTGGTTAGTGAAGAGACAAAATAAAGAATGTGTGACTGACTGGATTAGTTTGCTCATTCATTCAGCAAATATTTACTTGATCTCATGATCTCTTTTCTAAGATTGTAATTAATTAAGAACCTAATCTACCTGTTAGGTAGAGACAGAAGGGGCCATGGAGGTTTCCATGAAGCAATGAGGTTTTATGGAACTCTGAATGGAGACTAGGAGGTAATAGAAAAAAGAAGCCACGAGAACTGGTCCAATGTCCTGCAGTGGGGGAGGAGGAAGGAAGGAATGGCTGAATGCATGCATGCATGCATGGATGAATGGATGAATGGATGGATGAATGAAGGAAGGAACAGAATGATCAGTGAATGGGCAACCTCACTAGTTACCCACATTCTGCCTCTCACTGAGGGTCTTTGTCAACTAGCACATTGCCATAGTCAAACCCTTACAGATGCATGTCTCATCCAAAGTCTGTATGGGTGGTGAGATTCCTACTGTGGTGTTTCTGAGCTTGCTCATATTTTGTTTGTTTGGTATCCTTCTTTTTAAACAACGTCAGGAGCCTGCAGAACCTGGAAAACAGAAGGAGCAGTTTGCAAGTTTGCTCTGTGGAGTCTGGAATTCCTGCTTACCTTAATTACAGGCAGGTGGGTGTCTAGGAGCTGTAATCCTTTTTTCAAAGGAATGGCAGTTTTTAATTTAATTTGTGGACAGCCCTGAAGTATACCCCATCCAGGACCTTCAAACATAGATAAAATTACTCGGTAGTGATATTCACAGGTTTATCCACTTTATCTTTCCTTCTCAGAAATGTCTATCTTCCTTCCTCAGATTCCTGGGTGCAGTGATTGATTCTAAATGTGTAATTCCATGTCCAGCTAATCTGATGGGATTTCTATAAATGTGTACCTGGTTCCTGAGATATTTCAAGGCTACAGTGATATATCTCAGGATTCTTTTACCTCAAGGAGATTTTCCTTTGCTTTTCACAAATTCACCCAGAGTTTCTAACTAGCAGCTTCTATTTTACCCTTCTCTACTCTCAACACAATCGCAACACAGATTGCAATTGGTATCTGTAAGAAGCTAAGGGGTTTTATCATTAGGTTTTGTTTTTCCCTTTTTTGTACGTTTTGCAATAAAATGTAGTAAATGCAATGTAGAATTTAACTATGTTTTTATTTCACGAGGTGAAAAATTCTCAAGAGAGATAAATTTATCAAGCAGAAAGTAAAAGAAAAACTTTAGCTATTTCTGAAAAGGGGAGAGTGAGGGAGGAAAACCCTGTGGATATCCCTACTGACTATTTTTAAAGGCCCTGGGTGGGGTGTTGTTCACAGTTTCCCCCAGATTAGATTAGAAGATGGCATTCCTCTGAAAAAAGAAAAAAGACGAGAGCTGCTGGATCCCCACCTGCCTGTAATTAAGGTGAACAGGAATTCCAGACGCCATAGGACAAACTTGCAAACTGCCTCATAGGCTTTCCAGGTTTTGGAGCCTCATGGACCATGGACCGTGAAGGCTTTTCAGCATCTGCCTCCCCAGTTAGTCCTATCACCATAAACTCCATTCACATCTGACTTAGAACAAGAGAGCTGGCAGGTCAGAAGGATCCCTAGATGACCATGGGTCAGCTAGTCTGGTATCTGCATCAGAAGAAAACAAAAAAGAGACCCTGTCTCAAATAAGATGAAGGTGAGGACCCATGCTGAAGCCAAGGAGCATCACGGCACACACACGATCACATGTATACACAAGAATGAGCCCCCCTCTCTCCCTCCTTGCCCTCAAAACACTAAATTACAGTACATATGAGTAAAACACTGAAAAGTAAATTCTTTCAATGCCCTTGAGACAAATAAAAACTGCATTGGTTGTTTACAAAGTTGCTAATCTCGCAGAGCATGCAGGAGGTAATAGGAAATGGAACCAGGGCAGTGTCTGAGGAACTGCAATGAAAAAACCCTAACCCTGCATTTGACCGACACTGCTTCTGGCTCAGAAGGGGCATTCCAAACATTGACAATTTTGGCCAGAGATAAGAAACTTTTTTTTTTTTGAGGGGGCTGTCAGATTAGCTCAAGACAAAAGATTAAAGAATAAGAATTCCACTAGCTTGCTTTACATTAAAATTCAAAGTCTAGAAGCATGGGCTGAAGATGTGTGGCAATGGTAAAGTACTTGATTACAGAGCTCCAGGTTTGATCTCTAGCACTGAGTGGGGGAAACAGAAACAAACAAACAAACAAACCCAGCAAAGCCTCATTTACTAGTTCAGGGCTTCCAATCATCTATTTAGACTTCTTTAATTCTTGACAGACACCAAGGAACAGTAGATCGCTAAAGAAAGCCTCAAACAAGCAAACAATTCAAAACAAAACAGATAAGTTCAGCTTAGATGGGACAAATATATATTGACTAGAAGTGAGTGAGTGAGGGAAGGGAGGGAGGGAGGGGGAGAGAGAGAGAGAGAGAGAGAGAGAGAGAGAGAGAGAGAGAGAGAGAGA
>NW_021604687.1:10215987-10217125 GCF_004785775.1 Grammomys surdaster
AGAGAGAGAGAGAGAGAGAGAGAGAGAGAGAGAGAGAGAGAGAGAGATCTAAGCCTTTGAATATGAATATAAGTAGCAATATATGAGGTCTATAAAAAGAGAGATTAGAAGCTAATAAAGACTTAGTAATGATGGTAATGACCCTCAAGAAGGATCAGAAGATGAAGCCACAGCGTTTGCAGAAACAGGAGCAAAATAATGAAAACACAAGAAGTTAGACAGTAAGTGTAGGAATTCTAATATTTCCAACAAAAATTTCAAGAGGCAGTCACAGAAAACAAAGAGGGTAGGAATCATCAGTATGATGATTTCTCAGCAATGAAAAGTAAGATTTTTAAGTTTCCTGAAGGGGGCCACTGAGGATATAGAACAATGTGGTGTGAGAACAAGTGCTTGCCCAAAGCATATTGTGATGAAATTTCACTGTGGACAGTAGGAGCCTCTATCAAGACAAGAGGTTTAAGCCAAAGAGAGGAAGAGGAATGAACTAGGGAGGAAAACTGTAGGTGCTCTTGAGCAAAAGGGAAGCTGTTGGCTCTTCAACAGCCTAGGGAGTGTTCCCCCTGAGAACATAAAGGGTAGAGTGGTAGGAAGAGCAACTGAAGAGGGAGACAGAAGGAAGGAATGATAATGGCAGCTGACCTCAAGTCTCTTAGAAGGTGTCTACTAAAAGAAAGACAAAGAAAGTTAAGCAAATGGTGGACGAGGCAATCATGGAGAAGAAGAAATAACCATGGGCCAAAATATTCAGCTGGATTGTATTTGCACAGACAAGGTGCATCACATAATTTATTCCATACAGAAATATCTGAAAGGCTAGGGCACGGTGACACAGAGAATGGTATAGAGAGTTGGACCTTCATTTATGATAAGAGATTATTGTGCCAGCTGGGCACGGTAGTACAGCCTTTAATCCCAGCACTGGAGAGGCAGAGGCAGGCAGATCACTGTGAGTTTGAAGCCAGCCTCGTCTACAAAGTGAGTTCCAGGACAGCCAGGGATACACAGAGAAACTGTGTATTGAAAAACAAAACAAACAAAAAAGTAGGGTGAAAGACGGAGAGACAGAGAGAGAGATATGATTATGCCTAAAAATCACAATCCAGGGATATATATATATATATATATATATATATAT